>NC_022010.1:7775220-7809091 GCF_000317375.1 Microtus ochrogaster
ATGGATGGACGGACGGACAGACAGATGGATGGATGGACGGACAGACAGGTGGATGGGATGGATGGGTGGATGGATGAATGGGATGGATGGATGGATGGACGGACAGACAGATGGATGGATGGACGGACAGGTGGATGGGATGGATGGATGGATGGGTGGATGGATGAATGGGATGGATGGATGGACGGACAAACGGATGGACGGACAGATGGACACACTAGAGAGATTGGTTGGTAGGTGGGTGGGCAGGCAGAAGTGATACACAGATAAATACGTCATTCCTCCATCGACATATGTGCATGTCCACCGTTTTATTGACTGCAAGGGCCATGAGGACCTACTATGCGCGGTGCAGGGAATCGTGCCTGCATTTTTACATGCCTGAATTCTGGTGAGGCAGGAAGGGTCACCCCCACTTTATGATGCAGAAGCTAACATATGTGTCAGGAGTACTCAGGGTTATATGGCTGCTATGTGCCGATCGGGAGCCTCATTCCACAGGGTCTGACTCTTCTCCCCTAACCAGTGGGGCTGCCAGATGCTGAGATGGACTCTTACTGCATTCAGTCCGTATTTCAATGTACAATGTAGGCTTGTTCTGATCTATAAGGAGGCTCCAGGCCAGGGAGACTGAGTAACCCTTCCCAAGACATTATAGTAAGTGAGACTCAGAGCCAGGATTTGAACTGGGGTCCTCCGATACCAGCGCTCTCATTTCTACCCCAGGAACACAAGTCCAGCCTGAAACAAAGGCTGAGCAAACACCAGAGGAGGAAGCATCATGCCCGGAGCACTTTAGCAATAAAGCTATAAATTAAAAGAAATGCATCCAAGCTGTTAATTTTATAGAGATGGAAAATTAATTATCATAATGACTTCCATACTTCTTTTAGGCAATGCTGCCTGCTGGGGACTGGGGATGCTCTAGTGACTACAGAATTAACTCTTTCATTCATTCACTTCACTCATTCATTCCCTTGGGGATTTTTCACAGCACCTGTTCGGTGTATGTCAGGAGATAGCTCGCCAGGAAGGTTGAGACGGAGGAGCAGGCAGGCTGCAGAGTGAATAGGTGTTGCGCCCCCTCCCTCCCCACAGTGTCCTTCCCTCCCATCATTCGTCTTAAACTACCAGTCCTTGAAGTAAACTCAGAGAGCCTGCAAGTGGGTTGAGCACCCTCCCTCCAGACAGGTGCCTGATTGATGGCTTTGTTCTCTTGACACGCCCCCCCGGTGGAAAGACTGAATGGGCCATTGCCTGCTGCTGGGCGCACCGCAGCCCCGGTTTTACAGTCCCCACCCGGAGACTCCTGTCTGGGACAGATGGCAGACAGTGCCGTCTCAGTGGTGTCTGAGGGAGGGCCCAGAAGTTTGTGACAGTTCTCCTTTGAGTTGCTGGATTGGAGCCAGGCACAATGGCACAGGCCTGTAGTCCCAGCAGCTAGGAGGCTGAGCAGGAGGACATGAGCAAGGCCAGCATAAGCTATGTAGTGAGTTCCAGGATAGCCTGAGCTATGTAGTGAGTTCCAGGATAGCCTGAGCTATGTAGTGAGAGTCTGTCTCCGGAAGGGTGAGGGACACGGAGATGTAACTCATTTGTTTCAGTGCCAGCCTTAGAAGCTTGAAGGCCTGAGTTCAACCCCCTAGAATGATGAAAAAAAAAAAAGATGTGTATAATTTCAGCACTAGGAAGGCAGAAAAGCACCTGGGACTTACCAATATCAGTCAGTCTAACCTACTGAGTGAGTCTCAACTTAGTGAGATCCTACCTCAGCAACAACAGCGACAAAAACAAAGTGGGCAGCACCCGGGGAATGACGCCCAAAGTTGTCGTCTGGCCTTCATGTGCGTGTGCACCTGTGAACACACACATGCAACTGCCTGCACACACATAAGATACATGCACTGGGAGAGAGAAAGAGACCCTATGCTGAGGGACATGGCAGGCCCACTGTCTTACTTACCCTCTGCTCTGTCACTGTGAAGCGACACCATAACCGTGGCAATTATCACAAGAGAAAGCCTTTAACTGGGGGCACGCTTGTGGTTTCAGAGGTTCAGTTATTGTCATCATGGAGGAGAGCATGACAGCATGCAGGCATGCGCTGGAGTGACAGCTGAGAACTACATCCTGATCCATAGGTAGAGACGGGGTGGGGCGGGGCTGGGCCTGGCAGGGGCTTTTGAAACCTCAGAGCCCACCTCCAGTGAGAGACTTCCTCCTACAAGGCCACACCTCCTCATCCCTCTAAGACTTTTGGGTGACTAAGCATTCAAATCTATGAGGGGCCATTCTCCTTGACAGCACCACAGACAGTGCTGGACCTGGCTGTATCTGCAGGTGTCTACATGGCTGAAAGTATCTGATCTTCTTAAAGAATCTACAAAGGCCTCTTTGCAGATTGTCACCCAGAGCCAGCTCTGGGGTTTGATGCAAGGCCTGTCAGTGTCACATGGGTGTCATGGTGACATGTCCTCTCAGCTCTTCATGACTCTGATGACTGTTGCGGGCCACCTTCCTCCCCACTGCCAGTCATTTCCCTGAGTGACCTTGTTCTTTTGCCTTGCAGCCTCTGTAAGGGTCGGACTCTCTACTCTGTGGTGAGGGATGCCAAGATTGTCCTGGATGTCAACAAAACCAGGCAGATCGCACAAGAAATTGTGAAGGTACCATGAGTTCTGGGACCCCTACCTGGGCCTTACAGAGACCAAGCCTCCTCTGGAAGTCCTGTCACAGGATCCTAAGACCCAGGGTCTGGGTTTACGCCACTAGTCTGGACCTCAAAGACATCAGATTTAGCCCAAAAAAATACCAGGTGGTATGTACAATGAATCTGTCAAATGCAAGCCTGAGAAATTACTGCCTCAAACTCTGTTTTCTGGCTGGTACTGCATGGTCATGATACCTGGGTACAGGCAGTGGCCAGTGAGTACAAAAAGTCACTCAGTTCCTTGGAAAGTGTATCAGAAACTTCTGGGTCACTCTGCTAGAAGCAGCTGAAAGGAGGGGAGTTGGGGCACAGCAGCCCAGTTCATGATGACAGGAATATGAGTCAGAGATGGTTCACAGGAGATCAGGAGGCAAAAAGTGAGACCAGAAATGGCCAGGGTTAACGTTCCCCCAAAGGCCTGCCCCCAGTGACCTACTTTCTCCAGTAGGCTCCACCTCTAAAGGCCTTCTAAAGCAGTACCACCGATTAGGTACCAAACATTCAAAATATACACCAATGGGGGACATTTAAGATTCAAATCATCACCATTAGGAACTGGTATACTCGAGTCCTGGAATTCCTTTGTCATCTTGTCTCTCCGCTGCCTGGGATACGTGGAAGTGTCCCGACAGGTGCCTCATTGGTGGGTTGTGCTCAGGCTTCCGTTCCAATCAGAAGTGGTAGGAGTGATCTGTGGAAATAATAAAGACACGGCAATCACTCGCCAAAGCCAAAAGATGTGAAAACCACCTCTAAATCACTGGTAGATGTCCCTGTGTGTTCTTGATGTGGGGTCGTGAAATGCCTCCTAAGTATCTCAGGTCCTTCCACAGGGTGGTGGGCCGGGTAACAGAGAGAGCAAGGCCCCTTCATAAAAGAAATGAGGGAAAATGACTGGTGGATTCCTTTTTCTGGTGTCCCTAGCCTTGACGGTGTCCCCACTCTTTCCCCCTGGAGCACTTCCTTTATTCTTCAGGAAGCAGAGTGGTTCTGTGGAGATGGCTTTGCAGAGGTCTGTGAGGGATGATGGCCTTGTGACTCACAGAGCCTTTGTCCCCTGAGCTCCATGGTGGGGGGGGACCCTGTACTCTGCCACTCTTGAGGATCCAAGGGAAGGCGACAAGGAAGTACTGGGTTGTCTCTAATGCATCCCCATCTCCTCATCTCTTACAGGGCATGGGCTACCTCCATGCCAAGGGCATCCTTCACAAGGACCTCAAATCAAAGAATGTTTTCTATGACAACGGTAAAGTGGTCATCACGGACTTTGGGCTCTTCAGCATTTCTGGGGTACTACAGGCTGGCAGGTAAGAGGTGACAGAGGGGACCAGAGGGATTCTTGATAAGTGACCGTCAAGGGGTAGGAGCTCATCCCAAATGTCTTGAGTGACTTATATCTGTGAGCTCACAGGTGTTAAGATTGTGGCTAGGCTGCCATGCCAGCAGGGGGGTTACCCATGACCTTAGTGTCTTTCTCGCTTGTCCTGAAAGTGACACCTTTGAGTTTGTGGCATGAGATCTAACACAACCCCGACTCTCACAAGCTCTTGCCCTGGGCTTGAGGACTCTCCTCCTTGCCTATGGGGCTTCCCTAGGGAATGGGGTCAGCCAAGCCCTAAGCTCCAAGCTGTCGTAGTAATTAACTTTAGCCTAGCAACCAAACACAGCTGATAGTAAGTGCTTTTAGGTCAGACTACCCGCCCTTTCTTAACTGTGACTGTGACCAAGACAAGCAGTACCTCTGAACTCGAGTTTTTGTGTTTGAAAACGCCTCGCTTGGGGGGTCCTTATGAAGATAAAACGCGAGGATACAGGACGAGCATCCCGCACAGGACCCTGAGTGGCCTCAGATGCGGGGGCAAATAGCTGGACTGCTGTGGTGTAATTAGCACTCATTTCCATACACCTCCCCAGGATCACCCAGGGAACGATTAACCATCTTTAAGTAATTAACTCTCAGAGGCCACTCGCCCTGGAGCCAGCCGCGTTGAGTCAGCCATGCGAGAAACAGCTTGATCCCGAACAAACAGTCTGTAGTAACTTGGAAGGTCTGCTCTCGCGGATTTTGATTTGGAGAGTGTGCTGTGTCCACACGCAGGGCACACGTATCTCAAACCCCTGCGTCATATAACGAATGGCCTCTCTCACAGGGAGACAGCGCTGAGACTTATCTCATGTTTACGTTTCTGCATTTCTGGAGAGCCACTGATTTCTTTGAGGGACATCCTCCTGACTTCCTGAAGGACTTTATCCCTACTGTGAGCTACCTTTGAATTTGAGTCAGAGTGCTTGAAACTCAACAAAACATGGCATAAGCTGTTTCTGAGCAGCCTTGGTTACTGTCTTCAGGTGTCATCCCCCCCCCCATCCAAACTGGATGTCCCCAGTTTCTAGAGCTATCTGTGGCATTAGATACGTCAAGGCAAACAAACAGATAGTGCAATAGACACCTGGAGAGCGCTAGTCCGTGAAGGAGCTGGCGGATCAAGACTGGGTAGGACTCCTTCTTTGCTCGGTCCCACAGCAGTCCCAAGGTCCCTGGCTTGCCACAGAAAATCGCATTCACCTTGTTTGCCAGGACCAGGTCAGAGCAGGCTTAGGGACACAATTGGTGATGTCACTGCAAACCCAAGTATTTACATGGGTCTCATGGAGGCTGAGTAAGTAACTTTAACTTGATTTTGGGCTGGTCAGAAATCTCTCGCTCCTGGTGACCAGCAATGTTAGTGAGTTCCTCATGGTGAACAAAATACCAAACATAGACTCACAGCTTGAGGGAGGAAAGATTTAGCATGGCTCATGGATTCTTGGATTCAGCATGGCTTCTTGATTCCATGGACTTTGGCAGGCATCATGGAAGCAGGGCCCATGTAGAAGAGGAACTTCTTCACCTCATGGCTGACAGGAAGTGGATAGTAAGGGACAAGAAGTAGCCAGGGACAAGACACCCTTAGAGACTCAAACCACTCTGTGACTGACTTCCTCCAGCTATGCTCTGTCCAGCTGAACCTCCGGAATAGAACCACTAGCTGGGGACTGAGCCACCAAGTGAGCCTTTGGGGACCACTTCACAATTAAAATGTAACACCTATCTATATCTGCTGGCTGTCCTCGCTGTGAAAGGCGAGGGCAGGAGTCTATGACTATATTCCCTACTCTGTTGTATTGCTGAGGCCAGGGAGTCGAACTTACAGGCAGCTGTACATCCTTCTCAGGAGTGAGGCCTAAGATCCCCAGTCTGTGCCTCCATCGAGCCCGCCAAGACATGGCCACTGAGAGGTTCATAGGGCAGTCACCAACTGGGGTTACCATAACAAGGGTGTGGGGGTGCTGATGCAGCGCACCAGTAATATTTTATCTAGTTCTAGGGCTTCAGGGTCAAGGCCCAGCTGACCCTTTCTGCAGAGAGTTTTGTTCCAGGCTTATAGATGACCCTCTTCTAACTATGTCCTTGCACGGTCTCTCAGGTAGATGGGGGAGGGGAAGAGAAAAGCTGGGAGGAGAGAATGAAGGAGCGGAAAAAGTGACAAAATTCTCACATCTGGCCCGCTTCCATGCTGGCTTGTTCTGTGTCTACTTGACACAGCTGGACTCGTCAGAGAGAAGGGAGCCTCAGCTGAGAAAATGTCTCCATAAGATGGGCTATAGACACACCTATAGGGGATTGTCTTAATTAGTAATTGTTGTGGGAGGGCCCAGCCCACTGTGGGTGGGGCCATCCCTGGGCTGGTGGTCCTGGGTTCTTTACAAAGCAGGCTGAGCCAGCCTTGGGAACAAGCCAGTAAGCAGCATCTTCCATGGCCTCTGCATCAGCTCCTGCCTCCAGGTCCCTGCCCTGCTTGAGTTCCTGTCCTGACTTCCTTTGACGATGAACAGTGACAGGAAGTATAAGTGAACTCTTTCCTCCCCACATTGCTTTTGGTCATGGCTTTTCATCACAGCCATAGTAAACCTGACCAGGACAGAAATTGGTGCCATTTTCTGAGGAATGTGAAGTAGGGTCCCACCCTGAGGTAACCTCAGGCCTTTCTTTAAATCTTTTATCTCCTTGACCACAGGACTTGGTTCCATTACATGCCCCAGTGCTCCTTTTCTCCTCAGACTGCCCACTTTGTAGTTCTCCCTGTCCAGCTTGCTCCTTTTCATTGTAGAGCGGCTAGATATCCCAAAGCCATTAATCCAAAACTCTTCGATTTAGCCCAGGCAGACTTTTAGGAGAAGGACTAAAATTAGTAACCACTTGCCTTGCCAGACTGTTGCAATGATATCTCCAGTCCAGTGGCTGGTATCCTTCCCCTCCAGAACTGGTTGAGCTGGGCTCCCACAGGTCAGGCCGCCCTCAGCACTGTCTTCCATGCTCCTACTAGGATGGCTCATTAGCCCCTCTTAGCGCGCCCAACCACTCTTCTAGTTCCAAAGTCCTCCATGTTCCTCCAACACACAGCATGGTCAGGCCTGACAGCAATACCACAGTCCTTGTCTGTACTAGTTGCTGTTCTACTGCTGTGAAGAGACACCATGATCAAGGTGACTCTTACAAAAGAAAGTATTTGGTTGAGGGCTTGCTTACAGTTTCAGAGGCTTAGTCTTTTATCACCATGGCAGGGAGCATGGTGGTACACGTGGCATTGGAGAAGTAGCTGAGCTACATCCTGATCTACAGTTGCCTGCAGCAAGACACTGAGCCTGGTGTGAGCTTTTGAAACCTCAAAGTCCACCCCCAGTGACACACTTTCTCTAACAAGGCCACACCTCCTGATCCTGCTAGTCCTTTAAATAGTTCCATTCCCTAGTGACTAGACATTCAGATATATGAGTCTGTGGAGGCCATTCTTATTCAAACCACCAATTTCTAAGTATGACAGTCCCGTTGCTTAGGGCCATGGATTTAGGCCTTGTTTCATCTTAATTATCTCTCTAAAACCCCCATCTTTATCATACATATATATTTATTATATATGTATATATACTATTTTATTATATATGTAAAACTGTCATACAGTAGAGTATGTGTGTGTATGTCTATCTATGTATATATATATATGCTAGTAAGATGGCCAAGCCTAATGGCCTGAGTTTAGCCCCTGGGATCCACATGATAGAAAAAGAGAACCAACTGCCACAAGATGCTGTCTGACCTACACACACACTCCCACAAATAAATTAATAAATGTAATCTCAAAAGTTTAAAAGTTAGCACGTAAGACAATAAATTACTGGCGTATATCCATTGCACCAAACGATGGTTTTTGTATGGTATTTATTCACCTTTGTATTGTGAGCTTTGCCCAGTTAGCTGCCTCCTCACTTCTTTTGGTGTCTCCCTTCTTTCTGACCCATTCTCTCTCCCCAGTAGTCCCTTTTTCTGTTTCTATGTCATTTAAACTAAATCCTGAGCCTACAAGTCCTGCCTTTAGTGATGGTGACATTGAGAGTCCAGATTTTAGCATGAGAATCTGGGGGACAATCCCAGTCCATAACACTGCAAGATAGATGATAGGGACTGAGCTCACTGCGCATGTGCCTGACCCTGTAGAGCGGGTGGAGCTGTGGTAATGGGCCTGCAGACAGGGAAGTAACATCCTTGAAATAACAGTCCCAGGATGTCAGACTCCCCAAGGCTGCTGTTTCCCAGAACACACCACTGGACCGGAAGCGAAGAGGTAGCCGTGGAGATCCCCACAAACAGCTGCTCTGCCACCCTCACGACAAAGTGTCGTTTAAGATGCCAGCCCTACCGTGCCAGCCCCACACAACCTGTTATTAATCATAATAATAACCATAATGAGGATGATTCGGACTCGTCATTGGTGGGCCCGCTGCCATGGGAACAGGACACCCTGGGGTGTATGCACCAGGGCTGACTCCTAACCCTCTCCCAGGCAGGTGCCTACCCCAGCCTCGGGCTAATGGCACTTATGTGTCTGCCACACCCTCCCCTGTCCCAGTGGTTCCCAGCTTGTTGGCCCCTGTGAGGAGTGGCCATGTCTGGGAAAGGTTGGCTAACCCCCACTAAGTTCCTCATTGTGCAGTAAGTAGACTTCCCTACTTTGGCTTCAGTCCTCCAGATAAACAGATATGCATATGGGATATAGTGTCAAATAATTCCTATCCAGTAGTCATATGGCCCTGGCAGTAGACATAGCCCTAAACTGGACACTCATGTTGCTGTAGCCATCTGAGGTACAAATGAATGTGCCCTTTTGGCAGATGGAAAAATAGAGACCAGAGTGTGCCCGAGGCCTCACAGCTAACAAGCAGCAAATGAGTCTTTACGTCCTTAAATGTCAGCGGGTGTTCTTGATCCCAGGAGAAAGATGCCATCAACTCTACCAACCTCAGGGTTTGCTAAAGTGTCTGGGCCCTGTGTACCAGCAGAGGACATAAACTACCACGTTGTTTATTCCCAGTAGAGGAAACGTTCTCGACCCCGGAATCCAGGCCGTTCTCTTCTCTAATGTGTATTAAATGAAAAACTTTTCCTTCTCATGGGTATGGAGGCATTCCTCCTAGCTACAGCTAGGGTTGTGTGTGTGTGTGTGCGCGCGTGTACGTGCGTGTGCGTGCATGTGCATGCATGCGTGTGCGTGCGTATGTGTGCACATGTGTGTGTGCGCACATGTGCTTGTGTGTGTGCGTGCGTGTGTGTCTGTGTGCATGTACATGTGTGTGTGCATGTGTGTGTTCCCAGCAACTACTGTGTAGATGCCAGGGATGACACAAAACGTGGTACAAACACAGAATAGCCCCACCTGACAGTAACAGCCACAGTAACATAACACCAAGGATGGAAAGCCCCAAGTTAGAATAGATTTCACGGTGGCCACTGACTGTGTCTGGCTCCTGGTGTAGAAATCTAGGCAGTGGACAGATGGCCCCGATGTTGGATGGAGAGGCACCCCAGGAGAGCCCCCCCCACAGGGCGGAAGCTCAGTGATCCCCCATCTCAGCCTCCTCCCTTCAGCCCCTGTCTAGGGATCTCTCAATACCTGTGTTTATCCAGATGGATGGTGTGTACCCTCTGGAAAATAAGAATGACTTGGAGAACTGCAGGTCTAGCATTTCTCTAGCTTCCTTCACCTACATAGGAAATGCATCAGCAGTGGAACCCTGAACCCCCAAACTCCTGCCACCTCATTAGGAGTTCTTTCCTTTAGGCCCAGGGTTTCTGAGAGTGTAATCTGTGAGTGGATTTTAAGGAGAGAACGGACAAGCACTCTCTGTCTTCATTTTAATGTGCATTGGAAAAATACTAGTTTCTATTTATAACTGTGCTAAAAGTCACTTATTAAAATATATTTAAGTTTCTTTTTTAAAAAAAATTTGTTTTAGTAAATCATTATCTAGATCTGGGCCACTGGCCAGACAGATGTATCTATGCAGATTTAACTTTAATTAAAGTGGAATCAGGGTCTGTGAGATGGCTCAGTGGGTACATGCACTTGCTACCAAGCCTCACGACCTGAGTTTGATCCCTGTGGCTGTCATGCTAGAGGAGATAATGACTCCTGAAAGTCATCCTCTGACCAACAACCACATAAGTTCTGTGGTGTGTGTGTGTGTGTGTGTGTGTGTGTGTGTGTGAGAGAGAGAGAGAGAGAGAGAGAGAGAGAGAGAGAGAGAGAGAGAGAGAGAGACTAGATATAGTTAAAAAAATCAAAAGTGGAATTAAATTTAGAGTTCAGTCCTTGGGGCTCATGAGATGGGTCAGCAAATAAATGTGGCCTGAAGACCCAAGTTCAATCCGTAGGACGTGGAAGAAGGAAACCAGTTTCTGTAGATTGTCCTCTGACTTCTAGGCATATCTCAAGAGCACACAAACTCTCTATGTGTCTGTCTGTATGTCTGTCTGTCTGTCTCTGTATCTATCTATCTATCTATCTATCTATCTATCTATCTATCTATCTATCTATCTATCTATCTATCAGCCCTTTGGTCATAGTGTCCACCTTTAAAGAGCGAGACAGTCACAGAAATTGGTGGCTGGCACATTTGAGAGACAAGATAGGAAAACGCCATCCCTGAAGATGTTCAGACATGGGGGGAGTCATGATGGGGAGGGTCTGACTGAGTGCCCTAAAAGGACCAGCGCACACACCTCATAGAGCTGGGAAGGCCACCTGAAAGAGCTGTAGGATGCAGCCAGCCCAGTTCCCCCAGAGACAGTGAGCCTCCTGCTGTCATCTTGAAGTACCTGTCTCTTACTCATGCCCCTTGGCTAACAGCCCCTTCTCCTAGTCTTTGCTGTGCCAGACTTTGTTGACTCCCAATGGGAAGCCTTACCCCCTCTGAAGAGTGGCTGGGGCAGGGAGGGAAGGTGGAGGGAGCAGGAGGAGGGAAGGGAGTGGGAACTGGGATTGGTTTGTAAAATGAGAAAAGATTGGTTTTTAAAAAAAATTAAAAAAATACAAGAAAGAAAGAAAGCTTTATGCAAGGGCCACTTAGTCATCTGTCCCCAGTGGCGGACTCTGATCTGCTGCAAGGTGTTGGAGCAACCTTACTTTCCTCCTCCTCTGGTCTTTACCCCGGGAACAGTGGCAGATATACATAAGGACAGTGACAGCATTTACCCACAGATACTCAGTGCACTCTTGTTTCTAATGGGGGAAAGAACAGAGCCTGCCTACCAGAATCCGTGTTCAAACACAGGGTACATGTTGCCTTCCTATGCACTGCCGTATCTTGGTTTCTAGAACCCTCCTGAGGTCACCTCCGTGGGTTCTGACCTAGCTTTCCCTCTGGCTTGGATATTCCTTTTGTTCCCATGGTGGGGTTTTCTGCCACATAAAGCTTGTCTCAGATGTGTCCTCAGCCTGGACACGTGCCTCTGTTGTGATTCTTTGTGTGATGTTTGCCACTGTGTGGCCTTTTTCCTGTTTGCATCATCCTCATTGGCCTTTTTCCCCTGTCAGTCTTGTTCACGATTGCAGATCCGGTGCCAGGAATCTACTAGAATGTACTATTTGGGGGGACTTGAGGCATTAAACTTTGAGATCTTGCATAGTTCCTGACTTAGAGTTTCTTTTGCTGCAGTCAAACACCATGACCAAAGAGCAAGTTGGGGAGGAAAGGGTTTATTTTGCTTCTACTTCCTTATCACTGTTTATCACTGAAGGAAGTCAGGGCAGGAACTCAAGCAGGGCAGGAGCCTGGAGGCAGGAGCTGATGCAGAGGCCATGGAGGGGCACTGCTTACTGGCTTGCTCGTTATGGCTTGCTCAGTCTGCTTTCTTATAGTACCTAGGACCAGCAGCTTAAGGATGGCACCACCCACCATGGCCTGGGCCCTTCCCCATTGATCACTAAATGAGAAAATGCCCTACAGCTGAATCTCCTGGAGGCATTTTCTCAACTGAGGCTCCTTCCTCTCTGATGGCTGTAGCCTGTGTCAAGTTGACGCACAAAACCACCCAGCACAGCTCCTCTAGAGGCAACCTTAGACTGCAGAGCGCAATGTGTAGGAACAAGAATGGACAGTATCCAGCGAAGATGAGCAAGAGGGCCCAGAGATTGTGGACCCGAGGGTGGCTTGGGCTGGTTTCCATCATTTCTTTCCCTGCACCTCGGTCTGGCTCTCAGCCTCATATGGAGGGCCAGGGAGGAGGGTAGGAAGCCGGGACCTGGGGTCACTGCTACAAAACAAGGCTCTCCGGGGCTTTGCCTCTGCAGGCGAGAAGATAAGCTGCGTATCCAGAATGGCTGGCTGTGTCACCTGGCCCCAGAGATCATCCGCCAGCTGTCCCCCGACACAGAAGAGGACAAGCTCCCCTTCTCCAAGCACTCGGATGTCTTTGCGCTCGGGTAAGTGGGCCGCACCCCGGCCTTTGACCACCACAGTGTGGGTAGAGCCACTACCTAGTGTCACCTTTGGAAGAGTCAGGGCACATGTTGGTAAGGGCAAGGTGGTGGGATTTATGGATGAATTTGGGGGACCTGGGGATGTAGTAGAAAGAATGACTGTTGCACACTCGTACGCCTGGTTTCAGTTATGAGACCATGGCAAGTTTCCCTACTCGTTCATTGTTCTTTCATTCCTTCATTTGTTCATTGTATACCAACTCATTGTTGCAGTGTTCATTGTGTATTGCGTGCCCGTGAGCCACTTCCAAGGTGGCTGCCCATGATCATTCCACTGTGGAAAGCCGTCCACCCTGCTATGTGGAGGCGCTCCAGTGAGCTCCCAGCATGGCAGCTAAGAGCCTTGTTGCAGATATGAGCTGAATCTGAGTGTTAGACAGCATCGCTCCCGCCATGTTGTTTTTTTTTAAGTTTTCTTTTTGAATGATGTATTTACATGTAACAAGATACTTTGACAGGTGTGTACTTTACATAATGATGGAAACCCAGGCAATGCACACCTCTGTCGCCTTACAACTTTCATTGAGTTCAGAAAGGTTCACAAGTATCCTGAGTAGGAGCGGCTACAATGTTGTGGAATGTGCAGTCTCCTTCTGATGTATGCGCCCTGTAGGCAAGCCGCTAAGTGTAGATGGCCCTCGAGGACAGGAGATAGAATCTCTGCTGTTTTCAGGAAGGAAGGAGCTTCAGAACTGCTTTGACTGCTGCTTTTCCAGCTCCTGGGACGGAGACCCAGGGACTTGTGTGTGCCAGGCTAGTGCTAAGCTTCTGAGCTGCCTTGGCCTCAATGCTCACTCCACTCCGCCTTGTGGAGAGATGCTTCACTGGGGATGAAGGCAGGACTCTGGGGGTAAAAGAGAATGCAGGTACCAGCCTGGGAGGCGAGGGAGAGCCTCCAGCAGGAAGTAACTGGAAGCTGGAGTCGGAGATTAGATACAGGGAGACAGGTACTCCAGAGGGAAGGTAAGTCATCTACAATGGAGGACTGTGTAGCCATGGGGAAGGTACTGATGGATAAAGATTCAGGTTGGGAATAGGGCTTGGGTGAGACACTAAGGAAGAAAGCAGTGTCCAGCCTTTGTGGACTTAATGGTGGCATGAAGGAGTTTTATCTTCAAGCCACTAGGGAGCCATGGGTTGCCACGGACCGGCTCAGGGGAACCACTCAGACCGTGGGAGAAGCAGGGTCCTGGTAACAGGAAGGCACAAGTTCGGCAAATGACAGACAGACACAACACACAAGAGAGTGGTTAGAATCTGCTGCGATTTTACTGAATTCATGTTTTCATTAATATAGTATTCAAACAAAGAACAAATCAGAAGGTCATGTATCATTAGTTGGCACAGTGTGAAAGCTTCTTTTAGTCACATCAGCAATATTTAAGAAAAGTACATTATCAGGAACAGGTGTTAGACATAAAGCATCCTTAGAAGAGGAAATCTTGTCCTTGGGACTGTAAACCTCAGACAAGTGGTTTCATCTTATGAATAGAAAGTTTCTGTCTCATTATCGCTATCATGGCCTTTCCTCTTCCTAACCCTTTATTTCATCTAGTGACCAAATATACCTAATCAGTTCTCTGCACCTGTTGAACTATATTTTTTAGTACCTTCTTATGCAGCAGACATCATGGGGGTTAGGATCTAGCAAGCTTATCCATAAAGTTCAAAGTATAATATAACAGTCTTTGTCCATCAACATTAACCCATCTATTCCCTTGCTCATCATACACCCTGTGTATGACAAAGGTTCTGCTGTAGTCTTATACATTCCCATAGTGTGC
Organism: Microtus ochrogaster; assembly: GCF_000317375.1. NCBI lineage: Eukaryota > Metazoa > Chordata > Mammalia > Rodentia > Cricetidae > Microtus > Microtus ochrogaster. Next base: position 7,789,572 of record NC_022010.1, read on the forward strand.
TTTCCTATCCCAGAGCTGTTTCTGAAGAGAATGATCCTTGTCTTGTGTGTGTGTATATATTATCATTATTATAAAAGAGATTATACAAAGCTCATATCCCGCATAGCCAGCTAATCGAGAAACCCGTCTATGCCTCAGCTGTGGCTAATACCAGGCTGTCTGCCATTGACCTCCAGGAAGCCTAGTCCCATGGGACACGTAGCTCCCGTCCGGCATAATGACATATGTCATGTCACACAGACGACACTAGAGTTGGTGTGGCAATGGGTGGTTATAAAATAGGTTAGTGGGGTGACTGTCACAGGAGCCCCAGTTCAACCAGATCACTCTGGCTGCTCAGCAGATAACTGTGTGGAGAAGGGCTTGGTGAAGGCTGGGTTTCCATGAATCAGAAGCTATGGGTACAGGCTCAAAATAAAGAGGCCTTTACAGGGTATAAATGCTGGGGCTTAGTGAAGGGGTCCCAAGAGAGCTGCCATCGGCATGTAGAAAGACAGTGGTATTCTCCATGGTAGTAACCTTGGAAGCAAGGTGTGGTTGGGTTATACAAAAAGGTCGGGTATGTTCAAAAAAAATTTGAACAGCTTTGGAGATAATTAGCAGAGCTGGGCAAATCCACATCTGGAGTTGGAAAAGGAGGCATTTGTGAGTCAAGAAGTAGCATCTACACCGTAGGGAAGAATGAGAAGCCCTCAGAAGCATAGGAGGATGGGAAGAGACCAAGGCATAGATGCTGGACTCCAGTCAGAGCGCTCAGAAGGTCCAACCAGGAGATGGGAATAATATACAGTATGGTGTGCTTATAACTAGCATGCAGGAGACTGTGGCAGGAAAACCACTTTGTTTATAGGCTAGCCTGGGCTACAGATTAATAAATAATAATAATAAGCAGGGTCTAGGGAGGTGGTTCAGTCAGTCAGTGTTTGTTATGCAATCTTGAGGACTTGAGTTTATAACCCCATTGACTGTGTCAAGAACTGGGTGGCTGGGTGCTGGGAAGGCAGACACAGGTGTGTCCCTAGAGCTTGATGGTGAATTAGTGATTCCAGGCCCAGTGAGAGACCCTGCCTCAAAATACTAAGGTGGCGAGAAATTGAGGCAAGATATCCAGCAAGCTCTCTGATCTCTGTACATTTGAACATACTTGTGCATGTATATTTAGGTGGAATTTACATCCACACAAGAGCGTATGTAACACATGCATATGCACACACCACCACCACCAGATGAGAAAAGGCAGCCAGGAAATAGCTGTCCCCATCCCATAAATAGCCATGAAGATCCATGGCTGATTTATGGGATGGATTTGAAGAGTGGAGAGACACTGACCAAGGAAGCTGCAAGGTTGTAGATTTGTGCAATTAGACCTGTCATTCCTGAGGCGCATTAGAGAGGCAGTCAGCCTCCTGTAGAAAAGCACCCCACTGTGCCCTCACTGTGGGCCCCCAATTGTGCATTTTCAGAAGATCTCAATCCTCAGAGCCAATCATTTGAGCCCTTTGAGAAGCCATCACTTGGTCTAACTAGTTAATTCCCAAATCTTTATCTAGTTAGATATCATTATCTGGAACCAAATTACAGTAATTAAGTTGGTTTATTTTTATCGTGAATTTAACGAGAGAAAAAAATGTAATTAACAAAATGTACTAGAGTAAGTAATTGGTTTCTCGCCACAGTTTTCATGTGTAACTTTCTTTTTTTTAACTCCTCAAAGTGAATCCTCCTCTTAAAAGTTGTGTTAGGAAGGAGGTTTTAATGAGCCTTTTATTGGTGACACTGTTGGATCGCGATGGACCCCGTGCTCTCGGACTCACGCCAATTAGAAGCATCTCGTTGCCAGGGAACCTCATGTTCAGGAATGAGTTCGAGCATAAAGACGCTGGTGGAAATGTACTGAAGGCTGTGTTGAGCTTTTCTTGTGTGTGGTAGCGTACTGTCTTCCCAAACACCTTCTCAGGCGGGGGTGGGGCATGCTGTTCTGGATCGACCGGTGACAAGCTGTGCTGCAACTGGTGGCAGAGCCCAGGTCCAGACCAGGGCCACCCTAATTCTGTGCTGTTCAGGGCAACACAGCAGGCCACAGACCTGGAAGTGAACCACACTCAAAGGCTTGCTTCTCTCTGTTGCAGATTAAGCTTAATAAAACCTCTGCAAGAACAGGGGAGGTGGCTCAGTCCTAAGGATGTAGCATGCAAATGTGGGGGCCTGAATAAAAAGCTGGGTATGGTAGTGCATGCCTGTGATCCCAGCACTGGAAAAGAATAGACAGATGGGTCCCTGGAGCTCAATAGCCAGTCTAGATGAACTGATGAGTTCCAGGCCAGCAAAAGACCTTGTCTTACAAAACAAGCTGGGTGGTGGTACACACCCTTAATCCCAGCACTCGGGAGCTATAAGTAAGCAGATTTCTGTGAGTTCAAAGCCTGTCTGGTCTGCATAGTAAGTTCGAGACCAGCCGGAGCTACATAGAGAGACCTTGTCTCAAGGAAACGAAGTGAACATACCTAAGAAATGACACCTGAAGTTGACCTCTGGCATCCACATGCATGTGTACATAGGCACGTAAGCACAGACACACATACACATGTGCTCACATGAACACATGTGCACAAGAAAGAGAGTGAAAAGCAATCAGTGCACTGGAATCATTTCTTGGGCTCTGGATGGAGGAACTGGGGAGCGGACATGGTGAACAGCTGGTCAGGATGTTCTGAGTCTGTTGGTTTGTTGTGAAAGGCACACTCCCGGGTCAGTCCCTTCTTATCTGCAGGAGTCAGCTCCCCTAGGCAAGGATGGCCCACCAAGGCTAGCAAGTCGCTAGCTCATCAAAGCATTGGAATAAAAAGACACACTGAGCATTAGGCATGAGGCTTAGCACGGGGGGCTTGCTTAGCATGTACGAGGCTCTGGGTTCTCACACAGCAATTAAAAACCAGACCAAACCCGAATTCCTCCGAAGACTGTCAATCAAACTGAGCTTCATGCTTCTACACTGAAGCCAGTGGTTGAGTGAGTTAACCGTACATAACCTTAAGGTGTAATCACAACACGGGTGAGACGCTGGGTTCCATCCTGAGCAACAAAGAAAATAAAACACAGAAAAGATCTTTTTATTGTATTATTTATATTTATCTTAACTTTAAAAATTGGGATTATAATATAATTACATCATTTCTCCCTTCCCTTTTCTCCTTCTAAACCCTCCCGTGCAGGCCGCCTTAATGTCTTCAAATTTATAGCCTCTTTTTCCATTAATTGTTATTCACACACACACACACACACACACACACACACACATACACACACACACATGACACACACATTCATATCCTTAAGTATAACCTGTTCAGCCTGTATAATGTCACTTGCATGTTTTCAGAGCTGACCATTTGGTAGTGCATTACCAACCGGTGTGCTCTTCCCCGGGGAAGCCTATTTCTCCTGCTCTCTTTAGTTGCCTGTAGTTCTTTGTGTAGGGTTGAGGCCTCCTGGGCTTTCCCCTGAACACTTTAACTGCTGCTGGTGCCCTTGTTCAGCTCAGGTTTGGTCAGCACACCCAGGGACTAGAGAGGCGGTTCCGTGAGTTGCAGGCCATCTGGGACTACGTGGCTAAGAGTATTTGCTGCCCTTGTGGAAGTCTAAGGGTTACTTCCCAGCACACACCAGTCAGCTCACAACTGTGGCTCCGGTATATCTGACACCCTCTGCTGACCTCCATGATGATGGGCATGTACCACCCCCCATAACACTTCATTAAAAATAAAACAGAATTTTAAATAAAATAAACTTGCCTGTGAAGACTTGAGTTAACATCGTACTTGGCCAGTCAAGAGAATGCCAAAGTGACTTTGTGTTCCTTAAAGAAAAATTCAGAGAAGCTGGGTGGTGGTAGTGTACGCCTTTAATCCCAGCACTTGGGAAACAGAAGCAGGCAGATCTCTGTGAGTTCAAAGCCAACCTGATCTACAAAGGGAGTTCCAGGACAGCCAGGGCTATAGAGAGAACACCTCTCTCAGGAAAAGAGAGGGGGAAGGAAGCCCAGAGGTCTCCTTGTGGAAGAGGAAACATTTTTATTGTGATATTTCCTGAGATGAGAGACCTGCTTCTTAAAGAAGACAGATATTTGGCCACAGTGACATGCGAGCCTCCCCAAAGTCACCTGCCACTATCCTCATCACTGATGGCACTTCATGTTGGCAATTATGTGCCATCCGGCCATCACCCTGTCCGCAGCCAAGCTCACCACTGGCACACTTTCTCCCTTAGTGCATCGTTGTGATTTATGGGATGTACGGCATGGCAAGTATCCGTGGAGTAATCCTAGCACTGTATCCAGATGCTTGGTGTCCCACATAGCCACCCTTCCGTGGGCATAGAGAAGGGGCGTGGCTTGCACCGCATCTTCCCACTGGTGTAGACTCAGGCCTATCTGCATCATGTCACAGTCTTGACATGTTTCTTTCTGTCCACACTGTGATTCATCCTCACCGTGAGGAGCTATGGGAGTCAGGGCTCCCCATCCCACTGCCCCTCATCGGCACATTGTTTGCTTTCCTGAGCCTTCCCCATCCATGCGTATGTGGTGATTTTTAAAGACCTGCACACACTCCTCATCCTGTTGTCCACACCTAGGGTGGTCTACTGAGGATTTTTTCATGCTAGCAAAATGTCTTGCAAATAGTCTCAAGATAATGCAGTGCTGTTTCATTTTAAGGAGCTGTTATAGTACATACATCTGCTGGTTACTACTGAGATGTTAGGCTATGTGTACCCTTTTCAGTATTTTATGTAAGGCCATAGAGAGCAACCTCATGAATAAAGTATTCAGATGCAGTTGTTTCCTAGAGTTGTGAGTAACAAGGTCAGAAATGGCCGCCACCTTGTGTTAAATGATTCAGGTAGAGTTGTATTCATCCTGGCCTCAGTAAAAGTATTCTGGGGCAACAAACCTAATGACTAACTTCAAGAGGGTTTTAGACATAACAGCAGCCCCTTGGGGAGAGACTGCAAAGGGAGTGACTAGCCAGGAGGCTACCACTGTTTGTACAGTGGGTGAAGAGGTGGGTACCTAGGTCACAAATGACACACCACAGCAATGCCTCATTAACTGTGTCCACTACCTGACAGCACCATCTGGTATGAGCTCCACGCCAGGGAGTGGCCATTCAAGACTCAACCAGCAGAGGCAATAATTTGGCAGATGGGCGCAGGCATGAAACCCAACCTCAGCCAGATTGGCATGGGAAAAGAAATCTCGGTAAGTCTCATGAAAGGCTGTGTCTGGGAGACAAGGAGAGAAGCAGACACAATCCTGGGATTTCTTGGTCCTGTGTGTGACAGCTATAGAGGCTTTCTCAGAGAGTGACTTGCTTGGAGCTTTTAAGGCAAATTTAGGGCAAATTCTCAGCACTATGCCTGCAATTCCAGGTACCTGCCACCAGGGGCGCAGTAACACTTGGTTGCCTCCTGGAAATGGATTGCTGTTTCAGATAAACAGCAAATACCTGGTTTGATTTTTTTTTAAAAAAATAGTCATTAAAATATCACAAACAGTATTATCACTTATTTTTACTTACGTCCAACAATAGTATTAAACCATTGTCTAACTCAGAGTATTTCTAGACACCAAGAAACCTAATGACAAATGAGTACTCTTCCTCTTTAACACAATGGGGAGAATCCTCTCTTTTGGTCAGAAGACAGGTAAGTTGGGGAAGCAGTAATTCCCTCAGGTGTTCAACATGACCACTTGCCCTCAGGCTCCTCTTCCTGGACAAGGATATGGTGAAAATTAGCCTCTCTCCTCTGTAACTTTGAGGGGCATCTGCTAATCGAATGGGATGTAGCTAGAGACTTTAGGATTTCCTTCTATCCCTCACTTTCAAGAAAAATGTCAAGAAACTCTGTTGATCTTCTATTGGTCTCCATATATCTCAGGCCCCCTTGCCACGAGCCTCCCTAGATTACTAGAATGGCTAATCAAATAATGAGAAGGGGGGGCGAGAAGGGGGATAAAGTGAATGGGTGAGTAGCTAGATGGCAGAAGAAGAAAAATAAGTGAATGTATGAGGATTCATGCTTTGTGGACAGTAGCTAGATGGATAATTGGATGGAATCTTGTGTGGATGGCGAGTGATAGATATCTGGTGGTGAGTAGATGATAGATAGATAGATAGATAGATAGATAGATAGATAGATAGATAGATAGATGATAGATAGATAATAGATAATAGATAGATAGATAGATAGATAGATAGATAGATGACAGATGACAGATAGATGATTGATAGATAGATGATTGATAGATAGATGATAGATGATAGGTAGATAGATAGATAGACAGATATGATAGATAGATAGATAGATAGATAGATAGATAGATAGATAGATACATGATAGATAGATACATGATAGATAGATACATGATAGATAGATGATAGATAGATAATTGATAGATAGATAGATAGATGACAGATAGATGATTGATTGATAGATAGATGATTGATTGATAGATAGATAGATGATAGATAGATAGATAGATGATTGATAGATGATAGATAGATAGATACATAGATAGATACATAGATACCTAGATAGATACATAGATACATAGATAGATGAGAGAGTGGACAATTTATATGTGTATGAACAGATGGATGGTAAACAAAGAAGCATGGGTTCATGTGGATGGATGGATGGATGGATGGTGGTGTGGATGGGTGATGGATGAATGATAGTTGCTAGATGAAGGATTAATGGTTGAGTTGATGTGGATGAATGTATAGATAGTAGACAGATTGATGGATGGATGGGTAGGATGGCTGTGTATATAGTGAGTAGGTGGGTGGTAGTTAATGAGTGGATGGATGGGTGGGTGGGTGGGATGTCTGTGTATACGAGTGGGTAGGTGGTTGGTAGCTGACAACTGGGTGATGGATAGATGGTTAGGTAGATGGGTGGATGGATGGATGAATGTGTAAATGGGTAGATGGGTGGGTAGGTGGGGATAGTGACTACTGGGTAGATGGATGGATGCTGAGTAGGTGGGTGGAAGGGTGGATAATGGAGGGATGTGAAGTGGGCAGAAGGGTGGACAGATGGCCAGCCCTAGAGCAATGCCCAGGTACTGAGGCTTAGATGAGGACACAATAAAGTCCCTACTTAGGTCCACTCATGGCTCACTGGTTTCTTCTAGGACATCCTGCTCTTCTGCTGGGCCTTTGAACAGGAAGAGCGGCCCACCTTCACCAAGCTCATGGACATGCTAGAGAAACTGCCAAAGCGAAACCGCCGCCTGTCGCACCCCGGGCATTTCTGGAAGTCTGCAGAGTATGTGTTCTCCTCCATACCTCCCCCACTGCCTTACCCTTTGACCTTTTACCCTTTGATCTTTGTCTCCTTTTTGGTCTCCTCCTCCAACCCTTTCCTCAGCCACGCCACTCCATGTACCCAGCACCCAGGTACCCCACTTCTCTACCAACATCTGTTCAGGGGAGCCCGTAATGACACTGGGACCCTCGAGTCTGCTTGTGACTGGCACAGTGACCTCTGGCTTATTTCTTCCCGATGACAGATGATGTCTCAATCTAAGCAGCTGTTGTGTGATTGGGGGCTCCTATATGAAACCTGACTGGCAGGGCCCCTCCCACCTGGGCCAGCACCTGCCCCCTTCGTGGCAGATCTCAGCTCCCAGCATCCTCCATTGCAAAAGTCTGAGACAGGAAGGGCTCCCAGCTGTTCATCGTCCTCTGCAGCAGCTTCCTTCTTAGGAAGGTCCATGCCCCTCCTTGCCATTGCCTTAACTGTAGATCCATTGCTTTCCCAAGACCAGGAAATTACATCTCATCCCGCAGTCCCCTCCCTAAGCCTGCCACCATGATGGCTCTCCCTGGAAGCTGAGAGGGAGGCTGCTGAGGGGGCCCCATTTCCTATTGCCGTCCTAGGTACTCCCACAAGCTCAGGTATGCACACACATGTGAACACAGACTCCACACAAATCTACACACATACATACACACACACGAGAGAGAGAGAGACAGAGACAGAGACAGAGACAGAGAGAGAGAGATGCGCTCAGTTATACGCACACCTCCATACATAGGAGCATTGAATGGAAATACACCCTAAAGCCTGCTCATGTAGGCAAATTCACGTACAAACATGAGACGTTACATAGAGATACTGCATGGCCCACGAGGACCCATGCACACCCACGTTTAACATTGCCCTGTCTGCTCACCAGGCATGTCTGCACACAGATGTGTATATGTGGGAACCCCATGGGCCCCCATGAAGACCCTCGAGGTCCCAGGAGATAGGCATATGGAGATAGCCCTGCCCTGCCCTTCACGTCTCTTCTCACCCCAGGGCCCCACCCGTCTCCTGGGCAATTAGAAAGAATTCAGAGTTCACAATCCGGGGACACAGGTTGGAATTTCCTCCCTGCCGTGGATAGCTTTGTGACTTGGGCACATCGTTGGCTTCTCTGAGCTACAGTTTCATGCTCTGAATGTTGAGGGCAGTGAAACCCATAGCAGGGATACTGTTAGGCACCTCAGACAACCAATGTTCACTCTGCCCTGGCTACCACTGTGTGCCAGGAGTGGGTAACAGCCTTGGACTGGCAGCCTGGTAACACTTCGAGTCAGCCATGAAATCACAGGCAGGAGGCAGCTCATGGGTGTCACTCTGCCTTCTAAGAGTGCCCAGCTTATCTGGGGCTGTAACACTCAGAGGTCCTTTGGGCCAGCACCCAGTGGCCCCTGGGCAGATGGGCTTGAACTCACTGATGGGGCGAGGAGGAGGCAGGAAGCCTTGTGTTCTAGGTTCTTCTCTAGACATAGACTGAAGAAACTAAAGGTACAGGGTAAGTTGTGGTCCTGTGTCCCATGATGCTAGAAATCCTGTGGAATTTTCCACTACATTGTATCGTGATTCCTCCTGTGTGTGTTGAACTCCTGTGGTGGAATCAGAGCCCATGCTAAAAGGGACATGTGTGATCATGCGGGTCTGCTCTCCCATCAGTGGTCAAACTTGTCCAAGCCTACACACTGGACTACCTGCTGTCATGAGCGAGTTCTGTGTTCAAATCTTGGCCCTGATGTTTCTTAGCTGTGCACCCATAGGCAAACCACATAACCTCCCTGATCCTCAGCTTTGATTTGAAAAAAGGATACAAAATGCACACAGCTAAACTCCTCCAGGCTAAAATGAAGTCAGGAATAGGCCACAGTCAGTCCAGAGTCCAATGTACAGTAGGGCCTTCATCAGCAGAAGCCCCTTCTGCTTGGAAAAGACAGGAGCCCACCGGAAGTCACTCTCTGACAAGATGTTAGCATACAAAAGATGGCATGATGGGACCCACATCTTTCTTATCCACCCTTTCTTCTCTCTCTCTTCCAGACTGTGACCATGGACATGGGCCAGCATTACCCCCAAACCGCCTCTTCTTCCCTGCTCTGCCCTCTGCCACCTCAGGAGGCCCAGGCTTGCCACCAGGGGGGTCCCGACACAGCCCAGCCTGGGGAGACCCGTGTGATGACGTGAAGACCACGGAAGCTGACAGCATCTTGGACCTGCACCCCTTTACTCAGGCAGTATCAGGGACCCCTGAGCTAGGATCAGACTGGACCAGTGAGGCTCCAGTGCAGGTACAGAGAGCCGCTGACTGAACACCACCCCTCCGGGCTGTGGAGACCAAGGCACACGGCCCTGTGGACAGACTCTCTCACAGGACTGTGCACGCACATGTGTCTACGTGTGGACGGGGCCTCCAGCTTTCTTTGCACCAGGACAAGCCTGCCCAGCTATGGAGTGTCCCAGCTGTGCTATCCCAGAACACAGGACAGGGATGGAAGCAGGAATGACAGGCCTGCTCCCTTGAGTCAAGGCTCCCAGGTCAAGGTCAGAGTGGGGAGAGGTGGGCTAAGTTTGTGAACCTCTGTTTTCAGAGGCCCCATTCCAAGCTGGAAGTGACTGCTAGCCCCTGGGTGCACAGCTCCGAAGGACACTAGGCAGTTCTCTGTGTATTTTTAGCACGGGGTCTCCCTGGGGACCTTCCTTCGGCTTCACCTTCATCCTGTTTTCTAAGAACATCCTGACTCAACTCACTGCCCACCCTCGCCTGGGCAACTCGAGAACACCATAGCTTCTCAGCTGATAGGACATCTGGGGGTCCTTTATAGCGGGCCGTCATTCATGGCACCCCCAAAGTCTGAGGCCTGAGAACTGGGGCTGTGGGAAGAGGGTTCTGGTACATTCTCTTTGGCGGCGTTGACACTGCTGGAGTTGGTTCTTTCACGGTGATGGATACAGGTCCTGGGTAGGCATAGCGGCTGCATGGGTGTGCGGATAGCTGTTTACAAAGGTCTCCCTGACTCTCACCCGCTGCGTTCGAGTGGGGAAGGCATGTGTGGAGTTTCCGTGGTCTAAACTCTGGCCTGGTGCTGAGTCCTCTGAGGGGATTCCCCATTCAGGGCTCTGTGACCCTGTGCCGCCCACCTATTCTGCCCACTCAGCCCATCTGCCATGTCGTCTTTCTCTCCCTGCTGGAAGCATTTCTGGTCTGTGTGGTTCTGCCCCACCCCTCCCCCACCACAGAATCCCTCCTGAGGGATACTGAGAACAGGTGGTATGGAGTGAACAGAAGGGAGTGCCTTGAGGTTACGGATTCACGTTTGCAAAGCCCTGTCCCCAGTGATCAGACTTGACACCAGAAGAAAAGCTGTCCCTAAGCAGAGAACTAGCAGAGGTAGCAGGATAGAGAAATTTAGCCAAGCATCCAGAATCGCCCCCTTTCTTGGTGGCCCTATTGGATGCACACCCTGGGGCCAAGCCTGCTTACAAAGCAGGAAGATTGATTGACAGGGGTCACACTTCAAGGAAGACTTACCCTATGGCACCCTCAAGCCTTCTGCAGGGCCTGTTCTCAAACCCCATCGCAAAGCTCCCTCTACCTGTGTCAGGGGACCTGGGGCCCCACACAAAGCTGCTTCCATGTGAACATCTCTATCCTGGTGACATCTGTGTCTTTGTCTCGGCATTCATGCATCGTGGAGACATTTTACACACGTTCACTTATGTCCCAGGGCTCCGGTATCTCTAAGGACCACTCTTATCAGGAGTTGCGTCCTCATCTAAGAAGCCCCCTCCAGAACCCATCCTTGTGGTCAGGGTTGCACTGAGACCTGCCCCAGCAACATACTAAACACCTAGAATTTAGTTCCTCCTTTCTCTTTAATCAGATCAGGACCTCTTTGGTCCATAAAACTCCAGTCTGTCACACGCTTTTGTATCAAGAGAGGAAGTAAGAGAAGAGAGGGCCAGGGAGGGCTGAGCCACTGGGAACCAGAAGCATCACTAGGCGCTGGAAGACACTCATCTGCTTCCGCTGTTTGCCAATAATGACCCAGTAGAGGCCAGAGAGGGAGATCTCTTCACAGGTCCAGGTTCCCCAGGGAAGTTGGAGGAAGGCATCTCTTTATAGGGAGCGACTGACTAGTCACCTAGCTCCCAGGGTTCTGTCCTGCTCTGTGAAGGATCACAGACTTAAAGAAACAAAAGTGTGGTGCCAACCTGCCTGTAATCCTGGCACTGTGGAGGCTGAGGCAGGAGGATAACAAGTTCGAGGACAGCCTGGGCTACAAAGGATTTCTGAAGACCCATTTGTGATTAAGGACTTGATTGGTTCAGGGAGAGCCCCAGCCTTCTTGGCTCCGAAGTCACTCTTCCGCTTACGGTACCTGGGTCCCTTGAGCCTAGGTCTGGGTCAGGTGTCTCCCCTTCACTCTTGCTCCTTCCTCACCCCCACATCCACTGAGACCTGTGCCTCGGGTCAGCTTCCATCCCTCCCTGGCTTCCTCCCTCCCTCCCTTAACAGGCCCTGGCTTGCCAGTAGCCTCTTAATGTGCAAACACTTGAATCCTGGGACAAAGAACTTCAGTGTCTTCCCTGAGGAAGCGTCTGAGGCTGATCTGTTCCTCTACCCTGCACTGAGCCCAAAGAAGAGAGGAGGCCGTGGAGTTAGATGCGTTTCCCCTTTAACTGCAGGCCCGTCCAGCACCTCACTCTGTACAGTCACAGAGCTACCCACTCCACTAACATCAAATGGCTTCTGCCCCTACCTCATGTTGCAGATCTTCAGGGCACAGGTTTTTAGAGGTGACAAGTCCATTCTAGCCTTGTCTGGAGATATCTCCTCTGTCTCCATACCCAGAGCTAAGCCAGAAACTCCAAGGGGCCCCTTGGATTGCCTTGCCCATGTTCTCTCTTACTGGTCAGAGGGGGAGAATCGACCTGTCCAGTGCTCAGTCCCCTTGTTCTCTGTAGCATCTTGACTTCTTGGCCAATAGGAAAGCTAGATGGGTGTTGCTAGGTAGGTGGCTATATTCAGGATACTTAGGTCAGGAGGTGGGTAGAGTGCTTGTCTAATACCACAAAGCCATGAGTTCCATCTCCAGTAACACACAAACCAGATATCATGGTGCATGCATAAGTTCCATACACAAGAGTTAGCAGCAGGGGCATCAAAAGTTCAAAGTCATCCTTGACTATATAGTGAGTTTGAGACCAGCCTGGGCTTCATAAGACCTTGTCTTGAAGAGGATTTTTTTGTAAATTTAGGAGACTTGCCGCCTCCCATCCCATGTTCACACACTGCATAGCTCCCCAAATATGCACAAATCCAGCCTCCCCTCATCTCCCATAGCCCTTGTCCCTAGCTGTACATGGGTCACCTGAGATGCACACATCAAGCATGTGCCACACACTTAACCTGGGGTCATCGAGCTCCAGGCTGCAAAGTGGTTTTTACATCCTTTGTAATGGAGGATGAAAAGATAGTCTAAAGAGGAAAAATATGACTCAGGAAAATTCAGTGCAATTCAGATTTCCCATCGGTCCTGTATTATCCCCAGCAATGACAAAATTATTTGCAAGAAAGACCCCGGAACCCATAGAGTCAAACTATATTGTTGCTTGGTCAGGGGCCAACATGGCTGACTTACGAGACAGTGGGCTGTCTTACTGATGAATAAACCAACCAGAGTAGAAGGGGCCGGAGGCTGTGGGAAGCAGCCTACAGAGGTGCAAAAGCTGAGAAGGGACAGGCAGTGTCTTGGCCCTGGCCAGGCGTTGTGTCTGCCAGCACCGTGAATTAAGCCCTTGAGGCTATTGTGAGCTATCAGATGTGTCAACTGTCACCCACAGACTGCCTGCACCCCACAACAGCTGTGAACGTGAGCAGCACATGGAAAACATTAAGGGGTTTTGTTTTGTTTTGTTTTGTTTTGGTGTTGTTTGGTGGCTTCTTTTTTAGGCATCAGAGGTGCAGGCTGCCTGGCTAGCTGGACTTCAAGGCTGCCTTGATCAGCCAGCAATGTTAGCACAGACACAGGCTGGCTTAAACAACACACTCATTTCTCCCAGATCTGGGGTGTCTTTGCTGTGCCTTCTTGCCATCTCTTGTCTATGGTGTCTTTTTTTTTTCTATGATTACTAAGAATACTGCATTTCTCCTTGCTTAGGTCCTACCCCTCTGACCTCTTCAAAGATGCTTTCTGTGGGTGTGATGTTGAGGGCTTCCCCAGGAGATGCTGGGGAAAGACTCAGCATGAGCGTTGTGGGAAGTCACCCTTCAGTTCTGTACCAAGACCCTGGAGGTAACTGAGGCTGTGGGTTTCAATACCTGCAGGCCTCCCGTCTCTGGCTTTTTGTTCCCACACTGGCCCCAGCTTGAATTCCCAAACAGACCCTTCCTGTCTGTCTTGCCGGTCTTCATTAAACTGTCCACCCTTCTGGCAACTGGTCTTGTTGCCTCTGTGTTGGCTTCTCTGGCAAACTACCACACACCAAGAGGCTTTTCACTATCCTGTTGGTCCAAAGTCCAAAACAAAATGTCCATCCCATCGGAACTCGCCAGCATTTGATTGCTGCCTCCTGTCCCCACCGGCCACACTGGTCTCCTTGCAACTCTACCTTTGTGTGGCTATGTGGTCCCAGTCCTGATGAACCAGGACACTGTGTATGCGTTATTTTTCTTGTGACTCTAACCAAATGCCTCAGAGAAGCAACATAAGGGAGGAATTATTATATATTTTGACTCACAGTTTCAGAGGGCTCAGTCATCTGTGGGTGCCTGGCTCTGTGTTCCTGGGCCTGTCTTGAGGCAGACTGTGATCGTGATGTGAAGGTGAGGAGGGGGAGCATGTTCATCATGGTGGATGAGAATGGGGGGGGGGTTCCTCATGGCAAATAGGAAGGGGAGAGTGAGAAAGAGCAATACAGGGAGGGGTCAGGGTAAAATGTCTCATGGCCATGTCCCCACCGGCCCACTTCCTTCAGCTGGGACCCACCTCCTGCCCTTGAGTGTGGCATTGTGAATCCATCCAGGGCCTCATAGTAGATTAGGTCAGAGGTATCAAACTGTCTTCAGAAACATCATCACAGACCTCACACCCAGAGGTGCCTCACTGATCCCTTGAAAAATATCTCTTAATTCTGTCAAGTTAACAGTCAAGGTTATCTATCACATCCCGTTACTCAAGTGTGACCTCACCTGAAGTAATACACCTGTGTGACCCTGCTTTGAATCAGGGCCCATCAGGAGGCCCCAGGACACGACTCATACTCTAGCACCCCCCAGTAACCCTCCTGGGTGTGGAGGTGTCACCATGGCTCCCCCAGATAGATTTCCCAGAACCTCTGGCTACTTCTCAGTCCTACGCATGACGCCATGTCCTGTCCTTGAGTCTTGAAAGTCATAGACTTAGTATGTGCTTGGTAAAAATGGGCCATGTGGGCGCAGCAGTAAGCTCATTGGGATGAGGGCCTAGAAAGATTTGTGTATAATAGATCTAGAAGAATGAAGATCTAGACCAAAGAGAGTGAATGTGTAATGATTCTATCATTGCCACCCCTTCTTCTACCCTTGACAGACATTACTAATCAATTTTAGCACACCTTTCAACTACACCAATAGAGTACTAGCCAGGTAAGCCCCAAATATGACTATACATGCTGGAAAGGGAAGATAGGTCCCTCAGAAAGCCCATTCTAACCGTCAATGGTGGCATTAGACCTCATGCCTCAGAACATTCCAGAAACCCAGTCACTTGGGCTCTCTCAATGGATAGTCTGCCTATATAGGATTCACTTTCCAATTAGGGGATTTAACAAGCTGGGAAAGGATTCTTTCCTAGTAGCCGTGTAGCTGGTACCATTTAGTAAACTGTTTGATTCTTGGAGAGAATCATTTATTCTCTAGGACAGCTTCCCTACCACAAAACAGCTGGACTTGGTAGCCCCAAAGATGGACACCAGGAAAGATAGCTGCAGGCATACTGGTAGGCTCGGGAGCAGGGAGAAGGTATGAAGTGCAGCCAGGAAAGTCAGGATATGTGGTGTAAGGTGTCGAGGAGAAAGAACCTGACCTTAACTGCCTTTTGGTCTCTTGCCTGTATGAGAAACTCAAAATCAAGTTTTAACCCAAATGGCCTCTGAGGTCCTAGCAGACCCCAAATTCGCTCTCCTCCTGAACCCTTAAAATGCCGCTGATACCAATGTGGTGACCAGTAGGACCTTGCTTGGGCCACCTCTTCATCTCTTGCCCATGTGCTGAGGAAGAATGAAAAGGAGCCATCATGGACTTAGCCTAAGTGAAATCTGCAGAGTAATGCCCCTCTCCAGGGAGTTGGCAGCCTTTGTTCGTGGCTATGGGAAATTCACATTGTGGATTCCTAGATTTGAAAGTCGATGGTTCAAATTAATACTTAGTTTTCTTTTCCATGACTTCAAAGGAAAAATCCCAGCCTGGCTATTTTCTTCATGTCCTAAAATGCCTTGACTTCTCTCCATCAGCCACTGCAGGTGCCAGGATAGGAGAAATGCTAGGTCCAGCATTGCAAGAGGGGACTCTGCCATGACAGGCCATGCCCAGGAAACAGCCCATCACAAAAATAGATGTCTGTGATATACAGAAGACTAGGAGGCCTCACAGGGGACATGAGTGCACATGAGTATGGGCAGTGGTCCACGCATGGAGTTGAAGCTGAGGTCTGAAGGAGGAGGAGGAGGCAGGAAGGTCAGACTGACAGAATTAGACATCTATTAATCTTGGCACTGTTGACCTTAGACCTAGTCACTTCTTAGGTTCCTGTTATAGCCCAGGCTAGCCTCCAACCCTTGATCTTCCTGTCCCTGGTGGAGAAACAGCCACTAAACAAAGTAATAGAATGTGACAGCTCTGTCCCTGATCTGGGTGTGGCCGATGGAAAAGTCTCTGCATCACGTCTCTAGTCAGATCCAGGGGAGCCAGAGGCCCAGAACTGGAGGAGCAGATAGAGGGGAAGTGGGCATTGTAAGAGACTGGAGCTTGGTGAGCGCTTTGGAATTTGACACATATGGCCACCAAGTGCCTCCTGGGATAAAAGCTGGGCCACTGGGACTCTGTTCCCTGAGGGTCAATGAACCCCATCCTCATTCTGCCCAGAGTGGAGCATTGGATTTATGGGTGTCTCTGCTGTACATGGGTTAGTCACCGGCCCTTCTCCTTAAAGCCTGCCCTTGTCTGCTTTGGCTTCTCCGTCATGCTCTCCCACCACCGCTCGTACAGAGCTCTGTTGTGTCCGCCACTGACCCGCAGACCCAGAGGGACACACTAGAAAGTCCCACCACAGATAGTCTGGCTGTGCCCCCTCCTCTGGACATTGTGTTTCACTCCACACGGGGGCCACTGGAGCACTGACATCAAGGACACACAAGAACGTGGAGACGAGTTGATGGAAGGACTCCCTCACACCCTACGCAATTCTCTAGAGAAATGGGCAAAATGCTGATTTGTTATCGAAGAGGCTGACATAAGCCAGGGGCCATAGAGACTCCCAGACTGAATCTATCATGGTACCTAAAGTGTAGCAGAGAATGCATTAGCTCTCTCGGTAGGTGGGGTTTCTTCCGTTGAGACACAGAAAACAGCACCTTGGCCAGCTATAGAACTCTCTGGGGTGGGGGCTCTCAGATCTGTTTCTCCAACTCACACTTCTCTCTCTACTTCCTCTGGCTGACTGTGACCTCGCCAACAATCTCTGTGTCCTGGGCTCTGCAGGAGAGTGCTTTGGATTTTCGTAGCTTTACAAAGCCCTTAACCCTCCATCTCTGCTGGTCCCATAAACAGTGGCTCCTTATCACCCTAGTCTCTGACATCTCGGAACCCAAGTGAACGCCTCACCCCATAGCGTACCTCTCAGGATACCCTGGGCACTTGCAGCTGAGACAGAGAGATGGTAGGTGTCTCCCACCCATTTAGATGCTGATGACCTGGGGACAACTGGATCTCCCAAGGAACAGCTTGAAACAGCTTCCAGGTACAGGGGGTTAGCAACCTAACAGAGGGAACTGAGAAATCTCCAGAAAGACCCTGCCCTGACCATCAAGGCCTTTGTAGAAGCAGGAAGCTTTCCTTCCTGTCCCACAGCCCCAAGGTCAAAGCCAAGGCCATCATTGGGGACACACAAGTCTGGCTCCACAGGCAAGCAGCCTTGCTATGGCAGGCCAGATTCTGCAGCCCACTTTCCCACTCCAGATCTGTTGTTCCTACTTCCCTGACTTTTGGTCTTTCATGGCAGTCTGCTCTACAGACCCTTCTGTCGCATGTCCCAACAGGTGGACAGCTCTCCAAGTCACCAACTTGAGGAAAATCCCTCGTTGTAAAAAATGGCTTTCTTTGTAAATTACTCTGTTGTCTTTTTCTAAACAAAGTATATATATATACCTATAAATGCTATATATATTATATATGTGTATATATATAAAGACTAATTCTTGTACAGCCCTCTGCGGACCTCAGGCCCACACTGTTTTCTCCATGTCTGTCTGTAATGACTGTTGCAGAATGAGCTGATGTATGACCTAGGCTTCCCATTTCCTTCTGGACCACTGTCTCTTCCTCTTTCTAGATCTGTGTTATTCTCTGTCTCTTTCACTTGTTGCCAACATGTTGCTGGGAAAGAATATTTGATTTAGATGCCATCCAAGAAAGCAAGCAGAATGGGTGTATGGGTAGATGGATGGATGAATGGATGGATGGGTTTGGTGGATGGATGGACGGACGAACAGATGGACGGATGAATGGATGGATGGATGGGTAGGTGAGTGGGTGGATGGATGGATGGACTGGCAGACGATGGACAGCTTAGTGGATGAGTAGATGGATGGGTGAATGGTTAGATTGATGGATGTGTGGATGGGTGAGTGGGTGGATGAATGGGTAGGCAAATGGGTAGATGGGTAGGTGGATGGATGGATGGATGGATGGATGAATGGATGGATGGATGGATAGAGGATGTATGAATGGGTTGATGTTGAATTGATGTTGGATGAAAGGGCGGGTGGATAGGCAGGTAGGTAGATAGCTGGCTGGCTGGCTGGATGGATGGATGTTGAATTGATGTTGGATGAAAGGGCGGGTGGATAGGCAGGTAGGTAGATAGCTGGATGGATAGGTGGATAGACTGATGGATTGGCAGACGGGTGGGTGGATGGTCCACTGTGTATATTTGTACAGATCATTTATAAAGTTTTCTACACTTCTCAAAAAAGTATTTCTAACCTGGGCTGTTGGACAGTCTGTGAGCTTGTGAGCCGGCAAGCCTGTTGTTTCTTGTGTTTAGTGCAATGTTTAGTGAGAATCCAATGTCTGAGTTATTTATGCCAATAAAGAATTCGAGAATTACTGCATCAACTGCTGTCACTACCGGTCTGAATTCTGCTGTTGACTGTTGTGTCAAAGGAAGCCTGTGGAGTTAATGATGGTTGATAGCTCCCAGGCTGATACTGCGAAACAAAATACCCACCTAACCCTACAGCTTACAGCAATGAGAATTTATCTTCATGCACCTGGGCTGCGAGTCTAGGTTGGGCTCCTCCGAGAGGCTCTTTCGGTGCTTCTGGTCATGTTCGAGGTCAGACTGAAAGTCATTCCATATGTGTTCATATGGACATGAGAGCCAGACCAGAAAACACGAAAGTACACGCAGACTGTTTCCTCCAACCACAGCCACCAACACTCCACTGGCCAGCATTGGTCCGACAACCCAGCCTTTCACAGAGGGGTTGCAAAGTCCACCACAGCACAGGCTGGCAATGTCCACACGGGGAGCCACAAATATGCTTCTCTGGAAAGATGTATGTGGTGTGGACATAGCAATCCCCATGGCCACACTCATAGATGTGGCAGAAAGACCAGATATTGACACAGAATGTCTGCATGTCTTAGTCTTTCTCCACCTTATTTTTTGAGGCAGGATCTCTCACTGGACCTGGAAGTTTGCCCATCCAGCTAGTGTGGTCAGCCAGCTTGTTCTGGGATCCCCATCATCACTCCAGCCTTGAGACTGCAGTCTTTAGTCTCTGCTTTTGAGTTATGCTAGGGCCGGGCGGTGGTGGCGCACGCCTTTAATCCCAGCACTTGGGAGGCAGAAGCAGGCGGATCTCTGTGAGTTCGAGACCAGCCTGGTCTACAAGAG
>NC_022010.1:7809191-7810962 GCF_000317375.1 Microtus ochrogaster
AAAAAAAAAAAAAAAAAGAATTGAGCTATGCTAGGTAGGACCAGAGCTACGTGCAATTCAGGGAATCCTATTCCCTTCTCTGCAGGCAGGACTTCCAGAGCCTCTACGATCTGCTTGGCAGACGCTAAGGTTTTTCCATTCTGAACAAAGCACCAACTATTGTTCCCAAGCATGTGAAACTTTTCTTTGGCTCTTTCATATGCTACCGTCTGCCCTGGCCTTGGGATTGTCCTCAATCCCTGTTAGCATTTTGCTGAGGACACTGGGCAACTTCTGCAAACCATCTTCATAGATCCACTAGCCAAGAAGCTGGTCACCAGATACTAAATAGCCACTGTGTGCCGTCCATTCATACCTAACCCCTTCAATGACATTCTGAAACTGAACAATCACTTGCTATCCTGGGACCAAGTCCTACTGAATAGCAGTGCTTCAGGTCAGGATGGGGCTATTCTCAACTTACAACTGATACAAGGGCATTTAAGCTGTTGTGGCCAAGCCATGTTTGGGCCCCTAGAACTCTGGTTCCAACCAGTTCTGAGTCCTAAGCCTGTGGCTCATAGGGCAGCAATGAGTTCCACCCCTAGGAAACGTGTGGGAGATTGTGGGGGAACTTCCCAGGAAACACCCTCTCTGAGACTACCTGGCCATACCCCTGTGAGTTCCAGTCACCAAGCCTTTTGCCATGGATGGTTGCTCCCCTTTGATGGCCACAGAACTGTGCAAAGCCCAGAGAGGTGGAGGGACTTGACGAAGATCACACAGGACTCCCATTTCAGTGTTCAGTATTCTTTCTCCTAAAACCCAAGCTGTGGTCAGACTCAGAACCTGCAGTAAGGAGGGGCACACATGGGCCAGGAGAGAAGGCCTGCGTCTCAGCAGGACCCTGAGTGCTCCCTGGCCACCTGGCCCGGCATGCTAGTGTTGTGAGGGAGAGAGAAGGTATCAGAAATGACAGTACATGTACCACCCTGGTGTCCGTGGGCTCAGGACCACCTGACCATGGAGTGGAGGGAGGAGTGGAGGACAGCCTCCTTGGCTCATTCTCTCAGTCAGGAACATCACACCAGCCTTCTGGAACTCTATAGCCCAGGCTGGCCTCAAACTCTGCGCTCTCCTGCCTTAGTCTCCAGAGAGCCATCATCACAGGTGGGCTGCTCACCTGACTCCGCCTCAACTAGCTTCCCTTGCTTTACCCCTTTGGAAGTGTCTGGATGTGTCTGTGACTAGCAGAGCATAAAGAGTCGACCTCACTCTGCTGGAGGCTCAGATTAGAACCAACAGTAATAGATGTGAGTTCAGGCAGGCTGTGTGTATCCCTGGATCCCCACTCCCTGACCAGACTCCTCACTCCCTAGCAGCTAGCGTTGGAGTGGAGTGTCCAGGCTCCCTCTGCCCAGCACACCAAAAGGACTGATAACCTGTGCTTGGAGCAGGCAGCTTCTACTCTCAGGTTCTTCCTCCTAGTATAGAAACTGAAGTGATTGGCAAGTGCCCACTCCTATGTGGATGCAGGGTCAATGTCATCATGACTATCATTAACACCTACCACGATTACCTAGTCAAAAGTGAAGCCCTGAAGCCACTGTGGTGATACACTCTGGTAATCCCAGTGGTCAGGAAGGGGGAGCAGAAGTTCAAGGTCATCCTTGGCCATAAAGAAAACTGGAGGATTAATCCCAGCACTCGGGAGGCAGAGGCAGGCGGATCTCTGTGAGTTCGAGACCAGCCTGGTCTACAGAGCTAGTTCCAGGACAGGCTCCAAAACCAC
>NC_022010.1:7811567-7825479 GCF_000317375.1 Microtus ochrogaster
GGGGGGGGGGGGAGCATTGTGAAAGTGTGGCGTCCCAGAGGGGCTTCACCTGGGTTGAGCCCCACTGCCCGCCGATTCTGTTGAACTGGGAACAAGTGTGTGAATGACAGGTTGACAGCTCACCGGTGACATGCTTGCTCCAAGTTAGAAGGAACATTGGAAGCAAAGGGTTCAAAAGTCTGTTTTTAATAGGAGGGTTTTGCTGAGCACCTACAAGATGCCAGGCCTAGGGTGCTGTGGGGAAGAGAAAAACAAAACCAGAGCTCTGGCTTAGGGCTGGCCCGAGAGGGGAGAGCTTGGGAGGGGCAGCAAAGCACCTGCCCAATGTGGGCGATGGCTCCAAAGATGTCAGTTGATGATATCCAAGCTCATTTCCGGAGGAAGGTAAAGGTCATCCGGCTTTTTGGAATCTCTCCCAATTTCTGGAATCCATAGTTGGATGGGAACGCTCCCTCTTACCAGGCAGCCTGCCTTGGGATTCTTTCTAGAATATTCTAGGGAGTTTGCTAGCGACTCCACCATCAGTCATCTGAGCCCGGGACCTTGTCATCGTTAGGTCTCTGTCTCCTACTCCATCACCTGCCTCGGGACCTGGCTCCAGCAGCCTCATGGCCGACAGCCCGGCCAGATGCCTGCTCCCTTCTTGCCTCCACCTGACAAGTCAGGCAGCTGAGTCACGGCTCATCTTCCCCAATCCCACGTGGAGGCTGGGTCTGGGCCAGAGGTAGGAGCTACCAGTCAGGGTGCCCGCCAATCAGACCAAAATGAGCCCATCAGCTGCCCTGAGGATTAGACCTAAGAACCTTCTAGAATCCCACACTCCACTTTGGAGCTCCCGAGGGGGCAGACCACAGCAGACGGGCGTGTTATTCAGCCGCGTGTGGGGAAACCTGTCTTGCCTGAGGATAATGATACAGTAATTCCTCAACCGTCCAAATGATTGCCGGCCTGTCAGCTGCTGTAGCTCAGCACCTGGGAGAACTCCTAGTGCACAGTAGGCGCAAAACGGTCTTTTATTTAATAGGACGCAAACAACAAGAGATGTCTCAATCCGTCAAGCGTGTAGCCTAAATACTTACACCTTTTACTATTGATACACATGAATAATAGTTTTAAAAGGGTTGCACCTTCATCTCTGTCTACACCAGGTAAACACTGCTTACACCTGCCCTTGTATCCCCCCCCCCCGCGCACACAGTAGGTGTTCAACAAATGCCACTGTGCGGAGAAGGGTGCTGGGTAGGATCTCATTTGTCCTCTCATGGCTCGGGCAGGGAAGCGAGGTTCTCCAGAGCAGGATCTCCATCATCTCCAATCTCTAGGGATGAGAAGAAAGATGGGTGGGGGTGGGGGTGGGGGTGCTTGGGGAAGGCTACAGGGGTGTGGGCGGGAGAACACTTTGTGACCGGGACCATTCTCAGTCACAGTCCTAAAGGCTCAGCTCAGCTATTGTTCACCAAATCTACAACGAAGCCCAGAGATGTAGAGGAGCCTCCTCGAGGTCACACAGGACTCCTGACTCTTCGTCCAGTGCTCTTTCTCCAGCATCTCCAGCTGTGACTCCACGCTGGAACCCTTATAGCAGCAGGGGCACAGGTTAGTCTAGGAGAGAAGGTGGCAGCAACCTGACCAAAACAAAGGGGGCTGATGTCATCCACTCTGCAGGTGACCTGGTGAGAAGCTGTAACTCGGTGTCAGGCTAAGGGAGATGTGTATGCTGATTCTCCTGCTGTGTGACATGGGAGAAGAAACTTAACTTCTCTGAGTCTCAGTTGCTTTATCTACAAACGATGTAGTAGTAGTAACTAAGTAACCACCTTACGGAGCTTGTGAACTATATCGGGGGCAGCACAGGCATCCCGTTCTGGCTCATAATAAGTGCTCACTTAAAGCTCCCAGGACTCTTGGGTGGCACCGTAAAGAGCCATACTCAGATCCAGCAGGCATGGCCTGGACACAAGACCCGTGGCTGCAATCCTGACTCCAGGCCATCCCAGCCAGCTGGGGGAAACCTGAGCCACCTCCGTCCCTGGCAGAAGCTGCCACAGCCACCACAGCCTCTGGAATGAAAGAAAGGTCAGAGTCTAAGGAAGCAGGCTGGTACGATGGAGGGAGGGCTGCCCGGGCACTGGCTAGCCACCCTTACCTCTCTCCTCTCCACTTTCCAGGGGAAGCATGAGCACGCTGAACCTGGGTGCACCCCTCCATCCCTGTCCAGGGCTTGGCCTCTGGGCCCCGTGCTGAGCCGCCTCCCAGCCTGCCCCTGGGGAGGGGCCACCTGGTGTCAATTAAGGCCCTGAGTCGCTCGGCCGCACCACGCAGGGCCGCTGATTAGAGCCGCAGTCTCTCCAGATGGGGAGCATGAACTGAGGGGCGACACCACCATACCAGGGGGAGGCCTCGCAGGAGCCCGTGAGTAGCGGGTGGGGACTCCGTGCCCTGGGTGGGAGGGAAGCTGGTTCTGTGCGGGCACCGGGCATCCGAGGAGGGGGCTCTTCCAGCAGAGTTTGTTCTCTGGAGGCCTTTCCAGGCCTCCCAGCGCCCTGGACTCTCTTCTCCTCACACCCACCTCAGGGAGACCCCAGGGGACCATATGTCATCGGGTGTCCTTTCTCGAGTCGTGCAATCGCAGAGGGCACCCCCACTCTGCCTCTGAAGGAGGCATGAAGGGTGGCTGACGGACTAGCTCCGCTAGAGGCTCTTTGGAGGAGTCCCTGCCTCTCTCCTGGACACCCCCCCCCCAGGGAGGGTTGTCTCCAAGTCAGCTTGGGTGGGCATCTAAAGCTGTGTTCCTACAACCTGCTGGCCCCAGAGCCCATGCTGTGAGTGGCCCCACAGGGGAGTGGGAGAGGCGGCTGCACCAAAGCTGCTCTTTAGGGGGGAGGTTCCGGCTCCAGATGCCATGTGTCCTGGGGCACAGAAGGCCAAGCCAGGTCCTAGCCCTGCACCTGCTTCCAGGGCCACCGGTTCAGTTGGCGGGGTCTGACTGCTTCCCAACTCCCAGTGGGAAGTTGTTCCCCAAGAGGGACAGTGTATGAGGCAGCTGCCTGCCTATGGGACAGACTGCAGGAAGAGTGCTACTGAGATCTACCCGATGTGAAGTGACTCCTGATTGGGCCCAGGGCTGTGGCTATGGAGCCTCAGCTCCTGGCTGGGAGAGCTTTCTGTAGCCATGGAAGGGTCTTCCATGGTGGCACCACCTGGTACTAAAGCTGACAGTGGTGGTTCTAAAGCTGGGGGACGCCCGAGTAGAACCTAGGAATGTAAAGGCAGCTGTCTACATGATGAAACCACAGGCATGTCCTCGGCGGTCCATTTCTGTATTCACACAGCAAACTTCCACTAAGTCCCGCTGTCCTCAGGGTACATGTCCTTACTACATTTCCTATACAGTGTCTGTCACGTGCATCTTAGAGAGTGGTTCTGATGGGCAGACTAAGAAGAACGGGTCACCCCTGTGACCAAAGTGTCTTTCTGTGACTGTGTGACTCTGTGTCTTCTGCCTTGTACTTGGAGGCTGTCGTGTGGTCATGGGCCTCTTGGCTGTGGTGCCAAGTTACTGAGGCTGTTCTTTCTGGTACTGTCCTTTCGTTGTGCAGGGATGGGGGAATCCTGGGGAATGCAGCACCCTATGAGTTCACTGGCCAGTAGCTGCCCCCACTCCTTGTGCATTCATCTTGGGGGTCTTAGCAGGCTCTGTCTTCCAGGTTCCTATCCAGCTGGTAGTTGGACTTAAGGGCTCTGGAAGCCCCATGTCTGTGAGTCTGAGGCAAGCAGAAGATGAGGGCTGACCACAGAGAAACCTCATTGCCTTCTGGGAAATACTGACCTAGTTCATTTTCCCCATGAAGCCTCCTCCCACCTAGGACCTGGGCCTGACACAGGGACACCTTAGTCTGGTTAAAAAGGCTTTACAGAGAAGTATTTACTCTCAGGGCTGAATTGCAAGGTAGCTTTCTCAGAGTTCTCTGTAATGTAAGCTTCATTCTCACAGCCCACCACGCACAAGGCAGTGCTCATGAACATCTCCTCTGAGCCAAATTCTGTGCTCACTGGTGCAGACACACCAAGGCATCTGAACTTGAGACTCCATCAACCCTCCTCTCCCCACACTGTCTGTAGCAGGGTTCCCATGTCATCTGGTCTGGAAGAAACCGGGTGCTGAAGCAGCAGCGGCAGATGGACCCCTTCTTGGGGTCCCCTTGTAGCACCAATCCGAATGTCCCCAGGGTCTGCTGGGAATCAGTGGCTCTGACCAGAGCTCAGAATTCAGTTCGTGACTGACCATAATAGATCGTTCAGCGTTTTGAAAATACCCACCCCCAGGAAAAAGTGACGTTCATATGTACCTGTGGCTTAACTGCCATTTTCCAAGGGAAAGTCTAATTGTTTCCCTGCTTGCTGCCTAAGCCTGCCCACGGCACAGCTCAGGGCGCTCATTAGAGGGAGGGTAGAGTTAGTGTTCGCAAACCGGACACCGCCTCGTGCAGACGAGCACGTGAGATGACTCACATACTCCCGTCCCTCCCCGGGGCCTCCCCACCTGCTGACTAGTGACCCAGGGACCCACACCTTGAAGAAACTCCAGTGCCGGTCACTTCATGGGTTCCAGTCTTCAGTGGGACATAAGTGGCTTTGTCTCCTGGTTTGATTTAGTTAGCCGTGCTGGGAATGGAACTCTGGGTCTCGAATGCTAGGCTAATTCTACCACTGAGTTACACCCCCTGTTCCTCTTGGTTCATTTGTTGGTTTTCAATATGTTTTTATTAACTCTTTGAGAATTTCATACATGCACACAGTGTATTTGGATCATATCCCCCCCCACTCCTTCCTGACTTCATGTCATTATTTTTTTTTTAAACATCTGCACCGCCTGTGTACTCATGGGTGTGGGGGCGTCCGCTGGAGCATGGCCAACCTAAGGCCCTGGTTTTCAGAGACAGGGCCTGCCTCCCCTTCCTGAGGCCATGGTTGCAGGTGGACTCTGCCATGCCTGATGTATGAACACTTTCTTGTGTAGAGCTGGTGATGGAAGGTGTGGGCAACATCAAGGGAGTAGGTGGGGCCTGCAGAAAACCACAAAGAGCTTCTCATCCATTGCAGGCAGACATGGAAAACTTTTGCCCAAACAAACTTCTAGGGAAATGGATTGGGGTCAAATGTTCCGGAAGAAGCTTGAGAAGTGAAGGGAGGTCTTGTCACCTCAGTACCCATTTGACCTCTTGCCTTGGTAGGGTCCTGAGGTCCTCTGGTGGTGTCCGGTGGTAACCAGACAACTGGCAAGGCCCAGCCGGCGGGGGGGGGGGGCGGGGGGGGGGGGAGCAAGGCTCAGAAAACAGCATTCAGAACCTTCACTGGGGCCCTACTCCCCTTTCTCTATTAGTATTGCTACACAACGAAAAGGACTGGGGGGGGGGGGGCATGGCAGGCAAGGCTGTCTGGCAGGTGATAACAGCAGCGACGTTGAAATGGGCAGCGACCCTGCTAGAACCCGAGAAAGGCACTCTTGGGAAAATAGGCAGATAGGCCTTCAGACATCTGCTCTGATATTGCTTCAACAGCTAGTAAGCTCTTGTCGTGTTTTGGGATTTGAGCTGCATGCCGGTAGGGGGCAGAACACAGCAGAGCTGATTCCTTGGCACAGAAGGGGTGCCGTGTATAACATGGTAGGGGGAGCAGGGGGAGGCTAGGATCTGATCAAAGCTAGTGACCATGATCTCCAGGGGCCATGATG
Organism: Microtus ochrogaster; assembly: GCF_000317375.1. NCBI lineage: Eukaryota > Metazoa > Chordata > Mammalia > Rodentia > Cricetidae > Microtus > Microtus ochrogaster. The sequence continues at coordinate 7,817,302 of NC_022010.1, forward strand.
AGAGGGGGGTGAACCCAGCCCATCGCAGCAACAGGAAAGGGATTTCCTCAGGTCTGAATTCATGGAAGGGTGCATGACAGGACCAGGCGGCAGGAGAGGCCTGTACAGGCACCGTGCAAGGCTGGACAAGCCTTGACTTGGTCTGGGGGCTCTGGGAAATGAATCATACCACCCAGAGGCACTGGCAAGTAGGCTCAGTACCAGGTCAGTTATTCACTGGCTGAAGCTGTCCCCAGCTATAAGGGGGACATAGGGCAGAGGAGAATGTCAATTTCCCAGGTAAGCCAGCTTCCTTCGTTTCCTTCAAGACACAGAAGATGGGGCACAAGGGCACCACATGTTTGAAATATGCGTTACCCGCTACACTGAGCCGTTTCTAGACTGAAGGTGAAGACGTGCAGGGGTCTGGATGAGGGCCATGTGGGGCTTGTTCCAATGGAGAGAGTAAAGGGAAGCCACCGGGAGCCCCAAACCTAATGTGGGAAGTCAGGGAAATGAGCAAGGAAGAGCCTGGGGCCTGAGTTCAAATCCTAGTACCACCACTTGATCCTGTGCTGTTGAGCCCATCCCTTGGTTCTTTGGGCTCGTAATTCCCTGGCTGTGGGGTATGGGTGCCATGTGGCCTCTCTTCTGGTATAGTAGGTGCAACGTGTGTATAAGTTACATGGTTCAGTCTCTGCAAGATGCAAAGGGTAGTGTGGGTAATTGAGACAGGGTCCAACCATAGGTAGCTCCTCGGTGTGGAATATTCGGGGCCTTCCTCACCTGAACACAAAGTGCAGGCACCGGGGCTTTGTGTCTCAGTGGGGAGGTGACGAAGGATCATGGTTTCATTCACTTTCCATTGCTGTGATAAACACTATGATCAAAAGCCCTTAAGGAAGGCAGAGTGTGTTTGGTTTGAGGCTTACAGTCCGTCATCAAGTGGAGGCAAGACAGGAACCGGGAGGCAGGAACTGAAACAGAGACCCCACAGGAATGCTTCTCACTGGCTTTGCCCTCCATGGCTTGCCCGGCTTGCTTTCTTTACAACCCTGAACCCAGGGAAAGCACTGCACACAGTGAGGTGGGGTAATCAATTATTGATCAGGGAAACAGAGGCCAGATGTGGTGGCTCATGCCTTTAGTCCTCGCCCTTGGGATGTAGGGGCAAATGGCTCTCTATGGCATCAGAGCCAGCCTGGTCTAAATAAGAGATTTTCAGGCCAGTCATGGCTACGTAAAACTCATCATTGTTGCTGTTGTCTTTGTCATCGTCCTTACCATCATCACTGGCTAGAAAGAGACTTCAGTTCTTAGAAGCACTTGTTGCACACGCAAAGGACCTGAGCTCTGAGCTCAGTTCCCAGCACCCACACGGTGGCTCACAACCATCCGTGACTCCAGGTCCATGGGCTCTGGTGCCCTCTTCTAGCCTCTGCATGCACCACGCATGCACATGATGCACATACGGAGAACATGGCAAGACATTCATGCATATAAACTAGAAATAACAGTCTAAGATAAGGAAAAATAAAACGGCCCAATCTTGCTTGACAGTCCAGTCTGATGGAGGTGTTTTATTAATTGGGGTTCCCTCTTCTTGGGTGACTCTGGCTTTGTGACAGCTAACCCAAAACTAAGCAACATGGCATGGGAGGGGCAGAGATGACTTGGGAGGGGCTCGTGATCAGCTAAGAGCTGGGAGAGACAGAAGCCTGAAGCTGCCAGGGTCCTGGGCTCCAGCCCTGCCCCTTCTCATACCTCATGCAAGCCTGAAGCACTGGCTAGGAGCCCACCTTGCCCATCCATCTCTCCACTGAGCACATGGTTCCTCAGCACTCACCATGCACGGAACTCCAAGAACACACATGAGTACCATCAAGGACCCCATGTGCACTCATGTATGTGTGTGTCCATTCATGCAGTTGTTCATACATTCCTTTATGCAAAAATGCAATCTCGCTGTGGAGTCCAGGCTGGCCTCAAACTCACAAAAGCTGAGATACAGATCAAGTGCGCTGCTACACACGCCTTTGGGTTCATGTGTTGAATGGCACATTTACAGAAGTGGGAGGGTGTGTCTGTGTAAGGACGTGGGTGGAGGCTGTGTCGAGCGCCACATTAGCACGCTCTGCTACCCATGAGCCTGTGTGGTACCCATCTTTGCTGGGACCATCTATGTGTGTCAATGTCTTTCTATCCAGCTTTGGATTCTTGGACTCACTCCAGAGGAACTCAAATCTCATTCCATTTAACCCTACCCACTGATCCAATCAGTGTCTGAAAAACGACCCATCTCACATGTGCACTGCACCCCACAGTTTGTAGCTTCCCCCTTGTTATTCCTAGGGCCCTCCTAGGATCTGTATGAATATGGCTTCCTCCAGTTAACAGGTATGGAAACCGAGGTCACAGGCTCCCATCTGGGCAGTGACAGGGCCTCTGGAGTCATAGAAATAGTGCGCTGAGCCTGCGGCTCTGACTGCGGGCCCTACCCTCTAGTGCTTGTGTGGACAGTGAGATGCCTATTGAATGCCCACGTGTTTTCTGGATTGCTCCTTTCTCTTCTGGAGTCTGTCCATTCACTGTGTTGTTTTGACCCCATTCATCCTGGTTCTCCTTCCCTTCCACCGGGAACAGACTTCAACAGCTTCGATGATAATTTCTGATTCTTATCCTCCCTCCTCCTCCTCTTTTTCCTTCTATTTCTCCTCCTCTTCTTCCTCCCCTTCCTTCTCCTTTTGTGACTCAGTTTAATTACAGAACACAGAATGAAAACAGCAACAGCTTTTGTGTAACATTGACCACACTTCCAGAATACATTGCAAAGAGACATTTGATGCTCACAGATAAAAACATGATCTCAAAACAGGGCACATGTGGTCACTAGGCTACACCCGTGAATGGAGAAGAAGAAACTCAGTCTGGAACTTTGTAGTTCAAGGCCAGTGGGTCTGCTTCCCACTGGAATCCTGACCCCGCTGACCTTACCCCATACCATGGGCATCCCGTGTGAAGCCATGCTCCTCCACATGCTCCTCCACATGCTCCCAGGGAATGAGTGGCACTGAGAAGCAATCTCCTGCCTCGACTCACTGATAAGGAAGCTGCTATGGGAAGTCTGGGCCCCAGAGGAACTCTGGGTGACATTAAAATTAGTTGCTGAGAGAACGTGAAAGGTTTTGACTGTTTTTTTCCTACACCATGTGCCCACCCCCCCACACACATACACACACACTTTTAATCAGTCATCTCTTCCATTCACCCTCCTAAACGTTTACCCATCCACCCTTTTATTCATCCTTCCCTCCTCCCTGTTAGTAACTTCTCCTGCCATCTGCCTAGGCATTCGTGCATGCATTCACGCATTCGTTCAGCAGCCCATGCGTCCACTCCCGCATCGCTGATCACTTGCCCACACATCCTTATATCCATCTGATCGATTTATAAATCTGTCCATCCATCCATCCATCATCCATCCTTCCATTTATCCATCTACCTCTCTCTCTGTCATTGGGGTCCCCAAGACGCGTCCAAGTCTGGTGACTTTCTAGGAGACTCGTGGATTTAGTATAGTAAAAGAAAGAAAAATAAAAATATATGGGGCGTAGTCCAGGAGTAATCACCATGATGGCCCCCAGAGTCTATGTGATGAGGGTAGGGGACACATCTCTTGGGAACTAGGTCCGTGATGGCTCTGCAGATGGGACGGGGCAGGGGGTGACTCTCCTCTCGTTTTCCCCTCTCTGTTTCTGGATAGCTTTCTGATTGTCCCCTTTGATGTCGCCATCAGATCATGTCTGCTCCACTCTGCACGCCTATCACTAATCCTCTCACCTGCTTCGAGAAATAAACGAGCAGGGCCTAGACCTGTCCTTCACCTTGTTAACAGCACAGCTAGAGGCTCACCGAGGTTTGGAGCCTTCCAAGTGGGGCCTGCCGCAGTGTCTTTGGACAAGGGACGCCTTCCAGAGACTCAGATCCTCGCAGACACATCTCCTTCAGTGTCACCGTGAAATGTCCTCATTACAGTGTTTAAACGGGTGCCAGAGGACACGCACGGTGAGTTCCTCGCTCTTCCATTTCCCACACGATCCTGCGGCAAAAGCAGAGAGACACGGTAAACATGATTGCAATTATGCAGCCAATAAAACTCGCCTTCAAAACACGTGTGATGGGCAGCGTGACGTTTTGCTGCGACAAAAGCATTGCTCACACTGGAAGTGTGGGACATGCTGCCTAGAGGGCTCATTTTTTTTTTTTTACTTTTGAAGAGCTTAATTGCAGTTATTTGGGGCTTTGGGGGTGTGGGGTTGGGTTTCTTCTTCCAAGGGATTCTTTTAGTCACCCCCACACTTGCACAGCCACCTCCGCTGTGGCGACTTGATTTTCCGCCTCATTTTCCTCACTGGGATGTGAGTCCTCTGTCCTTAAGGTGTGTCTGATGTCCCATCCTTGGGCTTCACTGGGCACCAATAGGAGCATCTCCACACAGCATCCATGCTGTCCCCTTGTCCTTGTGTGGTAATTACAGCGGGATGGTTCAGCACAGTGGCTGTCACAGGCACAATGCAGAGGAGAGTCCAGAATAGGCAGAGTTCAGCAATAAGATGTTCATCAGTCAGCCGGAGAGCAACGGCTGTCTCCACCTACGGGCTAAAACAGCAAGCTGATATCCATGGCCCAGGCGGTCCCAAGAAATCAAGTTCAGGTGCATCTCGCAGCAATGAGGAGCATGGAGGGCTATACAAGGTCCAGCTAAGAGTTAGGGGCACTTAGACCATGTCAGGGGCTCTCTATGCTAAATGGGAAAGAGAGGAACTGGGCAGGTGATACACCAGTCATCCCAGCACTGAGGAGACAGAACCAAGAGGGTCATGAGTTCAAGACCAGTCTGGGCTATATAGTGAGATCCAGGAGGGAAGTAAGGAATGAAGGACGAAGCTGGCTTTGAACCTTGATGGTGACACCCAGGAAATGGGCTTCGTGTGACCTTCCCAGGGCCACCACCTGGGGATTTGGAAGGACCCACATGCAGTTAAGGAAAGGGAAACCTCCACCACTTTCCTAGGCCTGCAGGGATCTGGACCTGGCTCCACCCAACTTGTCTGATCCTTGCTTCTGGGGCTGGATGAGAACAAGACAGAGCTTGGCAGCATGGATGGGTGAGTCAGGCAGACACGTGCTGGGGATCAGGCAGCCCACAGTCTCAACCCTAGCTGTGTGCCTCACTGGCTGTGTGGTCTGGGACTCTTCCCTCAACACAGCTGGGAGTGTGTTTCCAAGGTGGTAAATTGGGGCTCACAGCCATCCCTCCCTGTGTTTATTGCCAGTGTTTTTAGGTGATATTGGCAGGGTTAGCCAGTGCCTGGGAGCTGTGGGCTTGTAGAAAAAGCTGTCACCACAGCTTCTACCTACACTGTAGTCACTGGGATCCCCTCCTCCGTCTGCATCCCCAGCTACCATCCATCTGGTCCCAGCTTCTGCAGGTTGCAGGGCCTGGGAAGACTCACAGATTCCATGACCTCATGACTCTTCTCCTAACCCTGTTTCTCATCTTGCTCAATGACACAAATTCCTCTTAGAGCAATAGTGTGTGTGTGTGTGTGTGTGTGTGTGTGTGTGTGTGTGTGTGTGTGTCTGTGTGTGTCTATGTGTGTGTGTGTGTGTGTGTACACATGTACACATACATGCATGTAGGGGCCAGAGGTTAATGTCAGTTTCTTCCACTTTGTTTTTTTGAGACACAGTGTCTCACCAAGTCTAGAGCTTGCTGACTAGCTAGACCACCAGTCCAATGAGTTCAGGGATCTACACCTCTCCCACTCCCTAACCAAGCCCTGGGTGCACCGTCATGCCCAGCTTTTTCAGAGGTGCTGAGGCTCTAAGCCCAGACCGTCAGAGCCAGGCTCTCAGTGCACCAGAGTATATCGCTCAGGATCTCACACCGACTGTTTTGAAACACTGTGATCCACAACCTACCACTTACCTTAAACAAACACAGTGAGCTAGCATGTGTTTCTGTTAGCACATTGGTTAACAGAAGCTCTCTGTGTGCCTGGAAAACGCTGTTATTTTATGTTGCTGCTGGGGGTACATGCCTATAATCTCGGCACGGGGCAGGGAAGGCTGAGGAAGGTTAGGACTTTGAGGCAAGCCTGGGCTACAATGTGAGACCCCCCATCTCAAAACAGACAATAATAGCAAGCCATGTAATCTTGAAGTGGTGAAGGTATTTATGGTAACTGTAAAGGGACAGGAAAATGCCTCCGAAGTCTTAGTTCCAGAGTTGGAAACAGTCCTGTGCCTTTTGTTTCTTTGAGGACAGCAAATGCTAGGTTTCAGGGAGAGGCTGGTGGGAAATAGAGACGTAGTTGTTTTTGTCTAATTCAGTCCCTCTGAATTGTATCCCAAGAGCCCATGTTCCATGTCGGATATTGTCACCAGCTAAACAGATTTCTCTCTACCTGAATACACAGAGGCTTTCCTCTGAGAACAGGCACACAGTGGAAGCCATCATTAAAATAGAAACCTCAGAGCAGGGAGGGTGGATCAGTGGTTACAGTGTTTGCAGAACTCTTAGGTCCAGAGTTCGAATCCCTAGACCCACTGTAAATGTTGGGACCTCCCTCTCCAGGGTTTGACTGGGAGACCCGGCCTCGAAGAATAAAGAGTCATGGAGGGTGTGTGAACACCTCAGTGCCGTCCTCTACACACATGAGCATCCCATACATGCTAATGCACATACGTGCACACATGGAGATGGGAACTTTTCACCCTGCCCCAGCTCATGTTCCTGTTTCCAGCTGTTCCCACTGCCGTTCCCTCCAGTGCTCTTCCCTCCATGCCAACACATGATGTCAATCAACTCACAGACCCAAGACTGCATCTCTTGACATTTCTTGCTCCACCCGCACAATCTAGGTCTGTCACTATTTTTAGTTCCATATTGGTTACCGTGGTAACTTTGAGAAATGCTTTTACACTTTTATTCCTTACTCTATTCACAACTGGAGGTGTATTTGGCTCCTCACAATTTCAGGGGTGTTGTGGGGGCTCCACTTCTTACCTCATCTCTTCTACCCGCACTACCAGAGCCAACATTTAGAACTTGAGTGTCTCATTGCATGTATTTATTTATTAGTGTGTGCGTGTGCGTGTGTGTGTGTGTGTGTGTGCGCGCGCGCGCGCACTCAAAAACACACAGGTACCACAGCACACATGCAGAGGTCAAAGGGCAATGTGTGAAAGTCAGATCGCTCCTTTGCCATGTAGATTCTGGAGATCAAACTCAAATCATCAATCTTGGCAGCAAGCACCTTTGTACACTGAGCCACTGCACCAGCCTGGAGCTATTGATGGACAGATCCTGCCCTACTTAGGGTTTCCATTGCCGTGATGAAACACCTGACCAAAGCAACTCAGAAAGAGTTTGTTTGGCTTACACTTCTACATCACTGTTCATCATCAAAGACAGTCAGGACAGGAGCTCCAACAGGGCAGGGACCTGGAGGCAGGAGCTGATGCAGAGGCCATGGAGGGGTGTTTCTTACTGGCTTGTTCCTCATGACTTGCTCAACCTGCTTTCTTATAGAACTCAGGACCACCAGCCTAGGGATGGCCCCACCCACAATGGTCTGGACCCTCCCCATCAATCACTAACTAAGAACATGCCCTACAGGCTTGCCTATAGTCCAATCTTACTGAGACATTTACTTAATTGAGGTTCCCTTAATTAAGGCTTTAACTTGTGTCAGGTTGACATAAACTAATCTAGCATAGGTCCTATGTCCCTGACAGAATTTCATGCTCCTAGAAAGTAAGGGCCTGGTTCAGTTTCTTTTACACCATGAAGTGCAGTGCCTGGCTTGTGGGATATTGGCACGATGTGCTCTGCTCTGAGAATACAGACCTTAGCTTGGAGAGCAAGTAGGAAGATATAATATGGGCTTGACCCAGATGCTAGAGGGATGATAGACAGTGGTAGACAGACAGAAAGACAGATTGGTGGGTGAGTAGGGAGGTGGATGTGTGGATAAAAGAATGTGTAGATGGATGCATTGATGGATGGATGAATGGATGGATGGATGGGAGGGAGGGAGGATGGATGGATGGATGGATGGATGGATGGATGGATGGATGGATGGATGGATGGTAGAGTGGATGGATGGATGGATGTGTGGATGGATGGGTGGA
>NC_022010.1:7825579-7834750 GCF_000317375.1 Microtus ochrogaster
CTTGCTCAACCTGCTTTCTTATAGAACTCAGGACCACCAGCCTAGGGATGGCCCCACCCACAATGGTCTGGACCCTCCCCATCAATCACTAACTAAGAACATGCCCTACAGGCTTGCCTATAGTCCAATCTTACTGAGACATTTACTTAATTGAGGTTCCCTTAATTAAGGCTTTAACTTGTGTCAGGTTGACATAAACTAATCTAGCATAGGTCCTATGTCCCTGACAGAATTTCATGCTCCTAGAAAGTAAGGGCCTGGTTCAGTTTCTTTTACACCATGAAGTGCAGTGCCTGGCTTGTGGGATATTGGCACGATGTGCTCTGCTCTGAGAATACAGACCTTAGCTTGGAGAGCAAGTAGGAAGATATAATATGGGCTTGACCCAGATGCTAGAGGGATGATAGACAGTGGTAGACAGACAGAAAGACAGATTGGTGGGTGAGTAGGGAGGTGGATGTGTGGATAAAAGAATGTGTAGATGGATGCATTGATGGATGGATGAATGGATGGATGGATGGGAGGGAGGGAGGATGGATGGATGGATGGATGGATGGATGGATGGATGGATGGATGGATGGATGGTAGAGTGGATGGATGGATGGATGTGTGGATGGATGGGTGGATGGATGGGTAGATGGATGGATGCATGCATGGATGGAAATATGAGAGGGTTCCATAAATAACAGTGAAGTTTCCTGGTTGGAATAATGGACATGTACCATTAAAACATGTGTTATAGACGACTGGATTGGTCCTATCATGTGCACCCCTGAAGTTACGTTCTTGCTCCAGTTTCCCCGATTGTTCCAGTAACCCAGGAAAGCTCTGTTATCAGGACTGTCCCTGGGACTGGGCTACAATTCCATGGTAGACTATCATTGCCTAATGTCTGTGAGACTCAGAGTTTGAGCAATATCACAGAGCAAAGAAAAGGAGGAAGAAGAGAAGAGAGGGAGAGAGAGAGGGCAGGAGAGAAGGAAAGAGGGAAGGCTACCTCTGAGTCTTAGAACAACTGAGGGTTTGCAGTTTGGAGTCTCAATATTGAAGGTGTTTATGATTAAGACTGTATGCTGCACATTCTTTGAATTTCTGGTTGAGCAACAAACATTTCCCGGAGATCTTCCAACTTCACCATCTGTAGTCGGGGCTGAAGACAGGGAAATGGGGACTCGCTGCCTCCCAGGAGCTTCCAGTCAGGGGAAGTGCTGGGCGCAAATGTGCACCCATTCAGTGACTGTGATTATGATGGCAGTCACAGCCACCACTGCCATTTACTGGCTAAGTCAGAGAAAGGAAAGTGACCCTGTCGGGAGACGGAATGAGAGGGGAGCCCTTCTCCTGTGATGAGCTTTAGTTACAGCTGACTTCCCTTCATAACGGCCAAAAGGGACTCTGGGAGGGGTTAAGTGGGTAATTCAAGGTTACTCAGCTGATGAGTGCCACAGCCTGACCTCCACCTGCCTCTGAGAGCCAGACTGTTTACCCCACAGCCTCTGGGGCAGCGTGAAGCTGCTCACACAGGGGCACCAAGAGCACCCAAGCAAGGGATGCAGGGGAGATTCACTCACCCTGCAAGAGGTGGGGACATTTCACTCAGAAGGGGATACCCGTGTGGGTGGGATTTCTGAGCCTGGGGGCAAATGTCCATCGATTTAGAGAAAGGGATTGTCCCAGGGCCTCTGGTGGCTCTGTGACTGGCTTGCTGAAGACAGATCAGGGGCAGGGGGGGGGGGTTCCTCAGCTAGGTCTTCTTGCTGCATGCTCAGCTGTCAGAAACCAAGGCTAGAACCCATCTTGGGGATTAGATAATCTTGACTTGGATTCATGGAACATCCATGGAACAGGCAAGTGCAGAACTCAGCATCTGTCTGGGCTTTGATCTCTTCTAGAAACTGGGATATCTTCTTTGCCAGATTGTTGCTAGAACAGCGTAGAGATAACATCTGTCAGCCTGATGCATAGGCGGGCTCCTTCAGTGGCAGATCCCATCTTCTGGCCCTGGGCCTGAGCAGTCCACAGGGATCCATCTCAGTGATCCCTTTGAACCATGTGTACCATGTCAGGACTTATGAAAACCAGAGCTCCTGTGCCCGGCTCAGACCACTGGGGCAGAAGGCCAGGGCTCAAGCTGGGCAGTTTCCCATAGCATTTTACTGACCTTGGATTTGGGAAACCCAAATGCACCTGAGATGACCATGTTTGAAGCCTATGGGTAAGTGAAGAAAGGCTCTGGGACTGTCTGTAGGTTGATAAAAGCCGCCGCTTCCTCCAGGGATCAGAGGGCCCCATGTTCCCTGCAGCAGGCTTTTCTCTCTGGGAGCATCTATATCTTCACTGTCCCTTTGAATTTTGAAGGCTCTGTTCTGTACACTTATGTTTGCATCACAGAGTCTTGGCCCACGTTGTGGGCTTGTTGGAATAGTTGAGCAAGTGAGGGCCTCCGGACTCCTCTATCTCACACAGTAACCTTTGTGTGTGGCGGGCATTAGGGGCTCTTTGAACCCCTTCGAGTTAAATGAACAAGGAAGTGTAGTGTATTAGCAATGCCATCCCTGCGTCTATGAGACCAGTGACTGCTGCTTCCTGATTTGTTGCTACGCTGCATCCATGCACCTACGTACCCTCCAGTAACCGGCAACTACTGTATGCCTGGGTCCCACCTTGTCTGAGGGCGTCCACACCCAAACCCTCATGAACTCCAGAAACTGTGATTAGCACTAGGGCCATGCACACTCGCTCTGTTCCTCTACCACAGACCTAGGAGAGCTTCGCCTGCAAATGGCATACTGTGTCAGATAAAGTCATCAATAATACAGAAGAACCAAGATACTAGGGCAGGGGATTGTCCATTTAGTATTTTGGACCAGAGGTCACTGAAGCTGTGCCACATGGAACTATAAATAAGAGAGGGACAAATTCAAGGTTTCATATAAACCCCAAATTATGCAGTGTCTCTTCTGTACCTGGATTTTCTCACTTGGGTCAAGCCCTTTGTGCTCATTAGCATTATTTTATCAAGCAAGGTCACGTGTCCCGACTCTCCATCTTATGGGTGGAGACAGCTGATATTCAGTTAGGTGAAGTCACTCACCTAGAATCCTTTACGAAGTGATGCGGTCAGATTTGAACCCAGGTCCATTCAGTCCTCAGAGTCATGCTCTTAAGTGTAGAGAGAATTTTTCCAGGGCCAGTTGTCACTCATACCCCAAGGACAATGTCACAAAATGCTGCCATTCTCGGAGCCTAGCTCCCAGGGTTAGAGCAGAGAAGTGGGGTAGAACTCTCCCCACCTTGAGAACTAAGAGGTAGCCACTGAGCTAAACAACCTCTTCACATTGGAGTTGACAGCCCCAGGGTCCTTTCCCTGGGGCAGCACCTCACAGTTGGTAGTTCACAAACAATTTCTTCACGGTGTTAGAGAAGGATGAACACCACTTGTGAGAGCACGTAGGTGCTTGGTAGTTTTCTGGAAGTCTGAGACTATCTGCTGTCTGGAGGGACCAGTCAGCCATGCATTCATCTCTAATGTGTTGCCTGATGTCTTTGGACGGCGTGCAAATAGTGGGTTCTCCCTGCCGTCACTTTGATGGCTGGAGAACAATGTACCAGGAAGACAGTCCAGTGACAATGCTGTCCTCTCCACAAAGCCATCAGCTCCATGAAGGGGAGTGGGGTTCAGCCCTGCATCCTCAGAATCGTTTGCTTGAGCAATCACTGTCATCAAGCAGAGCCTTTGCTAGGGAAACACTGTCGCCATTGTCCTCCCCGCTCAAGGGACATAGGAATCCATCTGGCATAAAGAGAGACAGGAGGTGGATCTCTCGCTGTCATCAGACTGCTCGTGCCTGGATATATCCTTAGCCACCTCTTCTTAGGTCCAGAAGGACCAGGGGTCACCCAGAACATGTCTGACATCTCTGAGCATCCCTCACACTTCTGAGAGGGGTAGTTGGAATGTGGGTACCAACCCACTTGAATAAGAGGTGTGTTCACTTTCTAGATCAGCCGTGATCACCAGCTTCATGTCACTGTGACAGAATATCTGAGACAATGAACATGTAAAGAGGAAATGTTTAATTTGGCTCATGTTTTGGAGGCTCCAGGTCAACTGACCCCATTACTTTGGTTCCAACTTGTGATGACACATCATGGCAGGGGTGTTTGATGATCAAACTGCTCACCCCACTGCCGTTAGCCAAAGATAAAAAGAGTCACAGCCTTTAGTTTCCTTTGCCTCCTGACCCAGACTCTGAAAGGCTCTGATCCTCCCAATACGGCAGTCCCAGGGACTAGGCCCTTAACACATTGGTTTTGGGGGGGCAGTGTTTTGCACCCATGCTATGGCAGCTGCCAAAACACCCCCATAGGCTCATTCAAGAGTGGCCCTTCGTCTCCTGTGTCCAGGGGCCAGAAGTTCACACTCAAAGTGTAAGGAATTTCAATTCCTTCTGAAGGATGAGGAGAAGCTCTCCCATAGACAGGATTGGAGCAAGGGGCAGAGCAGCTCTCCCGAGGCCCGTACTACAGGAAGATCATACTGGCTGCTGTGTGGAACCTGGATGGCAATGACAGGTGGGAGGCACCCCTGGTAGTCCTGGCAGCAAATGGTGGTGAGCTAAGGCCTTCAAATAGAGCTAAAGAGCAGGGGCTAAAAATGGGGCCCGTCTCACTTCTGAACTTGGACCTCACCTCATCTGGTGGAAGGTATTGGAGCAAGCGCAGGGGGAGGTTAGACACTGCCCATTGTGAATCCCAAACATGCAAGGACTAATTTATCTCATCCTCTTTAATATAAGGCCAGTTGCCTGTGTTACAGCTTATGCCACAGCTCGCAAGGGTGTCTGCTCATAAGGCCATGATGATTCAATGAGACACAGCTTAAGTATAAACTGTCCCCACAGGCCCATGAATGGGGTGTTCACTCTCCAGCCAGTGGTGCTACTTTGCAAAGTTCTCTATCTTTAGGGGTGGGGGGCTAACAGAAGGAAGTAGATCACTGGGGTTGGGAACTTGGGGGTTAATGTACTGGTCTCTTCTTCCCTGCTCCCCCCCATTTGTTGTCCGCCAAGTTGTGAAGAGTCTTTCCTGCCCAAATGATGTTCTACCTAAGTGCGCAGGTCCAACAATCCAAACTGAACACACAGACCTTGAGCTGAAAGGATTCTTCTGGCTTTCAGTTGTGTCTGTGATGTGTCTGATCACATCTGATAAAGCAATCATGTGGGGAACAGTGTAGGCAGGGGTAACACCCACTCACTGCCAATTCTTAGTTTCTTGCTTCCTCCTTCATGACAAACTTTGGGAACCCAGTGACAAGATGCTGTCTCTGCTCTTGGTGATATCTCAGGCTAGTTGGTGGGGAGGTTTGTGCACAAGGAATAGAAGAATTGATCAGGCCTGGACAAGGGATGATGTCCTGGGGAGGAGGAAAGTCTGTGGGTGGGGACAGGTGGTAAGAACAGCCCCCACCGGGATCCCCGCCCCAGCTGTCAGTCTGGACCTGGGACAGAGTAACCTGATCAGGCCTGGAAATCTCTCTCAGCCTTGGAAGGGACAGGGTATGTGAGTGTGTCTGTTGGAACAGGGCACAGTCACCTAAATAGCCCAGGTCACAAGACACATGGTGTATGTGTAAGGGGGAGTGACAGTCCCCGGAGTCACGAGATTCACATAGGAGGTGCCACCAGGATTGAGAAAGGAATGTGGAACCTGATCTGGCCCTGGGCCATCCTGAGAAAGGGCACAGTGAAAATAGCCCAGGACTGTCAGGAGCCATAGGCTGGGACTTGCTTCGGATGGCACCTGACGGGATCTTTCAAACCTCAGGCTGTGTACACCACCTCTGAACTTTCTGTGCTTGGCCCAGAGGGTGTGCTTTATGCCATGACAGGACGGAGCTAATGGGAACTCCAGCCAATCAATGGCTGCCAAGAGAAGAAGACTCTGTTTCCTTTGGAGACAGGCCCCTGTTAGGTTGTTCAGTCCCAAGTGTAGTCAGCCCTAAACACATGTATACCAGTAGCACTAGCTGAAATACCTGTTCACACCACACACACACACACACACACACACACACACACACACACAAATAGAAGTCATGGTTTTGAGCATAATGGGGAGACTCAAGGGGGAACAGAAAGTATGGAAATTATGTCAATACAGTACTCGTGTGGGAAAGTCTCCAAAAAATAAAAAATAAACTACTTAATTAAAAACCGAGAGATCCAGTTGCCACTGCAGATACAAGAACAAGAAAGGAGAAAACAAAATCTCAAAGATATCCCAAGAGCACAAAGAAAGTTCGAGAAGGTGGTGAAGCACCAATAATGCTGAAACACATTTGCACATTTACCCACACTCAAAATAGTGCTCTGTGTGTTTTACTGACACACGGTGCTGTCTGTCGAGAGCAATCGTGGAAGATAATCCGTGGGAGGCTGGCAATGTCAGTTACCTCCTCCAGGGAGCAGCTATGTGGGTGGGGATTTGACACCTGGAGAAGCTTTTTTTTCCTAGGCAATCCTCTCCTCTATCTGACAAAATTTCTAGTAATCGTATTATAATAAGTATTATTTTTACGGTTTGTTCTTTGATTTTAAACCATTCATTTAAGAAGAATAAATTTCAATGCTAAAGAAACATTCAAACTCAGAAACCAGAACAGGTATGAACCAGAAATTAATATTTAACAAAGAAACAAAGTAAAAAAAAAATGTAGCTTATGACTCATACCTACTCTTCAATTTAAACACAAATTTTCAACTAGCAAAGAATGACAGAAATAACTCTAGCAGGCTTCATGGCTAGAATTACTATTTGTCTAGAATCTTCTGTGTAAACATAGGAAGATACATTATTGCAGAGACTAAAGCCTTGAGCTGAGGTTTCATTTTCTTGAAGATTTCCAAACCGTTATTAACTTGCAAACTTGTGTTATTACATTTATTTATGGTGAGTGTGTGTGTATCTCTATGTGTGTTTTTGTTTTTGTGTGTGTGTGTGTGTGTGTGTGTGTGTGTGTGTGTGTGTGTGTGTATACAGAAAACAACTTGCAGGAAGGAATCCATTCTTTACTACTGTGTGGATTTCAAGATCAAGCTCAGGTCATCACGTTTGGCAGCAAGCATCTTCTCCTGCTGAGCCATCTTGCCCACCCATAGCTTGCAAACCCTAGAGAGAGTCCTCTAGCTTGAACAGATTGTACTGAGGATGGGTGACTCTCAGGGTGACTCTCCCAATGGGTCTCACACAGAATCTGGTGATGGCTGGAGAATGCTGGTTAAGAAGGTGCCATTTTGAAGTTCCTGGGTAACAATCTAAAGGCAATGCAACAACAGTTTTCAATATCAATATTCAGACAAAATACCTCCTGGGGTGGGGAGGGAATTTTCTCAACATTCTGTCTATTTTCTATCTTTCCATTTGCCTGCCTCTGTCCATCCACTCATCCTCCCTGGCTTCTGCCCATCTAACGCATTCACCAAGGAGATGTTTGCTGCCCCCTCCTTTGTGCAGCCCTCTGCTGGGCCTGGACACAGAGTGAACACGGCTGTCACACTCTGCCTGCTGGGGCTGCCACTGTAGTGGGAACACAGTAATAGACAATGCACACAGATGGGAACATCACAGGTTGGACTAAGACATCAGCAGGGGAAGCAGTCTGCTTTTATCCACCCCTTCATCTGTCTGTCCATCCTCTAGACCAGCCTCTTCCCTCACCCTCCTCTCCTTGAGCTGTGTGCAATGTCAGGCTAATAGGATAGACCTATCCTTCACAGCTGCCCGGCTTGGCTCATGGTGAGACTCACAGTGCACCTGTCAAAATGGGATTTCTAGAACCTTCCTGAGACAGCTGTTCATAGTAGTAACCTGTGGCAGGCATACAAACCAGGGTTGAGGTAGCAGAGTGTCACCTTCTCTTCTTCATGTGCCACCCAGGATCGTGGGGACAGCCAGGTCTTGGAGACAGGGCCTCAGAGGAGCACCTAGGGGTCATTCTCACAGTCTGGAACCCTGGGAGGAGGATTGGCCAAGCCACGAATCCACCTTGTTCAGTGCCGGGGGAAATGTAGACACCTCCTCTAGGGAAGGTGGAGATCCAGGAGGAGAAGTCACAGGAACTAGCTGTTTTGCTGGGAAGGGAGGGGGGGCATTTTGCTGAGATACTGGGCAGCCTGGAGTCCTAGGAAGACTACCTCATCTTCTGGTGATTTGGTCAGGGTTTGCATTTGGCTAAAGAAAATGCCTCTATGAGCCCTGCAGGAACAGGGACAGCTCTTAGGGAGGACTAGCTACCAGCTTTGGAGAGGCACAGAAGAATGGAAAGTCATGGCTAGGGGTGCTATCAGCAGCTTCCAGGAGCCTGGGCCTCTTAGAACTGGGTGTGGTGGTATATACCTGTGATCCCAGCCCTGGGGTGACTGATACGGGATGTTTGAGAGTTTGGGGCCAGCCTGGGTTGTATATTAAGACCCCAAAATGAAAACAGTTGAATAGGGCATCATAGCATTTTTTGAGAGATCCTGGTCCACATCCCTCAAGGTTTCTAACTTAGAAAGGATGGAGTTTCCAAACAGGTGGAAATCCTTGCCTCTGAGCTCAGAGGGCATTGCACTGGTAGCCACAGTTGTGAGATGAGGCTCTGTATTTGGGACAGGGCAGATTCCTTTCTCACCCCCCTCCACTGTGCTCTGCAGGGGGCACCGTCTGGGACAGATGTTACAAGTGACTTTACCAGTGGCATTTGTCGGGATCATCACTGCTGTGCGTTGTAGGTCACATGGGGGTGTAGTGACATCCAACCAGCATTCTTTCTGACTTTCATTCAAGCCTGGGTCATTCTAAGTGTGGAGATAAAAAAATCAGCATTTGCTTGCTTTGCTGTGTAGCCCAGGCTAGCCTCAAACTCACCATCCTCCTGAGTCAGCCTCTCGGTGGGGATCTCAGTTCTTAATTTCTCAGCTTCATTTTTTTTAAACATTGGTCTCCATCCCCAGTCCTGGGTTCATTTGAAGGCTCGTCCATCATCCACATGTGGGGCCCGAGCTGTGTGATGAAGTCTTGTGGCCCTCACTCTGACCTCATTACCAAGTGGCTGTGACATCCAGCCACAGGAATGCACTGGCCAGCATGAAGATACTCTTTATTACTGCACCCACCCACCCACCC
>NC_022010.1:7835780-7846886 GCF_000317375.1 Microtus ochrogaster
CACACACCCATCCATCTATTCATTCATACATGCGTTCATTCATCAGTCATCCAGCCACTACATACATGGGTGTTTGCCTCTTATGTCAGGCACTGTATGATTCCAGCCCTCCTGGGACAAAGTCTAGGGAAACAGAGGTGTCAATCAAACCAAAAACTGGGCAATGGCAGCTCCATTCGCAATGGATTCTCTGGGCTTAGCTCCGGCTGGGGTAAGCCTAGCAAAAGTAACCATTTGGTTTCTTCCCTTGAGATAGGCAGAGCTGAGTTGGGAGGGGAAGGGGCTGAGGAAGGTCGTTCCAGCAGCGGGAACATCATAGGAAAAGGCTCTGAGATTTGAACAGCAATAGCGCATTGGGGACAAAGTCTTGGCCAAAGGGGGAGATAGAGAGTCACAGGAGTGGGGGAGGGGGAGACATTGCTTTTTGAAAAATTTTTTTGTTTTTTGTTTTTGTTTGTTTTTTTCTAACAAGATCTTCATAATGTAGCTCAGGCTGCCTTTCATGATCCTCCTGCCTCAGCCTCCCTAGTGCAGAATGACAGGTGTGATGCAGGCCATCTGCTTGCCCCACCCCCTCTCCCTGTTGAGCCTGCTACCCTAGGCTTCTGTGTGAATCTGCAGTGTTGATGGGCGCTGTTCTGTCTTGTGCTTTCTGGACTGGGCTGCCTAGGTTTGTAATTCACACGCGCTCTCTCTGGAGGGGTATGGGGAGTTCATTTCATATATCTGCAGATACATATGTGGGGAAATGAACATGATTGTGTATGCACGTGAGCATGGAGGTCAGAGGTCAACTTCATTCCACATATGGCCTTGTCTTTTGAGACAGCATCTCTCACTGGTCTGGTGCTCACAGGTTTGGACTGGCTGGCTAAGAAGTTCCAGGGATCCGCCTGTCTCTGCCTCCCCAGTGCCAGGATTACAAGCATCCACCATCATGCGTAGCTTTTTCACATGGACATTAGGGATGGAATTCAGGTCCTCGTCCTTACTGAACAGTTTTCCCAGCTCCAGATTCCCTTTTTTAATCAAGGAACCCGAATGGCCAGCTTCTTGCATAAAGTCAGATTATCTGGCTGCACTGAAGATCCCATGCACCCCCTTAAAGTCGATTTGGGCTACTGTGATGTCAGAGAAGACAACTGTGGGCAGAGTCAGCCTGTCTCCTGGTCGCCCCTCTTCGTTCATGGGCCTGTGTCTCTCAGTCTCCACCGTGTTTCCTCTGGGCCTCCACCCCCCCCCCAGAAGCCAAGGGCACAGGGGTTTTTCTCCCCACAGTGACCCTTTTCACCTCAGCCTCCACCCTCTCACCTCCTCACCCTGGCTCTACTTTTCCTCACCCTCTGCTCTCCCCCCTCCTTTTTCTCCTCCCCACCTACACCATAGAAGCAGATGGCGGCCTCAGGCCGGAGCAGCCCTAGTGATTTGTGGTCCCTGATTGAGCCCTGGTATTTTTAGCTGCCTCCCTCTGCCTTTTGCTGTCCTCAGCACATTCTCTTCAGCCTCACAGGGTGGCTATGTCAGTGGTTTTACAGCCAGAGGCAATTTTGGTCCCCTGAGGGACTTTTGGCAAGGTCTAGACACATTTTTGGAATTTCTACGAGAGTCCTGAAGATAGAAGTCCAGCATGTTGCCTGCTGCATTGGGCAAGAGGTGCAAGGTGGTACCAGAGGTTGAGTAGGTGCCCAAGGTGACCAACTGGGAGGCAGCCTGCAAGGCAGCACTGGCTTCCCCAGGGAGGTTGCATCACTGGGGATGCTCCAAGCATGGCACTCGTCAGGTTGCTGATGGGTCCATGAAACTGCATCCTCCTTGTGTATCAGTCAGCTCATGCTGCATAACAAACCATACACAAATGCAAATGTCTGTTCTCTTCAAGCTATTGAAACTTGCTATTTTCCAGATTGGCCGTTTGCACTGGGTCAGCTGACCACATCTGGTCTCACGTGGTCTCACTCATGCACCCATGGTCAGCAGCCAGGTCAGCTATAGACTAGGTCTGTAAGAGTGAGAGTTAGACAATGGCCCCCAGGCCCACTGTTCCTGGTGAGGTTGAATACAACACAGCCCCTCAGAGCATAGCAACTAACAAACAGCCAACAACCTGGCATGGCCAAAGTCCCTGAATGAGGGTGAAAAATAAAGTCCTAACTTTGGGTTTAAGAGGCCTCTCTTCCCCTGTCCTTACCACAGAAAGAGCCCTACTTTGTCCCGAGTCCAGACCCAGGTTCTGTCAATCTCTTCACCCGCACCATGCCACCACATCCTTGTAGAACCCCCATGTTTATTCTCCACAGAGCGGGTTTCTGATGTCATCAGTCCCCGCTCAGAGCTTCTCATGGCTCCCTGGCTGCTGAGAATTAGACCCAGAGTCCATCCTGTGGCCATGAGGCCTTGCTCACACACCACTGACTCTGCAGCTTCTGCTCACACCCTTCCTCCTGGCTGCTCCAACATCTCCCTGGCACCCTGAGCGTGGTCATGCCTCAAGGCCTTTACACAACTACTCCCCGAGCCTGGAAACCCCTCCCCCTGGGTGTGCACTTGCCTTTCTCTCATCCCCATCCAATGATGTCTCCTCACCAAAGAGGTCTTTGTAACCATGGCAGCTTTCCCTGTCCTCACGAGTGCTACTCATGATCCCTGACATGGTACGACATCAACCTCATGACTGTAGAGCCCTGGCGTGCTTTTCCTGTGTCCCAAGGCCCAACACGGTGTCTGGCTCATAGTAGGTACTCAATAACCCTGTGTTGGATGAATGAATGAGTGAGTGAATCCTGTCAGGTAAGGCAGGAGAGAGAGAGAGAGAGAGAGAGAGAGAGAGAGAGGGAGAGAGAGAGAGAGAGACTGTGTGTGTGTATCTATGTGTGTGTATGTCTATGTGTATGTGTTCAGAGCTCAGATTGATGAATAAACTCACTTGAGGGGCTGGGTAGTGAGCAAAATACTGTGGCTCTAGCGTGGGCATCTGCGCTAAAGTCCCCAGCACACACAGAAAAAGCCAGGCACAGTGGTATGCACCCTGTCATCTCAACCCCAAGGAGGGTGGATCCCCAAGCTTCATGCCTAGTCTAATTGATGAGTGCCAGGCTACAGTGAGAAGACTCTGTCCCATAAAACAAGATGTCCAGCCCCTTGAGGTTGGCCTCTGACCTACATATACACACACAAGAAACTCACGTGTGGTCACTAATCCCCTAAAAATTTAGAAGAATATGAATAGGGAAAGGGATATCATTTTACAGACTGTGTGATATTCTATCATCTCACTGGCTGCTGTTGGGTCATTTCTTCTCTCTGTCAATAACCCCGGGACCCTCCTCTCAAATCAGTCTTTTTCTATACCCTTTGTCTCCTCACACCATCACCTCCTCTTTCCCTAGTTCCCTGTTTCTCTCACTGCGCCCTGAGGGTTAAGTTTAAATCATCAATACAGAGAGGAGAGACCTTGAGAGCTTCGTTCTCAGGGCTGCTATGTTGCTGACCACTGATTGGAGTCTGGGCTTATCTGTTTGGTTCCCTGGTCCTTATACCCAGCATCCATTACCAATAGCCATGACCTCCCCATCCTTGGGTTGTTCAATGTGGTTTATCCCTTGGTCAAATAGGAAGCCTCCTATTTAAGTTTGGTTTTGTTCTGAGGCAACACAAGACACAAGCTTCTTAAGTCTTTGTCCATGAAGAAGTCTCCAGCCTCTGAAAGGTACATTACCCTTTCAGACTACAGCCCAGGGTTGAGTCTCCTGATAGACATTGCTCCATCACGTGTGTGTGTGTGTGTGTGTACATGTGTATGCATGTACCTGAAAGTGCTGGGCTATTGTGAGCCAACAGCGCCTCCCTGCATGGCTCAGTTAAGTTCCAACACAGTATTTACCCATATGATCATCAACAAAACTGAAATGAATTCTTCCCTTCGCCAGAATATTCCTCCACGTCTGTTTCCAAGGCTTCCTCTACCTACCAGGTGCAGCCAGTTTCATAAGCGCAGAGCTGGCCTTTCCTGTCGATGGAATCAAGCCGCGTGGACCTTCTATCTGGTTGGTTGTGTGCCACGTTGTGTTTTCAAGACCCATCCGTGTTGGTGTGATTGCGTTTGTTCATTCTTTAAAAATGTTCTCCCATCTGACTGATCCCCTGAATGGACATACCACAGTGTTTACCACTTTCCCCATGCACATTCGGGTGCATCCTTGTCTGGGATTACTGTCCTTACACAGGCCTTTCTGTAGGCAGTGAGTTCACGAAGGCACAAACAAGTAGCCTCCTGATGTGATTGAGCTATTAATGTTCCCCTTATCTACGTATGAAAGGTTCACTTGCTCCACATCCTTGTAAAACCCGGAACGGTCTCAGTTTCAAAACTCCTTAGTTTTGTTTTCTTTTCAGCCCTTTACATGGGGGGAGGCTCAGTGTGCACTTGATTTGAATTTCTCTGATAACACTGATACATCTTCAGGCTGTTAGTGGTCACATGACCACCTCCTTTTGTGAAAGGTATGCCCGACTTGTTGGACAATTTCCATCTTTGGTTTTAAGTACTGAGCCTTTGAAATCTGCAGAAAGCCCAATTTTTATTCCTTGGCAAATACTACTTGAGTGATGGCTGGTGTCACTTGGCATATCTTTACTCTGTTTTGGAATGGGTTTTGTTTCTTATTTTTGCTTCATTTTTTTTATATCAAAGACTTACAGAATTTTTTTCTCATCTCTTAAATCACCTGGTATTCATCTTTGCTGGATTTCTCTGGCGTTAACTCAAACCAGCCAGTTATAGACTAAAACCTCAAGACAGTTCTCTATGACCGCTGTCACTGTTACTGCCTCTCCTCCCTCCCATCTCCTCTTTATTCTTGGGTCCTTTGCCCTGGGACAATTCCATGCAGCACCCTGTTGATACGGTCAGGTCCAGGAGCAGTAAAGAAGGGCACAGAGTCTGCTGCAGTTAGACAGAAGGGCGAATGGGTGCTTGACAAGATGAGTGGACGGTAGACAGGTTGATGGATGGATAGAAGAACCGAGACTCAGAGTGTTGGGTATTTCTGACTTGGATTTTGGCCACGTAAACAAGCAGGATGGGGGTCAGTGTGTGGGCAGCATAATCACAGGACTCAGTCTTGAGCCAAGAATGCTTTTCTCTGGTGGTCATGGGATGATTGAAATGGCCTCATCAATGACCTCACTGCCTCACAAGCCTGACTTGCTTCAACGGAAGTCAGACATTCAAAAGCTAGGAATCCTCAACAGCTTGTGTCCCACCCCTCCACAGCCCATCTGGGCGTTGCTTCCCCAGAACACCACCCTTACTCCCGAGCCTTGGGACTCCCATTTCCCTCCATCCTGTGAAGTTGGGCTGAGGATGCCTTCATCTTTGTGCCCCCATGAGATGATTTGGTGCATGATAGATGGAGATCACTGCTGGTTTCTGAATGGGTAGAGGATGCGCAGTGGATGAAGGAAGATGGATGGCGGGTGGGTGGGTGGATGGACTAACAGGTAAACAAATGGACAGAAGGATGCTCGAGTAGATGAAGGAATGATATAGAAACCGATGGGTGGGTGAATAGATGAGTGGAAATGGATGGACGGATAGATCACTGACTACATGGATGAATGGGCAGAATGATGAATAAACAGAGAGAAGTAAGGAGGGAAGGCAGATGGGGTAAAGACGTGAGGGAGGTCCTTAGGCTCCGCCTTCTCGGGGGTTCTCTCTAGCCCTCCTGACCCACAGGCCAGGCTCTGCCCATTTCACACAAGGACAAAGCGAACCTGAGAGCCAGCTCAACTCCTCGGATACCATAGACGATGGAGGAGACATAACTGGGATTCAGGTTCTGGAACTCAATGCATTTGAACTCTATCCCAGGGGCCCTAGGATGAGGCTCTCGTGTGTGTGAGGTTCCTGAAACAGGCAGCAGGACTGCATGCATTGGCACTTTTCCTGGGAGAGACCCCACAGGCTCGAGACCATGGTCTTAGGAGGTAAGGCCACATGGTCTTCATTGTCTCTGGACAGGGGGTGCTGGGCCGCAGCAGTCAGCAGCAGGAGGCTGTATTCCTTGGGGTGTCTGCACTCAATGAGTTAGTTTTCCTCATGAAGTTCAAGCCCAGCACCCAGATCCTAGGATCTGGAGATTTGTCTCAATGACAAAGGCCGGCAGAAGCCATCAGAGGTGGGAAGCTGAGGGGCACATGTTGTAAAGGGACCCTTAGAAGTGTTTGCTGTCATCAACAGTGGGATGGCGAAAGAAATTAGATTTGGGTTAGTTTCTTCTCCCATGGCTTTGGTTTTTGGTTTTTTATTTTTTTAATTTTTTTATGGGAAATGGGAAAGATGAGAAATAAGGGAGGAGGGAGGGAGAGGGAGGGAAGGAAAGAGAGAGTGAGAGATGAGGGGGAGGAAAAGACAGGAGGGGGAGGTCAATATGGTCTTTATTACCGGTGAACCCATGAGTCATTTTTGAAATTTGTGTTTGATAAAAACAAGAAGAAACTGGAAAGAGGATGGGGGGGTGCATATGACAGTGTTTAAACAACAGAGAAAGGTGATGAGGTGAATGGGCCACGGTGAAGGCTGGAACCACAAATGATGGAGTATCCATGCCCTATGGAGGGGTGTAGCCCTAGGAGGAGCCTGAGAAGGATTTCAGGAGGTCCACAGTACAAGGGTGTCGGGGAATCTCTGCAAACGCCATAGCCAGCAGAGTGTCGATCCAGGGGATGTGAGAAAGCAACCCAGCTCAGCACAGCTCAGTAGCCAGGGTTGGTTCAAACTTCGAGACTCTGACACCAGGCAGTTTATTTCAGGCATATTTAAGCATGGCACAATTTGGAAAAACAGCTTCCTGGCAATAATGAACTCAATCCCATGTGTACAACAAAGCTGTACGCAGGATTACCCGGAGACTCGGGTAAAGTCCAGCTACCGTCTTCCATAGAGATGGTTTCTGTAGATCACCCAAGGAGGCAGAATCAAGGTAAACAATGTATATGATAAGGTCTAGGGAGAGGTGACACTATAAACAGACTGAGATCAATAGGCTCAAGACGTGGGTCGGAGGGAGCTGGTGTGCCCTGGCCATACAGATATTGCAGTGGTCACTCCCAGCCTTCTGGGTGGAAAACGGTTTGAACATCTCTCCCTTTGAAAAGACAGTCCTGCGTCTTTAACATTTCTGGTTTCCCTAGTTCTTATCTGATTGCACAAGCACCTATGTCCCTCCTACACAGGGGAGGATTTCACAACAAATCTCCCATCTGGCTAATTTTGCCTCATTCTGCATCTCCACCCTAGCCCAAGCCCTTGTTCTGGAGCCCCAGGAGGCTCCCCAAATGCACTTTCCTCGTTGTAAACAAGATGGCTGGCAAAGTCCTCCCTCTAGATCCTTCTGCACTCCCTGGTACCCAACAGATAGCTTCAAATTCCTCACCTGGGTCCCTGAGCTCTTGCTGTCGACCCCCTACCCAGTCCCAGCTCAAGCCTCAAGGCCTCTCACTCAGGGCTCATTATAATTCTGTGTCCTTCCTCCAGCCTCAGCACCATTGTGTCAGCTGCTCTCTCTACCCAAACCCTCCTCTCATCACATAAGACCTAGGGGTTGACAGGTGAGTGTCACTGATAGAAAATCTGTCATTCTCTCTGACTGTACACTGTGGTGCTTCTCCGGGGAGATTTTAAACGCCTTATCCTTATGACTCTCATCCAATTATTTGTTTCGACGTTGCCCTACTCCTCCTTTGGCCTATAAAGGCAGAGACTATAGGTTTTTTTTGCCAAGATAACACGAGGATACAGGCAGAGTAAAATAATGAAGAAAGCAACTGCCTCCTGCAATGGTTCTGGGCTGCCTTCAGGCACAGCTGGATCCAGCAGTTCCCTGGCTCCTGGAATCTTTCTCTCTGCCCTTGTTGGATGTGGTTTCCATGTGGTCTCTATCCTCCAGCTGATGTTGGTCCTTCCGGTTATCAGTAGAAACTGAGGCTCTCCTTTCTCTTTCAATTCATGTGACCTGCCCCATCCCCCGCTCTTCTCTTTCAGAATGTACCTATTAATAATCTAGGGAATTGCTGGGTGTTTTGTTATTGCTGTTGTTTTATTTTCTTCCAAAATGTTTGGGGCTTGCTACCAAATCTGGGAACTCTGAGATGCAGTCTGAATTGTGTTACAGCTTGGCTTGTCTTCACTGAGCAAGGCTCTAAGTCAAGAAGAAGGGGCTTGCATTCTAGGGACCAAACCAGACAGCGAGCAGGCCAAGGATGGCAAGTTTCTGGAGCTATGGTAGCAGGGTGGCGTGGGAGAGGGCTGCAAGGAACATATAGAATATGGCTGATATGGGCCACTTTTGAAGGTCCTGCCTGTCCCCCAGCTAAACTCAAGGCAGTGTGCTTGGGGACAGAATTATTGTTCAAAGGATGGGGACAGTCGGGCAAGACAGAGACATCAGCAGATGGCAGAGGGAGAAGGCTCAGGACACAGGATTCCCCTCCATGCTGTGTTCAGCCCTGGTGGGGATAAGTTACTGCCCTGCAAAAGGTCGCTCCTCTCTAACTAGACACATTGGCTGCTCTCCATAGCTGCGGCTAGGCACGGACAGCACCAGCAGCTAACCCGAGATGCTTGTTTTGACTCAGAGGATGCTGTCCATGCGAGAGGGTGGGGGTGGGGCAGGGGAGACTGTGGCTGGGACCTCCCAGTCTGCAGAGGGGGGCTTGCAGTGTGTTCCTATTGTCCCGGAGCAGGTAGCTAAGCCAGGCTTTAACCCTCAAGGCCTCCCTCTAACCACCTAAGTCCAAGAGGACCCAGCCGGGGAGGGACATATGTAGCGACACAGTTGTAATACGGGAGCCTGGAGAGGGACATTTCATATTCAAACCCGTGGGCCTTGGCTACCCCACACACCTGTGATGGCGGATGGCCTCCTCGCAGGACCTAGAAGGGCAGAAGTGGAGAATGGAATAAATCACACACAGGTGGTGTTTACCCTGAAAGAACGGGTCCAGGGAAGGAGCTGGGCTCAGATGTGATTTGTTCTCGGCAATTTTTAAGAAGTTTTCTAGGCCTCTCATCTTCTCGGAAATCCCCCAAGGTCCTGAGTGAGTGGTCATATGATCAGGAGACACCACTTTGTCGGATAAAGACAGGAGTATCAGCCCATCTCAAAGCCTTTGGTATTTGCTGCCCAGGCAGCAATGTGGAGAGCAGATTCAGCTTCATCGGGAGTATACATTGTAATCCATTACTAATGTCTGACAGGAGCATGTGCTGTGTAGAGGCTACTTGTCACAAGGACAGTACTCTGGACAGGCCACTCCCGTCTCTGTCACCTGTGTCTGTGGTCAACTTCAGGCAAATTAGAGACCTGTCTAACCCCTCTTTCCTTTCCTCATTATGGTACGATTACTCCCAACACAGGGACATTGTTCAAGGGTCAGTCAACTCAGTTACACAAAAAGAGTCACCCTGGAGGACCCGTCCCAAGCGTCCCTTCCCTATTCCCACCCTGGCCTCCAGGATCCGTCCAGCATGAGGGATGAGGTGTGTGGAGGCAGGGGGAAGGCTCTGAAATAGCTCAGGAACATGGACTGGAGAGGACCTGACCAGAAGCAAACTGAACCGAAGCAAGAATGAAGAAACAGCTTTAAAACCCAGCCCCGGAGCTTCTAGAACTGGAAATGGAAGCTTCGCTGTTTAAGCCATGAGTTCTGAAGCCAGATGGCACGTGGTTGGAGTGCCCCCCCATCTTCCATGTCCAGGCTGTGTGATAATCCCTGCCTGTGCCTCAGTTTCCTTATCTGTGAAACGGTAGTGGTCAGTGTCCATCGCCTTGGGGCTGAGCATGAGCTAATTGAGACCTAGGGGGCTACAATGGCTGGATATTGATGAGTGATTAGCATTCATAGGAGCTTCTCCCCTTCCTGGGCAGCCTGAAAGTGCATGCTTGGGCTCTTTGTGGTGCATGGGAGCAATGGGAACGGAGTGAAACAGGAAGTGTGTCCTGCTCCTTCCAGGCATGGTGCCCAGCCATGCTGGAGATGAAGGGTGTCTGGCCCTGCCTGTGTCCTCGTGGTACAGAGGACTGCATCCGGACAGATGGCGTCCCCAGTGGCCGTCGTTAGGGATCAGGGCAGCAGGCCTCACCCCCCTCACCCTAACACCCCCATAATCAGCCCAGGACTTCTGCAATCCGACGTTTGGAAACAATTAGCCTGGTTCATGGCCCAGGCCCGTCAGTTCGTGTGAACACCGCTCTGAATTATGGGGAAGCAGCCACAGATGGGTGGGGATGATATCGCAATGTCGGTCTCTGCTCAGATGAGACTCCCCAAGTTGGGGTTAGCCACACAGGGTTGGAGAAGTGCCTCTTCAGACAGGTAGGTGTGGACCAGTTCTCACTAGGGGCCATGTGATACCCTGGGCAGTACACAGAAGGGCAATCCCTTCTGAAGAAGGCCAAGTTGTTCCCAGTAGTGGATAGATGGGTGTTTAGGGACCACCACCAGGAAGATGCAACATACGAATGTGGGAATGGGGGCTACAGAGCAGCGGGCTTCTGTTTGGGTCCCCGCTTAGCCTACTATACGTAGCACACATAAGTGAACATCTCTGAGCTTCGGGTATGTTTTGTTTTTGAGGTAAGGTCTCCCTGTGTAGCCTAAGCCTGCCCCCAGCTCTCCGTATTGCCTGTTTGTCTTCATCTCGTGATCTTCCTGCCTTAGCCTCCAAGTGTTGGAACTGCAGACCTGGCCCACCAGTCCTAGGTCATGCTTCAGTGTTTACACCTGCAATGTTTTCTAAGTCGACGCATGCACTTGATGCTGTGTGAGGACTGGGTCACTCAGGACATGCTTTTCTCTGGGCCGAGGGGAGCAGGGGTTGGCTAGCCCTGATCTGAGCTCTCTGTGTGGCTCCCGGCAGCTGTGTGCTGATATCTTGTTCAGGTTCTATTGCTGTGAAGAGACACCATGACAACAGCAACTCTTATAAATAAAAGCATTTAATTGGGGCTGGCTTACAGATTCAGAGGTTTAGTCATTGTTGTCATGGTGGGAAGCCTGACAACACGCAAATATGGCGCTGGAGAAGGAGCCGAGGGCTCTGCA
>NC_022010.1:7846986-7875228 GCF_000317375.1 Microtus ochrogaster
GAGAGAGAGAGAGAGAGAGAGAGAGAGAGGGAGGTATGCTGGGCCTGACCTGAGCTTCTGAAACCTCAAAGCCCAACCTGTGTAACACACCTCCTCCAACAAGATCACACCTACTCCAACAGGGACGCACCTCCAATAATGCCACTCCCTATGAGTCTATGAGAGCCATTTTCATGTCACCACAACCCTCCCCACCCATGGACTTTTCCAGAGACAGCTTATAGCTCAGTCACTCACTTCTCCAGGCTCTGAACTCAAGAAGGAAGAGACCGCTGTCTTCTTGTCCCTGGATTCAGAAGTGACATCACCCCCTTGCACTGTGTTCTTACCAGAAGTGAATCACTGGGTCCCTCCCACACATGGGCTCCAAGTGTGCCCACCCTGCCACCCCCAAGGCATGTCAGACACTGAGTGACAAGCCTGGCTGGTCTCTACTCCTCTCTGGACCCTAGGGCCCCATTGACCTGTTCTTGTTTGGGAAAAGCAGGATACACAATCACTCAACAGAGAAAGGGACGGGTACCTTCCTTTGAGACAGAGAAGGCTCCCACTGCCCAGGCACAGTATACCCTTGTCACCCCTACGCTCCATCTGGAGGCAGAGGCAGGAGGATCTGTGGCTAAAGCCAGCCTGAACCCTGCCATAGCAGGATCCTGTCTCAAAAACGAAGCAAACAAACAGAGAATGCTGGCTGGAACTGAGAAGGTTGGGGCACCGGAATCAGGCGACTTGCCAAAGCCAGTTTTCCAGAAAGATTAACTGAAGATGCAGACACGGGCCACTGGCTGCCTTGACTTTGGAAAGTGGCATCTCTGATGAATGGGGACAGGAAGCCAGTATCCTGACTGGACAGGGAACCTCAAAAACAAATCAAACTTAGTAATGTGATTTCCTTGCCTGGGGGGAAGGAGGGTGTCCTGGATTGGAGGAACAACTTCCTTGCCTTTCTGGCCTGGTCTTGTTGGAGTCTGGAAGGCCCCTGATAGATGTAACTAGCTAAGTCCATGTCAGTTGAAATCATGGAAAGAGCGCTAAGTCTTGACTCCATTAGGGTGGAAAGTGCCTTGAACTCTAGAGGTAGCAGGAGACAGTCTTGTCTCCATGGCGACCCTGGCCAGTTCTGAGCAGGGCAGTCTTCCAGATGTGTGCAGAAACTAAGCCCAGAAAAACTGGGGACTAAAACATCTCATCCCAGGTTGTCCACGGTCTGACTGTCCACCCTCCCCCCCCCAACTCACAATTCCCTGTGATAGCATGTTCTTCTGGCCCAGGGTAGGTGAGGAGAATTCAGTGCACAGACCACACAGAGAAGAAAGCATACAGGGATGCCAAGTACCCAACATGTAGCTTGGAATCTGAAATGTCCTCCATGTGTCCATGGGGCAAAGGCTGTTCCTCAGCCATTGGTGCTTTTCTAGAAACTGTGAAGGGTGGGAGCCTGCTGGAGGGCATAGGTCACTGGAGGGCATAGGTCACAGGAGGCATGCACGACTTGAGGTGAGCCAATTCCTGGCCCCTTCCTCTGTCTCTGCTTCCTGATCTCCATCAGCTGAAAAACCTGTTCTCCACAGACTGACGGTGTGATGTTCTCTGAGCCAAGTAGCCCTGGACTGAAACCATGAGCCAAAGTACTGTCCTCCTCCTTTGCATCATCCTTGCAGGCATTTGGAAGCACCTGTTCTTCCTGAAATCAGGCTCACAGGGCAGTCCTA
Organism: Microtus ochrogaster; assembly: GCF_000317375.1. Lineage (NCBI taxonomy): Eukaryota > Metazoa > Chordata > Mammalia > Rodentia > Cricetidae > Microtus > Microtus ochrogaster. The sequence continues at coordinate 7,848,699 of NC_022010.1, forward strand.
AGGCAAGGGTGATCTGGGGGCATCTGCGTGGTATACAGCAGTTCTCTGCTTGCTTCACAGCCCCGAGACCGCTTGTGCTATGTGACTTCTCGAAGCATCGAAAACAGAGTTCACATCAGCCTCCCCCAGAGCCGTTGCGGTGACTCTGAGGTCTAGAAAAGCCTCAGCCGAGGGTGGTTCCCACTCACCCCATAGCTGTATGCTCTGCAAAGGAGAGCCTGTGGCGCACAGGCAGGAGTACCAACCTGCGGCTCTTGGAGCGAAGCCTTCACTGGCAGCTAACATGCAGCAGAGGGCATAGGGTCCTTCTAAAGACGTAGGGGAGTCTAGGGACCAGTTTAGGGTGATGGTCCCCTTCGTTACCTCCAATGCCCCTTCTGGATGCATCGAGCCCTCACCCTTAGCGATCTTGGTCCTTCTGTTTAGTTCAGAATGCAAAGAAGCAGCCCATCCTGGCTCAGTACTCTGTCCCCTAGGGAGAGGTGTGGGGCAGAGCGGGGATTGGTGGGGGGGTAGAAGCAAAAAAGATGGGCTGACAGCCACAGCAACTAATGGTCCCAATGCTCAGCAATACTGCCATTAGGGGCAGGCATATACAGGCAGTGAGGGAGTGTGGTGTGTGTGTGTGTGTGTGTGTGTGTGTGTGTGTGTGTGTGTGTGTGTATGTGTGTGTGTAGTGAGGTGCACTCCTCCATAACCTGGTCTTCTGGGACTATTTGGTGACCCCAGTACACAAAGCTGAGCCCAGAGCCCCTACCCCCACCTTGGGAGGAGCTGCCTGTCATGTTCTATGGCTGCTGGCTGCAGATGGTCACATATTAAATTCTGCTCAGTCCACCATCTGGTGGCTGCTCTGGCTGGCTGGGAGAATTCCCCACAGGCCAGCTTTGGGCTCTGGATAAGGCACTCAGCTCCCTCCCGACCCTCTGGTGACCCTCAGACAGGGCCGTGTGCCACTAATCAGGAAGGCAGACCCTTAGCCACCTGCCCAGTGCAGCCTCTAGTGCTCCCCCTTCCCAGAGCAGGCACAGGGCTTGGCATCAAATTGCCAAGTTCATGTCCTGCCTCCACTAATGCTCCCTGAGCCTCAGTTTCCAACCTCTGTGTTCTCTGAGCCTTGAGGCCATTGGGCTACATCTACAGCTAGGTGTCACGGCCTTGACCTTAGTCATTCTTTGTGCTGGGGCACTGTAAGGCTCCGAGAGTCAGCTCTGAGATTCACCCTCTTTGTGCCCCTGTTGTGACAACCAAAATGGCATTGCCAAGTGTCCTGGAGGAGAAAGTCACCCCTACTGAGAACCAGTGTGTTCCCTGCAGTGCCCGGCGTGTGGGCAACAGCACTCGGTAGATGGAGCCTTGTCAGACAGCAGCCACCTTCTTGGTGTAAGGAGATGGAAGTCCTAAGGGTGCTTGGGACAGTTCCCCATGGGTCATGGGCACTCAACAAATGCTGTGAATTTCATTATATTCCTGGAGGACTGTCTGGTCCCCTAGACTAGACTGGCTATGTATGCATGGTTCGATATCAGTTCAACAAACACACCTGGAGGAAGCTTGATTGGTAAAGTGCTTGCTCCCCAAGCATCAGGACCTGGTTTTGTGTCCATAGCACTCATGTAAAATAAAAGCTGGGTGTGGACAGAGACAAGCTTCCTGGGGATCATGAGCAGCAGCCTAGCCAAACCAGCTGACTTTGAGTTCGGTGAGAGCCCTGGCTCAGGAAACCAAGGTGGAAAGTATTCAAGGAAGACAGCCAAGTCGGTGTTCATCTCTGGCCACACATCACACTCACATGTAGGTGCACTTGTATATCCGAGTATGCACACGCGCACACACACATGCATGTACACAAACACATTGATATATGGGGAGCCACTGGCTAGGGTAGATTCCTACAGTCTGGTTCTTAAGAAGCGGAGGAGCCAGGCAGAGAAGAACTCAGAATTAGTGTGGTCACCATCCCCCATCATGCCTTCCAGTCTTGTGCTATCCTTTCCTGTCATTATGAACCCCAAGTACCTGCTATATCCCAGACAGTGTCCAGGGTCTCTCAGTACACAGGGAGCCACTCTGCAAATGCTGGAAAAGTTTCTCATTTTCCCATGTAGCTAAGGAAGCATGGATAGGGGACTCCCTGAGGCAGGGACGCTACCCCGAGAGGGGCCACTCTGAGCTGCATCTTGAGTGGTGAGGTGGGGGTGTCTTAAGAAGATGGAATGCAGTCATGCCTGAGCTCTGGCCAGGGGCTCCTCCTTCCAGAACCTTCAGGTCCCACCATGGTGGGGAACGAGGACCTCTGTCACCAACCCCCCGCCCCGGGGCATGTCAGTAGGTGCCAGGAGGCAGAAGTGAAGGCAGAGGCAGCTTCCCTCACTCCTCACTGCTCCAGCAACTCGCTGCCCGTCGTCTTCTGGCCAGCGACACAGAATCATCACGCGTACTTACAAGGCCATGCGCGCTGCTTTGATCCATTCATTCCCCATACCGATCACATCAGTGTCATTAGCAGGTCCACCTGAAACATCTGTCATCCCACTCAGTGCCTCAAAACCTCCCTTCCAAGGCTGGCCATGATGGCACAGTCTGTGACTCCGGTACTCAGGGGGCTGAAGCTGGGAGATCAGTTCAGTCCCCAGCAATCGCCACAGCCTCTGTAGTTTACTGCACTATAGAAGGCTAGGACTTCCTACTTCTGCATTCTCTGCGCGTGCACACCAGATCAATCCTCCCCTCTTTGCCCTCCCAACTCCACCGCCCAGCTACTGGTATTGAGACCCTGTTGGGTGTTACTGAGAGTCAGGCATGAGCCTAACACAGAGACAGAGCAGCTGGCCACCAGGGCACTGAGAGCAATGCTGGCCCGAGGTGGGCACAGCAGGGCCGCCCGCCCTGTCTGAGAAGGGGAGGAGAGCTTTTCTGAGCAAGTGTCTGGCCCCCTGGTGCCGAAGGATCCATGGGGTTTAGCATTTGAAGAGCTGGTAGGAATGTGTTCATTTCTTCCAAAGGCCGAGAGGTGGAGGGCATGGCTGAATTGGCAAATGAGTCACCCTCTCTGGGTGGAGTAGAGATCTTGGGGTGGACAGGGTTGGAGGGACAGAGGTGACCAGGCCAGAGACTTCTTTAGCTTTCTACTTTGAGGATATAACCACCTTGGCTCAAAGGAAGTGACCATAATTAGTGGTTTTGAGAAAAGCATCCTGACTTTTGTGTAGGAAGTGGGTTGGATGAATGGGGGGTTAGTGTGGATGTGGGACCATGTCACCTTGATTCTTCAGACAGCTACAGGTATTTATCACAGGGCCTGGAAGGGGGCAAGGAATGATGGGGAAATGTAAGAAGGAGCAGAGGAAGAGTGATAGAGGGAAGGAAGAAGGGGTGAGAGGAAGGGAGGGGAGGATGGAGGGGAGGGAGGGAAGCTGGGAAGGTAGACCCTCATGCCAGTAGAACAAGACCTATGGACACAAACCGAGGAGGTAATGCTGTGGCTTCCACTTTAAAAAATGACCATGACGGCAATGGCTGAAGCCAGGAGGACGAGCAAGAGCACGGGGTCCTGCACCGAGAGGAACGTGTGTCGCACTAGGTAGATGACAGCATTAACAGGTGGCCAACGTGAGCCTCCGCCTTTCTAAATCCCTCCCTGCACATTGCCACCTCCCCATCCTTTGTCCCCATGTCTGAGCATTCTTCCAAACCTCCTTCTGCACACTCATCGACCGCTCAAAAGAACCAGCTTCCCTCCAGCTAATGAGAATCCTTCCAGTCGCAGGTCCTAATAATCTGAAAAGCTCTAGAAGGCACGGGGACACGTGAACAGCACAGACACAGTCTCCCTCTATTCTCTCTCCACGCTGTACTGTGTGGCAATTCTCTGTGCCTGCTACCCTGATGTAAAGGCCACTGGGTAACGATGTCAACGTGTCTGGGTATTGCTCCCGGCCATTATGAGTCCTACCTTACCCAGAACCCTGTGCCTTGGTCCCTCTGGAGCCCCCATAGAGTAAAAGAGAAACAAAAGAAATCATACAAGGCATGGAGGAAGACCAGAGTTCTCATCCAGGGACGACTGAAGCCCAGCCTGACCTCTTCACACTGTTTTCAAACCCAGCCTCTTAGAAGAAGCTGCTCTCAGGAATTGCAGGCAGCCGTTCAAGTGGTTTTCATGGCACGGGAGACAGGCAAGTGTTTTCCCCGCTGCAGCAGGAAGGCGGCTTTAAGCATCGCCAGAATTACCCCCATTCAGTCTGTGAATAGCATGATTCTCGGGCTGCTGTGAACACCAAGATGCTCTTCAAGGAGCCCACAAGAGGAAAACAGGGAATGGGAGGTTCTTTGCCGTGAAGTAGGGTGTTGTGGGGAGGGGGTGCTTTTAAATCTCTTCGGGATGATTGGTGCCTGCCTACTTCCAAAGACTGGGGAGAAAGGAGTAAATGATGGCTCCCCCTCCAGTTGAAAGTGTTTATTGAGTACCTACTGTGTACTTTAGATGCCATCTGCAAGGTGACGCATTCCCGAAGTGCACCGCCAGGCCTCTCCCGCCCCCTTATCTACCTTTCCCACCTGACATTATTAATCCCGTGCTTCCCTGCCAGAGGGAGGAGCTCGTGTCATCTTGGGCTCAGAGAGCATTGGCTGTCTCCACAATTGCTGGGCTAAAATGTAGATGTTATTCATACCTTTAAGTAAAGAAGGGAAAAAACAATTCACACATTTTAAGGCTTGGGGTAATTTTTTAAAGTTTTGGTTTTTGTAGACATGTACCATGAAGAGAAAGAAGTGCAATTTGGGAAAAGGTAGTTGGAGTGAGCACACAAAACAAAATGAAGACAGAGTGGACAAAAGGAGCCCGTGTGCCCATGCGTGTGTGCCCATGTGTGTGTGTTATATGTGTGTGTATACACATGTGTGTGGGTGTGCATGCCCATGGATGCATATAAATCAATGTTGGGTGTCTTCCTCTATCATCTCATCCCCCACTTCATTTTTCGAGACAAGGTCTCTCACTGGGACCCGGGACTAACCAATCAGGGTGGCCTGCCTGGCCATCAAGCCCCAGAGAACCTGCTGTCTCTGCCTCCTCAGCGCTGGGAGCATAGACATGTGACACCACACTAGGTTGGTCGTGATTGTCAACTTGTCAGGATCTAGCATCACCTCAGAGACGAACCTCCAGCTGTGTTTGTGAAAAGTTAATTGAAGCAGACAAGCACACCCTAAGAGTAGACAGCACCGTTGCCTGGACCAGGGACCTGGACTGCATAGGAAGGAGACAATCACTTGATCGCTAATCCTCCTCTCTCTGCTGCTTCTTGATCGTGGCACGCAATATGGCCAACTGCCTTACACCCCTGCTGCCACTGTGGGGGACCATACTCTCAGCCTATGAGCTCCGCCCAGTAGCGGCGCCTGCCACCAAGCCTGATGGTTTGACTTCCATCCCTGAGACCCACATGGGGGATGGCAAGGCAGGGATAGTATAGCCAGCCTGCTGGCAACTACTCCAGAGAGGCAGAACCTCATGTGGCCCCGCCCCCTCTTCTGCCCATGCCTTCTATTTTCTGAATTCAAGAAGTGGGGCATATGCTGATTGGTTTAGCTTCCCAGGTTACCAAGGAGGGTTTAGGAGCAGGTGAATGGACCCAAAGTCACCAACAGATGACAACCCAGGCCCCCTCCAGGCTGAGAAAGGAGAGTAGGGCCCCCCTCCACTTCTCTTTAGTTTCAAGATCATAAATGAACCACTAAATTTTCAGCAACCTGAGGATGGTCCAGAAAGGACTGAAAGGAACACAAAGGTTTTACGACAAAGTCGGACTGCTAAGCCCCACAGCAGAGAAGCTGAGTTCCAAGGCGTCCTAGACGGAGAGGGGAGCCCCCCAAACAAAATCATGCTGGTTGGAGGCGGGCATGCCTCCACACACTCCATCGGGAGCCACCTTCATCCTCGCCTGACATCTGTGGCCAAGAGGAGTCTGCCAGAAAAGGAATAGGTAAAGAATCAGGCTGTGTCCAGGAAACTCTGGGTGCTGGGAGGGGCTTCAAGCCCAGGAGGTGATGTAGTCAGGGGACCCCTTTGCAAGAGCTCTGATTTGGAAAACAGGCTGCACTGCTGGGGGCTAATGGATGGTCCCAGACCAGGAAGATGGCAGCTCAAAAGATGGAGAAGGGTTGGAAAGAAGGAGAAATGGGATTACAGCTGAGCAGTCTGGAGATCATGGACAAAGTCACGGAGTCTTTGGGATCACAAACATGTGACAGTTCACCTATAGAAGGATGGGGGGGGGTCTCTCGAGGCTGAGGTCCTCATTGGTCGCCTGGCAGGGCAGCTACATCCCTGGGTAGAAGGTTGATGGGGGGGGGGGCTCTAGAGGCGTATGCTAGCAAACTGTTAGACACTGTGACACCCCTCTACCCTCCCCAGCTGTTGACACCATAACCCCAGTACCCCAACTCGCACTTCCCCCATGGGGCAGACACAAGCTGTGTGCTCCAGGCTCGGCTACCTTACCTCTTCTGTGTGCCCAGCACCATCTGCCTGGAGTCTCCCTGAACATGTCTCATGGTCATTCTATAACTTCAAGCAAGTTCTGTGACCTTTCCTGAACCCCCATTTCCTTCCTTAAAAATATAAGGTTCTGTAAATAGGTTCCTAATGGGGTCATTGAGCCTTAATGGTGTGCTACTTAGCTTGGCGCCTGGAGCAGAGAGAAGAAGCAGTTAGTATTAGCTGGTGTGGGCCTTGGCCACTTCTCAGACTTGAGGCTTGAGGCAGAATCCATGACAGGATCCACTTCCCATGCCTATGATTTCCAGGCCCTCAGGTGGCCCTGCATGGAGTCACAGCGCTGACTGATGGCAGATGACACCTTCCTCTCAGGTATTTATTGGGCCAGGGACCTATCAGATATCTGGATGACGTTGCATTATTCTAATTTCCTTTCTGTTGCTGTAATAGATTCCTCTATTTAACTCTCTTGCATAGACCAGTCCTAGCTGCCCGGGGAATGGAGCCGCCCACCGTGGGCTGGGCTTTCCTATATCAATTAACGATCAACATGATCCTTAACAGACACGCCAACAGGCCAGTGTGAACCACTGTTCTAGATTGTGTCAAGCTGACAGTTAAAATGAACCAGAACAGGTATCAACTCGGGAGTCTGTGGTTCTGGAAACTTTGGACAAAGCCCCCATGGATTTTTCCTTTCCCTATCAAAGCTACCTATATCATCGATATGGTGGGCTCTTTATTTAGCAAGCCTTTGTGGCACACTGGCTACGTGCACAGCCTCCAAGACCACATCTCGCCCATGCTGCGTAAGATCAGCCCCAACATGGCCTCTCTGCCCCTTTCCCTGACACTTTTGCCATAGCTACCTTCTGCTCTTCGGTCACAGCAGCTACGGCCAATTGATACATTGTTTCTCTGTTTGTTTGTGGAATGAGAATGCGGGCCCCACTGGGGCTGGGCCAGGCATGTTGGTTTGCTTATCTCCCTCTGGCTAAAGCACACAGTGTATGCCCAGTGAGGATTTACCAGGCGACTGAATGCTAAGCCATGGCCCAGGTGGTTTGCAAGGGTGGAGATGAATATGTATCTATGTATATTCACTGGTGTGGCTGAGGAAAAACCTTTGTAGAAATTCACAGTTCTGTCATGTGAATGGTGTCACAGTAAACAGCTAATGAAGGAGATGCTCGGCTGGTAGAGGCTCTGTCACCAGACCCAGCAACCTGAGTTTAATCCCTGGGACCCATGTGGTGGAAAAGGAGAACCGACTCCTTCAGGTTGTTCCCACTTGCCAGGCTTCTCTCCAGACTTTAAGACTGGTTGGTATCCGAGTCCAACAGACCTGGATTCAAATTTTACAGCTGCCACAGTTAGTCACGTGTCCTCGAGTAAGTAATCCTGTCTTTCTTTGCCATAGTTTCCCCTAAAGTTCAGCCGGCAGTGCCCTGCTCACAGGGCAGCTGGAGGAGGGCTGGCCCAGACAAGTGTGCCTGTGGCAATGACACTCTGATGCCATTTGCTTCCTCACCTTTCCATACTGAGGACTGTCCCTCCCCTACCCCTTCATCTTCAGTCGCCATCATACAGGGTAAGCAGACAGACCTAGAGGCCGTGTCCTGAGCCCACACCTGACTCTGACCTGCACCAGTGGCCAGCAAACAGTGTGCAAATATGAAAAACAAGCTGTGTCCCTTCTCCAAAATGCTCCAAAATGTGAACAGAAATGGAGATTTTTAGGTGGTTTTCATATTTTACGATATTAGCATCTATGTGATGATCTATGTTAAATGGGACCCTGATCTAAGCACGAAGCCCATTTCCGTTTCCTGTGTACCTCCTACACCCAGGCTGAAGGTGCTTTTATGCAGTACTATTAATGCAATTTTATTTTGACTTTCCATGAGGTCAGCTGTGGAATTTTCCACTCATAGCCCCAAGCCAAAACATGGTAACCTTCGGCTTTTGGAGCTTCCTGGGTTTTCGGATTGAGAATTCCTATGCTGTCCAGCAAGTAGGTGAGAGTTCGCACTTTAGCCAGCCTGTGGGATGAAGCTACCTCCAATGTTCCTATGAGCAAATCTTTATTAGATAACGACTGTGTAGCAAACACTGGTGTGGATGCCAGGTCCCCGGGGTAGAGAAGCAGGGTTCTCTCCTCGGGGCTGTGGCGACATGTGGAGGCAGAGGCACTGGGCAGCACCGAGCTGTGGAAGGAGAGGACGGTGCTGGAGCACAGCTGAGGAGCCAGGCACTCCCTGTGGGCCCTCCTGGTATCTGCCTGCTTGATGTGCTCTGCCTGAAAGGCTTCCTCTTGGTGCCTTACAGCTTTGCTGGGGTCCCCGGTGTCTCTACCCCTCTGCTTGAGGATCCATTCTAAGCCCTCCGAGGCTGTGTCATTCCCTAAGTATTTTATATGATAATGGAACCAATACACAGAGCTGAGCAGAGAGAGGCTGAACAGGGTCCAAGCTCTGACGTCTGAAGGTTGCTGCCCACCTATAAGCTGACGTGTGGCCGGCCACAGTTTCATGTAAGCTTGCAGGTGACACAAGATGCCTGGGGCAGAGGCACTCACTTTTATTACTCCTGTCAACAGTAGAAATCAGGATATCAACATGGAGCCCAGTTCCCAGCAGACAACACAAAGAGGACACAGTGATGTGGCTTATCTTCAGGGGAGGAATCTAAAACTCAGGAAACCAACTCTTGATGATTAGAAACTTCCCGAAGGCAATTGGTATCTTTATTGATGTGATAGTGGGCACATGTCCCCATTACTTCTGAATGCCCATGCTGCTTCTGTCTTCCAATGTTGTCTTCTTTGTAAGCTTGCTTAGAAACAGTCTTCTTGGTAAGACAGATAGAAATATAAGAGACATGTGATCTCAACAGATACAGATATGTGGGTGGACAGGTAGTGAATATATGGATGGATGGATGGATGCATGGACAGATGGATGCATCAACAGATTGATGGATGAATGAATTTATGTGTACGTGAGTATATGATATATAGATGAATTGATGATATATAAATTTATGTATGCATAGATGGATGGTTGAATGAATGGATGATGAATATGATGTTGAGTGAATGGATGGGTGGATAGATTCATATATGTATGAATAAATGGATAGATGGATTATATGTGGATGACAGATGGGTAGATGAATAGGTAGGTAGGTAGGTAGGTAGGTAGGTAGGTAGATAGATGGATAGATGGATAGATGGATAGATGGATAGATGGATAGATGTATTCTTATGTGTATTGATACCTGGGTAGATGGATGGATATACAAATAGATTCACGTGTTCATGGATGTATGGGTGGGCGTGTTCATATGTGTAAGAATGAGTGGGTAGATAGATTACAGATGATTGACGGACAGATGAATTGGCTGCCTGCTGAATAGGTAGGCAATAGGCAGCGAGATGAAAAGTCCTTAGGCGGTGCTTTCTAAGATGCATTCCAGGAGGTCCTAAGTGTTTCAGGGCTCCTGGAGGGAGGAGGATGGTAGAGGAAGGGTCTTTATCCTCCCTCAAGGCTCCTCTATATGCTCCTCTGCTTTCCTGGAGAAACATAGCAATTTTCTTCCAGACAGTCCTTCTTTAGGAGTGTATATTAGTCACGCTAAACTGTGGCATTTTCACACATGTGTACAATGCACTTCAAGCATGTTCACCCCATTACCCTCCCTTCTTCCTGCCCCTCCTGTAGTCTGCTCCCCCACAAGGCAGCCAGTTCTCGTTCTACTTTTATCCCTGTATTTACTTTTAAATCTAGATTTCATGTACGGGAGGGAACATACAATGTCTGTTTTTCTAAACCTGGCTTGTTTTGCTTAACATCACTGCCTCTGGCTCCATGCGTTTTTCTTGCCGATGACATCGTTTCATTCTTCCTTATGGCTGACTAATACGCTGTCAGATGTACACACTACACCCCGCTCTCTTTATCCACACATCTGACACTGGGCATCTAGGCTGATTCTCTTGGTTGCTGTGGATAGGACTGCAGTGAGGTGAACCTCGACCTGCATGGAGGGAGGGATGTGCAAGTAGCTCTCTAGTTTTCCCACTTAGATTCCTTCAGGTCACATGATCTCATGATGATTCTGCTGTTGCTGGGGTCAGGGTTGGATTGGGTATTTAAGATGAAGTCTCAACCTATGACCCAGCCTGCCCCATGACTCACTGTGTAGCCTTGATCCTCCTGCTTTGACCTCCTGAGCTGAGGTGACAGGTGTGTCCTGCCGTCATATCTGACTCTACTTTCAGCCTCTACGCTGACTGCCTGAGGCTGGACCCACTTCCATCCCCACCAACATCAACGGTGATTCAAGGTCCATTCTTCTGCCATCCTTGCCAGCCCTTGTTCATATGCCCTTTCTGATGATGACCGTGCCAACATGAGCTACAGTCTCGGTCTGCTTATGTTTCCTTTGTAGCTAAGTATAGCGAGCATTGCTTCTGTTGGTCATTTGTTCCTTCCTTTCTCCCTTTTATTTCTTTCTTTCCTTCCTTTTATGTCTGTTCAATTTTACGCTAATGGGGGCTCTTTTTTATCAACCTGACACAAGCTAGAATTATTTGGGACAAAGGACCCTCAAATCCTCCATCAAATTGACTAATGGCAAGTCTGTGGGGCATTTTCTTGATTAGAGATTGGCATGGGAGACCCAGCCCGTTGCGGGCAGTGCCACTCCCAGACAGATGGTCCTAGGGTGTGTAAGAAAGCAGGCTAAGAAAGCCCTGGAGAGTAAGCCAGGAAACAACACTTCCTGGTCTCTGTTTCAGTTCCTGCCTCCAGCTTCCTGCCCTGACTTCCCTCAGTGATAGACTGCACTGTGGAACTGTGAGCCACAATAAACCCTTCCGACACAGGCTGCTGTTGACCATAGTGTTTATTGCAGCAACAGAAGAACAAACCAAGACAAATTTTGGCTCATCTGCCCACTGATGATTGGATGGGTTTTGTTTATTGGTTTGAACTCTGTGTATTCTGGATCCCCTTGTCAGGTGGTGAGCTGGCAAAGGCTTTCTCCCAGTCTGCGTTGTTCTCTTTGCTAATCCAGAGCTTCCGATTTCACGCACTCTCATTGGACAATTTCGGCCATGATTTCCAAATCTGCTGGAATCCTCTCCAGAAAACCCTTGTCTCTGTCTGTATCATGAAGTAGGGCAGCTTCAGAGTCTCAGAACTTATGCTGAGGTCTCTGATCCAGCATACACTGATTTCTGCACGGTGTAGTAGGGAACCCAGGTTCATTCCTCCTCCTGTGGATATCTGGTCCCAGCAGCACCATTTCTTGAGGAGTTTTTTCTCCAGTGCTTTGAGACCTTTGGTGTGAATGGCTTTATCTCTGGGCCCTCTGTTCTTTTCAACTGGTCATGTGTGGTTTGTTGCCGGTAGCATACAGGTGTTGTCACTGTGGCTCTGTAGTACACTTTGAGGTCCATGTTGCAATCCCTCCGGGCTTTGTTCTTTCTACAAAGAACTCCTTTGGCTATTTGGGCTCTTCCAACATCCATAGATCCTCTTTCCTGCTTTAGCTGTTGGTTTCTGTAGACTCTGTCTCAAAAGATATAATTAATTTATAAAACCAAACAAATAAAAACAGGCATAGTGATATTGTGTCCATAATACCAACACTCAGGGTCAGAAGTTCAAGTTTATCCTTGTCTACATATGGAGTTCAAAGCCAGTCTGGACTACATAATGCTACATAATAATAAAGTAAAATAAACTACAATCATGTACACAAGTTCAGTTGGATAGCAAATATTGTGAAAACATCATGAATGTGGGTCCCAAGCTTACTTAGCAAATCAGAACTGTAAGCAACTTCTTAAAATTCAGATAGTCATTCTCTGCCCCTCCTCCAGTCGCCGACTGGGACAAGGACAGACATACAGGTGCCACACAACCCAGGAGCTGCTGCAGGTGGTAGTGGCTGTCCCAGGACTCGGCTTCTAAAATCAGTCGTGTGGAGAAACTGCCAAATCCTCCCAAGCAATTGGGTTGAGCTACTGAACTGCCTGGGACACGTTAGCAAACTGCTAGACATCTGAAAATGTCAAAATAGATTCCAACATGACTGCTGCCTTCCAAAGAGACCAATAGCCAACCTAGGATCACACAGTTAGGAGTCCACCGGGCCCAGAACTGAGTCCCGCGCTTTTAAATGGCACCAGCTCCTCCCTCGTCCACAGGATTAGAGAGAGAGTATGCGCCAATCAATTGGATGTCAGAGTGCAAGGCGTCTGACTGGGGAGGATAAAATGGCTTCTCTCACTAAAGCTTTGAAACCGAGGGCAAGGCTGGCATCCCAGGGTCCCATTGTGGGGGTACAGACGAGAGAGACTGCGGGGTGTCAGCACTGCTGTGGACCATGAGTTTATGGTCCTCTGGGGCCAAAACTCCTACCTGAGGGTCTCACCGCCCCACCTGGCACAGTGCTCCACACAGCTACCAGAAAGAGTGAGTCTGTATCCTGATACACAAACAAGAAAGCCAAACACACCAAGAGCAGAGCTCTTCTGGAAGGAGGCGAGACCTGAGGGCTAGGGTACCCCTCCCTGGTCTCTGCCCGCTACCCAGCATGCTGCTGCAGAGTCCTAAGCAAGTAGAGTAGGGAAGCTAGTCCAACCTCCTTCATTTCACAGAGGCCCAGAGAGGGGAGCCGTCTCACCCAAGGTCACACAGCAGGTGAAGTAAAGTTAGGAGAAGGATTGTGGTACCTGAACCTGATTTGGGGGGCTTTGTAGAATATGAAGCTGGAGTTTCTTCCTACCCCTCTGTCCTCCACATCCCCAGTCACCTCCCCCAGGGACAGCCCAGCAGAAGCCAATGGTATGACCTTCTCTGTGAATATCTGTGGCCTGATAAAGCGGGTGCGGTCACCGGAGATCTCTACTTTGATAAGAGAGGAGTGTCTAGCTTCCGAGAAGCCCTGTCATTGAATTCCAGATGTCTGGAGCCAAAGATGAGGATGCAGACCAACTTATTGGGGTGACCTCACACAGCAAAACAACCAACTTGAAACCAGGGGATCATCTGACTCCGTCTCCTCAACAGCTTGTTGAGGACACAGTCGTCCCAGCTCTCCTTTTTGGGGGTGAGGGGAGCATCCATGCATGTTGGGAATTCTTAGGCACCTGGCAGTTTGTGACTCTGTGTTGGGGATCTCCCTTGACACCAAGCACCAACACTCGCAGGAGCCGAAACACACATTTGTGGTCAGAACTCTCCAGCGAGTGGCCTCGACGCTTTAATTTAATGGAAAGTATTAGAATTCTCTGCAGACCCCGCCGTTCCCCAATGCCTCACACTAAGCCCACTTTAAGCCCGGGCTGCACCCTTCAAACTACAAACTCCACCCGAGCTGTCCACACTGAGGGGGCCTGAGAAAGAACAGGAGGTTACAAAACAAGGCTTGGACTAACTATAAGATATTAACAGGACCAGCAGTTGCATGCCACCTAAATCAGTTCAGCATGTCCAGGACCCAGACCCGAGGTCCCAAAAGTTGACTCTAAGAAACAATCGTATCTTCCAGGTAGGTCTCAAAAAGCAAGTTGGCTACCGTGAAGGCTTAGCGCCATCTGTCGGTAATTTAGGGAACTGCCTCTCTGCTGAGCTAGCTTGGTAAATCCAACTGCCATCAGGGACCCCTAGTCTGGGGGCCCTTTAAAGGGGCTTTGGACACTGAGAAACCTTTGTATACTGGATTTTGCATATAACTCACGGGGCTATCCACCTTCACATTAAATTCTCCTTTGGGGCCCAGAGACTCCCAGCTACTTTACTCTGGCTCACACGGCCCTGGAGGAAGTCATGCTATTCCTTATGGCCAGATTGCTCCTCTAAATGGTTCCTCTCTGATCTCTGCCAGAGTCTCACAAATTATTTCCGGTGTCTGGGGTAACATCTGCAGGGACCATGGCACTCCCTCCTTCCCTAGGGACACCAGCCTCTCAGATAACCATGTTCTCAATACTAGGTCCTGTCTGGCCTGCCAGCCTGCTGGCTCCAAGGCTGCTTTAGATGAAATGCTTCCCCTCTTATGATCCCTGAGCTGGAGGGAAAAACCAATCAGCCACCCACGGGCTGCTGCTCCTAGATGGCTCTGGAACTTTCTGGTTTGGGCCACTCTGCCAGACAGCATTTCCGAGGCCCCTCCTTTCTCCAACTGCAAAAGGGATTGATGGGCAAGGAGTCTCATAGAATGTGCATGGGAGTGACAACTCCCAGGCAAACACCCAGGGCTGAGCTCAGATGCCAGCTAACTTTGTGGCTGAAACCAGTATCTCTCACCCAGAGAGAGGAGCAGAGTTGATTCGGGCACAGAGAGGCTCTGATTGCCATGGCAACAGAGGGACAGCCCTGAGGCTGTCATCACCCTTGTAACTCAGGGGCATTCCTCAGAACTGAGGTGTGAGGGAATGTGGGCGTAGATTAGAGGCCGAAAGAATTCAAGAACTTCATTACATGGGGCTGTGTATACAGTTGGTGTCTAATAAGGCAGTTGCCGTCGAATACACAAACCCTGGCTAAATGAACGGTTGTCCCTTCATTCACATATTCAAACAAGTATGAGTTTGGCTTTTGGTTGACACTGGGATTCTCATAAACTCGCAATGAGTCTGTCTTAAACACAGCCCTGAGTGTCTGCTCCAATGGGTGTGGGGTGAGCATGGTCAAGCGGTTCCCAGGGGATGGTGAACAGTTGTCCAGCAGCAATCTTTGAGAACCACTGACTTGGAGTAGCGAGTGGTAGTGGCTGTGAGCGTCCACCCTTGTGAGCATGTTTCCAGTCTAACACTGAATTTGTAAATATTCCTGAACGTACTGTGTATTAGGAGTGGGAGGGTAGCTTAGAGCAGCGGCTTCTCCGAAAAGGGAGTGTTTGTGCAGACTACGTCTCGGTACAGCCTGTGCAGTCAGGGAAGAGAAGTGATCGTTTTATTAAACACATAGAATATGCTGGGACCCCTCCTCTCCACCACCTCACCTAAGTTAAGTTCCCTAAGTTGCAGTGAAAGAGGAATAATTAAATCCCATTGCATGGGTGAGGAAACTGAGGCTGCAAGTGCCTGTGCCTGGACAGACAGACACCTTGGGGTTGCCGTGGGCCTTCGGCGGCTGCTGCTATCTGAGCTGTAGGCACCGCACAGCCTGGACACAGCTGCAAGCCAGCCAGCGGCGCTCTCCTCTCCCCTCCAGGGTCCTTCAAGTGTTTTCACTGATGGGTGAATTCAACAGATGCCTTTCGATGGCAGCCTATTAAATTAGCCCCTCTCTGCAGCCAAAAGAAGATAATTGTGTTTTCATTAGCCCTGGGTAATGTATTAGCCCTCGGTGGCAGCCACATAGAGTAAGCAAACCAAGTCCCTCTTCCCTCCGCTCGCCTGGGCCAGCTCTTAGCAGAGGACCGTGGAGGATACTGATGGGGGTGGATATAAACATTTTATCCACCCACTGTCTGTGCAGGGGTTTGGAGTGAGACCCCACGCCGGGAGCAGATGTCTGGATGTGTGTCAGCCAACTCAGCCCCTCTCAGACCGAGAAAGGCGGCCTCTTTGTCATCTACCCCTAAATGCCCAAGGCTGCTTCTGGTAGAACCAAGCCATAACACCCTCATAGGTCACCACATCCAAGGAGCATTTGGGGGACTGTTGCTATCACCCTGCTCAGAGCCACCTAAGTGGTGGCAAGATCCTCTGGCTTGTTTTCCTGCACTTCTTGGGAATGTTAGTTCTGCCCAACATTAGCCAGGAGGCTTCCGGGGCTGAGAGTCACTCCTCCCCCCCAACACTAAGATCCCAGCACAATGACTGACTTCATTCCCCTCCCCCTTTCTCTATGAGAGGCCAAGCACTTTGGGGTCCTGGGGATGGAACCCAGGCTCTCATGCACAATCAGAAGGAGCACTACCTCTGAACCATGCCCACCCCACCCCACCCCCCGCCCCAGCCTAGATCTGGGTTCTTTTTTAAAAAAAAAAGATTTATTTATTTATTGTGTATACAACATTCTGCCTCCATGTATGCCCACACGCTAGAAGAGGGCACCAGATCTCATTACAGATGGTTGTGAGCCACCATGTGGTTGCTGGAATTGAACTCATGACCTCTGGAAGAGCAGCCAGTGCTCTTAACCACTGAGCCATCTCTCCAGCCCTAGGTCTGGGTTCTTGTATTTACTTTCTTACCCACTGTTTGGAGAGGCTCTGTCTTCAGAGCATCTAATGCCCCCCTCTGTCAGACACGAATGAGGAAAGGAAGCCACTTCTTGTCGTTTTGGTGATATTCCACGAGCCGTGTGTCTGTAAAGGGCTTGGTTCAAAACCAGCAAAATGGGAAATGATACCCACGTCCTCGTGGTGGTAAGCTCCTCTGCTGGACTCTGGCTCTGTCGTTGCAGCGGGGTCTCCAGACCTCTGGGTCCTGACTCACCGTCACTTGCACCAGGACACCTAGCAACAGTGACAAGATTGGGGGTTGTGGGTTTCTGCCTCCTCCCTCAGCGGGCCAACTCTGTTTCTTCAGGCACAGCCCAGCCTTGGCCCTGACCCCACATGCCACAGCTCTGCCTTCCCTACTGACCACCCCTCTGGACCTCTGCTGGCCCCAACTCCCATACACAGCAAGCTGGCGCGAGTCTCTGGAGCAGGTGAACTGCCAGCCCAGTGAAGAGGCAGTCTCCTTTCCTGGCTTCCTGATTTTCCCCAGTTGCCATGGTAATTGAGGGAGCAGTGTTGAGACCCAACACCATGGAAGCCCAGTACTCAACTTTGAAAAGGATGAGGAGGAAGCTGGGCCCAGGACGGACTGAGCCCAGGCTGCAAGGACTCACTCCAACCTCCGCTTCTGGGACCCTCCTTTACCCGTTGACATATAGTCAATCCTTCTGGTCAGTAACACTATTAACGGCTGGTCTTTTCAGAGCAGGT
This sequence comes from Microtus ochrogaster, assembly GCF_000317375.1. Lineage (NCBI taxonomy): Eukaryota > Metazoa > Chordata > Mammalia > Rodentia > Cricetidae > Microtus > Microtus ochrogaster. The sequence continues at coordinate 7,866,163 of NC_022010.1, forward strand.
GCTGTATGCCAGATGCTAAACTAAGGGCTTTGCCACCATCATTTGACTATACCAGCCTCACCACAGCCCAAGACCCATGTCAGAGGCTCAGAAAGCAGACTTCGGAACTGGCACACCCAGTCAGGAAGTGGCAGGAGCCCTGGCAGGCCGGTGCAATTTCTCAGGCCTTCCCTCAACACACACTCTTCACACCCCACAGTTTTTTCTTGTGCTTCTCTCCCCTCCTCTTCCTGCACCCCTCCAGGTCATAGCCCCTTTCCTCGGGCTTGACATGTAACAATATCTGAAGACCATGTGTGAGCAACAAGGAGGGGTAGCTGGCTCTCAGTCTCAGTGCGATTATACTCCAAGTGTGCACTGTCTTCGCTGAGACTAAATGGAGATCAAGCTAGTAGCCAGGTGTCTAGGCGTGTTTGGGTCTGAATCCTCCTCTCCTTCCTTGAGTGCAACCCCCTCTACACACACACACACACACACACACACACACACACACACACACACACCCCACTCCTTCCCTCAAGAGTGTGTGAGCAGCAGCGACAGTTAAATGCAAAACCGCCTTGCAATCTGCCCAGGGAAAGACAGCTTTAGAGACGGGTTTATATGGTTACCCATATGTTAGAGCCCCTAAGAAAGGAAGGGAAGAGCTCTCTGAGCCCACGCCTCCCCCAGCCCAGCCCTTGGCCTCTCCTGGCATTGTTTCTCCAGGCCTTAGGAGAATAAGACCCCGGGGGGGGGGGGTTTCCACCTCCCTCTCCCCCAGAAGCGATACCTACACTCTGCCCTGAAAAACACCAGAACCGGGCATCCTTTCTAGACCGTCTGCGCACCCAAGAACCAGAGCCAGAACCCAGGCGGTCTTCTGCTAGCTCTGCGAGGGGCTTCTTGCCCTGCCCGGAGGGGCTGTGCTCTACCTATCCCATTAAGGAATGTTTCACCATACAGGACAGAGACAACCACCTGCCTCAGCTAGGTCCTTCCCTGCCCAAAACAGCCTGCCTCCTCGCTGTGGTCACTATCCAGCCCCCTTCGGGCTCCCCAAAATTGTCATTGTGTGTATGTTTTTTTTTTCTGATAGAAAAAAATGGAAATTAGGTTACATAAAAGATGTATGCTTCCAAGCCCAGAGCGGCCCTTTTAATGAGGGTTGCGACGTCTCCCTCCCCACGCCCATAAACCAGCCGGTTGGACGTCACCACTAATTCGTTTCAGCGGTGATAGGATAAAGCAGGGACATTAAGAAATAAATTCCCCCTCACGACCCTCGCTGCGCTCACTGCTCGGTCCCTGCATATTGATGCAGCTGCGGGCGCGAGCGACTACTTAGCACAGCGGCTAAGGCAGAGGCAGCTGCTGCTAGGGTGAGCCGGGTTGCGCGTGGGGACACTGGCAGCCTCCAGTCCTGAACTTGGCTGGGCTAGGGCGGAGCGAGGCGGGAGCTTGGGGCCGGGAGGGGGCGGGGAGCACTCGCTCAGGAAGCTCCTACCCAGAGGCGCTGCCGAAGCCTGGAGCATCCTGCCGCTGAGCTGAGCGAAGCTCTGGATCTGCGCGCTTGACAGCCCCCGGAGAAGGAGGCGCGGGAGACAGGGTGATCAGCGAGATTCACAGCCCTGGAACTGCGCGGGCTCCGGCGGCGGCAGGTGAGTTCTCTGCCCCGGACCCAGTGTATTCCACATACCTTCTCTCAGACCAGTGCTCTAGCTCCGACTGTGTGTGTCCCAACTTGGCTCTCCTTGGCGGCCTGGCTCTCTTGATAATGGGGTAGACCCGGATCCCCGGACTGTGAGCTCCTGGGCAGATGAGTCCTGCCATATCGTTCCAACTTTACAAGGGCAGAGGACCCTCCCAACCCCATTCCCCGGATACCCCCAACCTCCGTGTCACAATGACAGGGATTCACGACCCTAGGAGTGCATGTAACCTGAGGCTGGGGATACATGACCCTAGAGACCTTGGCACCTGCGGAGGCCTTAACTTTAAGCTACCTCTTCCTCTGGGAGACCCTCTCCCCTCTATCCTGCCACCACCCTCCTCAAATCCGTGACCCTGTTGGTGACTCTGGCATGGCCAGAGGGTGACAGGGGCTGCAAGGCTGGCTTGCTAGAGTGCTGTTCCTTGACTTTCCAACTTTGCCCCATCAGCCTGGCGCTCCTACAGACTGGCACAATCCAGTAAGGCAGTTCTCACTCCTCCAATCTGGAAAGTTGTACCTCTCCTGCCAAGGAGACTATTGAGAGTGCCTGATGGTTCCCAGAGCCAAATGAAGACACTCTGTGGGTCCCTGCTATGCACAGCTTTTCATCCAAGTGGTCCGAGAGTGAGACAGGGCTCCCAGGAGATCCGGCTTCCCTGATCACTCGTGAACACTTGGGTCTTAGAGTCTAGCACAGGACTCTTGGGTTGTACCCTAAAGAACAGGAAATAAGAGGCTCACCTCCATCCTCAGGGCAAGGTGGTCTCAGCACTTGCAGCTGTCTATATACGGGGGACATCGCTGTCTAGAGCAAGCAAGGTTTGTAAGGGCAGTACACCCAGGGCAGAGACTTAGAGGGACTCCCCGTGGGGTTCTAATCCTAAAGCTACCGTTTCAGGTGAGTCCCTTCCCCTCTCCAAGACTATTTTTCTCGTGTGTAAAATAGAGACGTAGCCCTTTCCTGGAGATCTGTTGGCAAAGCTTTCAAACATCGTAAATGTCGCAGTGAAACTGAGGGTAGGTGCTCAGCGAGGGAGATATTGCTGCTTCAGTCTGAAGCAGCTGGGACAGAGCCTGGGGTCTTGGCATCTTGTGATTTCCCATAGACCAAACCGAGGGTCAGGAGGGTGATGTAGGCTGTGCCCACCTCCGTCTCCCAAGCAGCCCCTGGGGAGATGTATCCCATTTTTGCAGCAGATGAGACTCTTTAAAAACATTGTCCGACTCATGGGGAGCCCCAAACCTCGCTTCACACATGTACATATTCACAGATTGGGAAGGGAGCTCTAGAGGCACCCCATAGAGGGAGAACCCCAAAGGTGAGCTGGTAGGCAAGCCTGGGGCGCCCAGGGAGTGACTGCCCCAATAGTGGGGAAGACAAAAAGGAGTTGGCCCTTCAGACCACTCTCTAGGGCAGGTGTGAAGGAACGTACTCCCCCTTGTCCAGCCCCTCTCAAACTAGGATGTGCAAATAACAGGTCGGGAGGAGCATTAACAGCTTCCTGGAGAATTGATTTTCTTGGCTGGATTTTTGCTCTTGTTTTTAGTGGGGTTTGTTTTGGAGTTTGTTTTTTAAGCTTGGGGTGTATGGCAGAATGGAATAGGGGTCATGGCCACTCTTTATCCTTGCAAGCCGCAGCAGAGAGGTTTGAGGATTCTTCATAGGTTTCCAAAAGGAAGTCCTTTTCCCACGATCGCCAATGCCACCACCCCAGTCCAGATTCCAGAAGAAACTGAGGGACATGTCGTCTCTTTGCTTATGCTGCAGGCTACTACCGCATATAGAATGTATCTGGAATATCTTGACTTCCCCAATACCTAGGACAGCTACCTGAACCTCACTTTCCAGATATGGAAACTGAGGTAGGGCCAACCAAACTAGCTGCCCATAGTCAAAGCAAGGAGACCTCCATCATGGTTTGTGGCTTCCTAAATGGGGGGAGGAGGGATTGCATGCATAGCCAATTGATCTGTGCCCCTCTTTTGTGTACATGGCCCCACTTCCAGATGCATCTACACAACCAGACTACCCCCCAAAAGGCTTCATAAAGTCTGGGAATCCCTCCCACAGTACCCAGAACATGCGGGGAAAGCCCGAGCAGCATAGTGGAGACCTGTTGAAGATTTCTGCCTGAAGCTAAGATTGTTCCATGGCTGTGCAATCTTCCATTTGGTCACTTAACATCTCTGAGCTTCAGTCCTGTTATCTGTTAAATGGGAGAATCACTCCTACAAGAAGCCGTCTTGATGATATTGTGATGTCTGTAAGAGGCATTCTGGAAACACCCGCAGTGTGTTAAAGTTGTTGGGGTTTTTTTGTTGTTGTTGTTGTTGTTTTTTTGTTTGTTTAGTTTTTAAATAAAAGAGAATTAACCCAGGTTGGGAGGTCTGCTCTGGAGTAAACATGGGATGTAGAATCTCTTCCTGCCACTTGTTCATTTTTCCCAAATGGCCAATGCCAGCCCCTAAGGGCTTTATCTCTGAGGAGCAGCCCTGGGGAAAAGCCGAGAGCCTGGGGAGTGCTCTAAAGTAGAAAGTCCCCAAGGGTCTCTACATCAAGCAGCAAGGAGCTGTCCAAGGTACTGGGGGAAAGTGTTCCAAATACTTCCAGCGTTCACAGAGATGACTTGGGTGGGGGGGAGGTCAGCTTGCCTACGTTTGTAAGCACGAAGACATTTGTTTCATATTTGTGTGTCCGTGAGTCTGTGTCCCTGGTGTCTTACGACAGCTCTTGGCTGTCAGGTTCCTGGTAGGTCGCGGCAGGGGTGGGTGTGCTTCGGAATGCAGTTACAGGCAAGAAGTATGCTCACCAGAGAAGCTGGCGTACTCAGAGGTTGAATTTGGCAACTCAAGAGCAATTTTTACACAGGCTGTTTCCACAAAAGGGCATGCTTTTCCCACCCCAAAACAGTGTGGGACTGGGTGGTTAACAAGGCAAAGGCTGCAGACTGTATAGTCTTGGCTTTTTGTCTCCTGATGTCTGATGGGCTTAAGACATCTTCCAATCGGGTGAGTGTCAAATGCCTGCCCAGCTGACCAGCATCATCAGGACCACAAGCTGGAAGGAGAGATGTCAGGACCCCTCTGCAGAGTCCTCGTCTCCTGCAGGAGACATGAAGTAACTGCATTTAGACAGAGCTCTTCTAGAAGATTCTAAAGCCCTCAGTTTCTGACCTCATTGTGAAGGAGGGACGCTAAGGACAAGGGAAGGCTTGTGACTTGTCAAAAGTCACATAGCCCTTCTCTGACAAAGTAGGGGCTGAGCCTCACATCTCGGCATTTTGTCTAGAACTTGTGGATGATATTTTATGCTGTCTTCTCAGTAGAATCCCCAGAGTCAGACATGGGTGGTGCAGGGTTTCTTCTCTTCCGATCATCCCTGTAAATTAGGGAGCCATTGGGGGTTCCTCCCACCTCAGTCCTGAGTTCTAATCCAGGACTAAGCCTTAGTCCACTGGTTAATCCTTTCAGGGAGAAAGTTCCTCTTTAAAGTGGCCCATCAGGAATAACTTCAGGATCAAGCGAGCAGGCTCCCTCTGAACTGTCACTGGTCTCGCCAAAGCCCTTGCTTTGTGCTCAGCCCTGGCCCAGCCTTGGCAAATCTTCAGTGCATTGGTGGATCTCAAGCTTCTGAGCCTGGGAAGGAAGAAGGCTACTTAACCTGCCATGCCAGGCACCATAGCCAGCTCGGAACTGTTCAACACAAATAACCCATCCACAGAAAATGTCACTGAGTCCCCAGTGTGAGCATTAGCAGGGCTCTGTGGGCACACATGCTGCCATATCGGTATTCAATGAGAAAAGACAAGAATTAGGGCAGTTACTATGGGTAGCCCCACAACATACACCCTCATTTGCCAGATGTGACATTGTGCGTGTTAACGCTACATGTCCATAGGTAGGTACATGATACAAGTGGTATGACCACCCTGAGGTTGACTGGATCAGGCAGTGGGTCATCTAGCAAGCCCTGTGCCGAGTGTGACATTTCTTTAGGAGTGATGGGAGGTACTTTTTCACTGCTGCCATGGTGGTGTGCCTGAGGGCATCAGGGGGGATGTCTCAGAGGCAGGGTTATCAGAGATGGTACCCCAATTTTCACTAATCTCTTTGGCAACAGGGCATCTTCCACTATTGCTGGCCACAGTCAAATCACAAGACTCAGTATGACAGAGAATCAATAGGGGCATCGTTCTGGGATGCATCCAGGGACTCAGTGACTTGGGGATGAATGAGTTGAGCTCCCCAACCCTTGGTGTGTCATCTATGAAATCATAAGTACTATGTGAGCTGTCAGGAGGAGTCAGTGGGGTAGCATGTGAAAAAGGACAGAATCTAGTAGCCAAAGCAAGAAGAAGGATCCAGAGAGCAAGAGACCCCTTCCATTGGCCAGTTGTTTTGTCTAAGCCTTAACCTCATGCTCAACCTCCATTTTCTGCCTGTGAAATGGAGACCTAGGAATCCATGGCAGATCTACCCAGATGCCTATTGAGATACTGTGGCTGGTATACAGTTGTGTCTTGTTGCTTTGGTTTTGGATGGATGGGGGAGGCTTTTGTTATAGGCTCTTGTTACAGTTGATTTGGCTTATGGATCTAGATCATCTCAGGACCAGCACATATGGTCCGTGCCATTTGACTGACCTCAAAGGTGTTTGGGCTGCAAGCCCCAGGCTAGCTGCCCTCATAGCCTCATTAGCATCAGTGCTCTCTTGCTCACCTGAGACAAACATTCCTCAGGCACGATCCCTTAGTTATGCACAAAGGGAGAGTTTCCTATTCAAATGGAAGTCAGAAACCCTTTGCTAGGGACATGATTTCTGTGTGCAACAGGGAAGTGCACGCTGTCTCACACTGTACCTAGTGTCTCACTGTACCTGGTGCCACCTTGTCTCGATGGTGGTTTTCCAGGAAGGGTAGTGCTAAGTCTGGAGTACCATACTGGGTGGTCCTGAGTCTGGAGTACCATACTGGGTGGTCCTGAATCTGAAGCATCATACTGTGTGGTCCTGAGTCTAGAGTATTATACTGGGTGGTCCTGAGTCTGGAGCATCACGCTGGGTGGTCCTGAGTCTGGAGCATCATACTGTGCTTCCGGAGTTTGTGGCAAAAGTCCCTGGAACAAATCTCCAGGCTTGCAGAGGTGCTCCAAAGTTTTATCAGCTTCTGCTAGAAACATTGACACAACATCTCAACATCAAATAACTCTCAGAAATGGCTTCTTCTTTTTTTATTTTTTTATTAAAACCTTGCAGTCAAGTTGAAAATGAGGTGGGGTTTTCCGGAACCTATTTCTGATTAAACACGAAGAAGGAAGCTTGTGTGGAATCAAAAGCTTGTTCAGCCTCAGACAGCAGCAGCTGTCATTTCTCAGCTTGAAGATTTGATTTTTTGTTATAAACGAGGGTTAGAAACAAACCTTGAACTTCTAACTCCAGTGAGACTTCCTAAAAGAGGGGCTGGCATCAGGAAAGGGTAAGATGGTCCCTGCCTCTAAGACAATGGTTCTCAACCTATGGATCGAGACCCCCCACTGGGGTCACATGTTGGGTATTTCCAATTACAGTTATAAAGTAGCAACAAAATAATTTTATGGCTGGGGGGTCACCATAACATGAGGAACTGTATTCAGGAGTCACAGAATTAGGAAGGTTGAGAACCATTGCTCTAGGATGCTCACAGCATCTAAGGGGCATCCAGTTGCCAGTATCTAGATGTAAGAGTTGGGGTGTGTATAGTCAGTCAGTCTCATATAGCTGTAAAAACACCATGTGGTTCTCGTCAGGCTGCCTTCCATCCTGGAATTTTAAGTACCCCCCCAAAAAAGTATAGATTTCAGTGGCACCTGACATCTTCTGAGCTCTTTTGTCTCTCTGATGTTTGACACTGTAGCCCTGAAATATTCAACAAGTGAAATTAAATCCAATTACAATCACACACCAGCGTTCAGGTAGCCGACAGAGTCAAGAACAGCCTGCTGGTGAAGCAAAGCTTGCCTCTCATTTCCCCTCCTGTGACGCAGTCTCGGAGATGAGACCCCTTTGTTTCCTTACAAAGCACAACAGAGGTTTGTTCACCGGACCGGATAGCTCTCCTAGCTGGGTGGGGGGAGTATTATTATCTTGGGGGATTATCTAGGTGCTTTTATTATTTTATTATCTTTTTACCAGACACTTGGAACTCTGGTGTGGGGAGAAATGCAGTCTAAGTAGAGAGGAAAAACAGACAGGGTTGATAAGATGGCTCAGCAGATAGGGAGGTTTGACACCAAGTCTAAGGAGCAGAGTCAACCCCCAGAACCCCCAGACTGACCTTCCCAAAGGGTGATTTTTCCTTCAGATCTCCCACAGTTAGTGCCTTTTCCTGGATTCTAGAAACAGGAAGCCTCAGGGAGTGAAAGATAGGGGAGGGCAGTGATAACGCTGGCTAGAAGAATACACGGACTTGGGTGTGGTTTTTCCTAAGAGATGGGTGTGGTCAGGCTAAATTTCTAGTCTAAACCAAAGCTACTGTCAAAGAGGTGTGTCCTGGACTTGGTCTTGGACACACTACTCCCATAGCTGGGAGGTAAGATGTCAGTTTTTCTCTCAAGTGGCAAGACTCTAGCTTCCTACACAGATTGACATTAAAATTAAAAAACCAAACAAACAAAAACAAAACCTCCGTTGAGTATTAAGTAAAATTTCTAAGAACAAAGACGTTATATTTAAGAATGTAGGGCTGAAAATTTAGTGTAATGGCTTGTGCCTGAAAGCCTAGCACTCAGGAGCCTGAGGCAGAAGGATTGTCTCAAGTTTGAAGCCAGCCGAAACTACTGAGGGAGAGCCTGTCCAAAAAAAAAAAAAAAACAAAAAAACAACCATAATCATAAGTAATGTTCTACTAATGATTGTTAATATTAACATACTATGTTTATACAATGTTATAATATAATTATTTTTATTATGTTCATTACTCAAGGCTAAAACACCGTGATGTCTCCAATTTATTTTAAGATGATTCATTTTAAGGATAAAGGCCAGGGTCGGGCTCAGTGGAAGAGAATTTGCCAAGCATAGGCAAGGCCTGGGTTTCAGATAAGTAAGTTAAGATAAACAGGTAGATGGACAGAGAGATGGGTAAATGACAGACAATTGGATACATAACTAGCTTGCAGGCAGACGAGGAAACGCATAGCTTCATGGTGCTTTGATGGGGGCAGATGAGCCAAGGCATGTACGTGAGCAGCTATGGGATCTAATGGAAACTTGGAGGCTGCTATTGTCTTGTTCGTTTAAGGTTTTTTTTTTTTTTTTTTTTTTTTTTTGGTTTTTCGAGACAGTTTCTCTGTAGCTTTGGAGCCTGTCCTGGAACTAGCTCTTGTAGACCAGGCTG
>NC_022010.1:7875328-7880905 GCF_000317375.1 Microtus ochrogaster
CGAGACAGTTTCTCTGTAGCTTTGGAGCCTGTCCTGGAACTAGCTCTTGTAGACCAGGCTGGCCTCGAACTCACAGAGATCCGCCTGCCTCTGCCTCCGGAGTGCTGGGATTAAAGGCGTGCGCCACCACCGCCCGGCTTCGTTTAAGGTTTCTGTGTGTAAATATTTCCTAGCGGGTCATCCATGCTCACCTATAATTCCAACACTCAGGAGGCTAAGGAGGGAGAAGTTCAAAGCCAGCCTTGGCTAAAACAGTAAGACCTTGTTTGTTGTGTCTCATTAAGTACACAAGTGTGCACGTGTGTGTATGTGTGTGTGTGGGTGTGCGCGCACACGCGTGCATGCCTGTGTGCGTGATTTCTTAATAAAAAGTTGGGGGGTGTAGTTTCAGTGAAACTTTTCATCCAATTTCCTGATCTCTTAGAAGAATAATATTCATAGCTCAAGGTACATGAAACCCTCTCTAAAAAATAAATAAATATTGATAATTTGTCTTTCCTATTTCCTGCCATCTCTTCACATATACAGGCCTGCATACACTCCTGAATGCCCACTCTCTTCCCGCCTTCTCTTTCCCCCTCTTTTCCTGGAAAACTCACACCCCCCCCCCAAGTTTAGTAGAGAGTCATTATTTTTCCAGGTAGCCTTTCTTTACACGTGTCCTTGGGCATTTTAATTAGGACTGAGGGTCTTTCTGAAGGCTGGTGACAGGGTCACTTCCGGCTCTGTGAGTCACTATCTGGCCCTTTTTCTCCGGGTTCATCATCACGCAGGCACTGAGCAGCTAGTGGGCAAGTGCTCTCTCTGCCAGCAGCAGATGCTGCCCTGGGCCTCCTGGTGAGCATGCAGGAAAGGTGCAGCAAACCTGTGGTTCCCTCCTGGAGCTGCTTCCTAAGTTGCCCTCTCCCAGGCCAGTGTGGCACCCCGGCCATATCCACAAGCTCTGTTTTTGCTTCCAGCTCTGTGGAGTTGTTCATACAACTCTGACCTCCCCTCACTCCCGGTGACCTCTTTCCTCTGTGTGAAGGACCAGGACTGGAATCTGTTCTGCTCTAGGGATGGTCAGGACTGAGGTGACATCAAAGAGAAAAAGCCTCATTGAGAATAAAGAGGCTATGATAGGAAAGGCTTGGTTAGAGAAGCCCTAGATAGGGCAGGTACCTAGCAAGAGTCCTGGATGGTAGGGAGCTGACCTAGTAAGAGTCCGGTGTAGGATGCATACAGATGGTGGTGGATTCCAACCAGGGCATGGAAAGTTAGGGGAGGCCTCAGCCAGAAGCATGAGATGGACAGGGGCTGAGCTCCAGCAGAAGACCTCATGAGATACTTTGGTCTTCCAAGGGACCCTAATACCCAGCCACTTCTTGGCTCTTAAGGAGTTCCGAGAGGTGACTCCACTATTTCCTCTGAAAACTCCTACTTTATAAGGACTTAAAACTTAAATTGGGTCTTCCCTCCAAAGCTCTGGCAGGAAACAGAGATTTGAGGGAGGCTGTGTGGTGGCCAATGGTGACCAAGAACTCAGATGCTATCTGTGCCACCACCCGGCCCAGCTGTGTTCGACAGCTGCAATTGTCTAAGGCTGGGCTGTAGATTTCCAGTGTCTTTCTACCTATGTGTTTCTTGTTCAGTTCCTCAATTAGTCCAAAGAGTTACAGTCAATCACTTCATTCCCCTCCTGGGGAACCACCCTCACCTGCCTCTTAAGATGGAGAACAGGGTGTTTGAAGAAATCTAAGAATGAAATGAGCACAAGAAGGCCCAATATATCCATAAATATTATATAAAACCCCCCTTTTTGTTTTTGTTTTGTTTTGTTTTGTTTTCGAGACAGGGTTTCTTTGTGGCTTTGGAGCCTGTCCTGGAACTAGCTCTGTAGACCAGGCTGGTCTCGAACTCACAGAGATCCACCTGCCTCTGCCTCCGAGTGCTGGGATTAAAGGCGTGCGCCACCATCGCCCGGCAAAACCCCCCTTTTTTTAATGGAAGAACTTAACATTGTAAACTACACAGGCTCATCTACATATCTGTGGGCCGTTCTATATAGACTCTGGTCACAGCCTTTTTTTTTTTTAAATCTTCATATCCTAGATGAGACATGATTTTGTTTGGAATGGGATGTAGATTGAGCTGAAATTGGAGTTTCATTTGAAACTGTCATCTTTGTAGGTCACAGAATTGCCCAACGGTGACAATTTTGTGTGGTTCAAGCTAACACAGTTAGCTTCACAGTTCAGGCTAACACAGTTCAAGTTTCACAGTTGCTGCCTGGAAGTCTTCTGCTTGAGGCTTTGAGGAACTGACTGCCTGAAAGTGCCCCGGGCATTCAGAGATAAACTAGACCGTGTGTCTCAAATGCTCTGGTGGCTCTGTTCACAGGAATCTGAGGCTCTTGAAGTGGAGAGTCTGGGTGGCTCTTGGGGGTTTGTGTCTCTGATGGTGATGCTGACCTGTGGATCAGACTTTGGGGAGCAGGACATTAGATGGCATCTGTCTCTGGTGATTTCACTTTTTTTCTTTTTCTTTTAAACATGTTTATTTATTGATTCTTTGGAAATTTCACATCATGCTCCCCAATTCCACTCACTTCCCAGTCCCTCCATATCCATCCCTTAATCCTGTAGTATGCTCCCCCAAATTAGTTAAAAACACAACAATCAAAACATCCCACCTTGCTCCTCCATCTTTCCAAACTTCTTCCTTCATTTTCTTAGCATGGGGAACATCATGCAGTGTACCCCGTAAAATGTTCATCAGTGAGTCACCGATCTGGGTCAAGGCCTCTGGGTTCTGGGATACCATCATCTCTGGGCTGAGAGCTCATGGAAATTCTTCTTGGCTGTCCAACTGTCGTCCTGAGTCAGGGCTCATTCTGTAGGACCAGTCCCTTTGTGTACTAACAGGTCAAAGACGGGGCAACTGTCAGGATGGGCCAACCCAAGGCTCAGAATGTGGGTCTGGATGGTAGTCGAGCTGGTTAGTCTGGGTCATTGGGACCACCCCTTCAGGTGAGGGGCAGAGCCAGCTCTCCCCCGTCCATGATTTGGGGTGAGGCCATCCGTCCCAAGTATTTGGGTCAGCTCTCCCGTGGGGGCAGTGGCAGAGCCAGCTCTCCTATTATAGTGTCCCCGTGACAGGCAGGGCCAACTATCCCAGAGACCCTTCTTTTTCAACTCTCCTTTTTCTAAATCTGTGATTGGTTTCCCAAGCCTGTAAAGTCCAGCTGACCCTTCCCATTGGCAGGTGTGCCAGGCACTGGACATCCTGGGCTCTCCAGTCCTCGGCGATCCTCACTGGCATGGCTCTGTTAAGGGTTGTCGATTTTAAGGCTTGGTTCCTGGGCTGTTGAGCACCTAAGCTGTACCTAGACCCATGCATTTCCATGAGAATGAAATAAACCCAAGGAACATGCAAGCAGCATCCAAGCTCACGGCTCATTTGGTTGTTTAAGTGTTTGGGTTCTGTTGTGGGGGGAGGGGAGTAATTGCTCAATAAAAACAGTTGATGAGGGAATTGTAGCAGGGTTTTCTGGGCCCACGAGCCTCATGTTAATTTTATTCTTTTAATTAAAAATACTATATTATGCTTTATCGTTCCCTCACAACACTGACATACAGCTTTTCTTGCGTAATCATGAAATTGACCTTTGAAACATTTACTTTCTGAAGTGGCTAGAATCCATCCACCTGGACAGCACCTGCGGATTCTTCCACACCCTGTTCTCCATCCTAAAACACAGTTAACACTTGAACGTCCTTCACTAGGAAGGGAAGGGAATCCATTTGTAACCGTTTGTGCTCATTTAGAATAGTCAAGATGCACCTAGATGGAAAGAGTCCAGAAGTCTGCAGCCCACTTTCTGAGATCATGGGAAGATAAAGAAATGGGCAAGAGCCTGGGTGAGTCTGAGGGGCCTGAATTTGAACCTAGTTCTGAAAGTCTGAGAAACTCTCTGAAGTCTCTCTAGCTGTGATCTCGAACTCACCTGTCCGTTTGATGCACACACTTCTCCCCTGAACCCTTGTTGCTACCTGGAGCATTTGGAAAACTGTTGTGTGCAGCTCTTTCCCTGAAGGAACTCATAGGCACTTGACCCGGTGTTGTGAAGTCCCTGAGCCCTAAGGACATCCTCAGACTCCAGACAGGACTGCAGGGAAAGGCCCAGAGTCCCTCTCACCTTCCAGTTCCTGGAACTGCGACACAGTCTCCTCTCCGGTCAGGCTTCTTATGTCACGAGCATGCAGTGCTACCTGAAAAGAGACTAGAGAGCGAGACTAGAGATAGAGACAAACTCAGCTTGTGCCCCCAGCCGACTCCAGGGATTTCACCGCCTTCCTTAGCATCTCTGCATCTTGTTTCCATCTACCAAGAGGAGATAAACAATATTGTGTCTTTCAGGATTTTTTTTAAAAGTTCAATTAGAAAGATCCTGCGAGAGCTAGAGATGGAGATTAGTTGGTAGAGATCTCGCCTAGCAAGAAGTCTTTACTTGGATCTCCAGAACATGAATCAGGCTTGGTTGCTTATGTCTGTAATCCCAGCGCTTGGAAGACAGAGACAAGAGGATCAGAAGTTCAAGGTCATCCTCAGCTGTACAGTGAATTCAAGGCCAGTTTTGCACACACGAGACCCCATCTCATTAATTAAATTGAAATTAAGACTCTTTATATGAAAAATGTTCAGACTATTGAAGGCAAAACATTTGGAATTGATAGAATTCATTCATAATACTATTAATTTCACATGCTTAAATCTAAATAATTAGTAGAAAATATTTCTGAAAGTTGAACATGTATTCAGAAATAATGCTTCCAGGCGGCTATCTTTTAGGAAGAGAGTGAACTGTGTTATTAAATTCTTCAATTAAAAGTAGATTCATTCTGTCTGGGAGCCTTACGAGCAGCAGGTGCACGTTGGGCCCATGCCTGCCTTTGGGACTAGTTTCTCCTGTCCAGGGTCCTTGTCCGTACACCCACGCTGCTGTTTGGGAGCCTTAAGAGTTCACTCAGATTTGACCCTGCTTAATTTCTTAATTTATTGTTGTCATGAACACAGCTGCCTTTGAGAGGAACATTTCCTCCTCTGCTGCTGTGTTTTCCGTTTAGAAGATTCTCTGTTTGCTAAGGTTCTTCTGTAACTAACTCAGGATCCTATGGCTACAGCCACGTGTTTACAGGCATCATTGAAGTTAAAGGATCAATTCCAACAGTGCCTTGAAATATAGGTTTTTACCTTGTCTCCCTTGTCTCCTTTTTTTTTTTTTTTTTAAATCAATAAAGAACAAGGATTTTTTTTCAGTCCCATCTCCAGGTACAAAAAGATTTTCTCTCTTTTTTCCTAAGGGAACAGTATGACTGTCTCTTTTGATAGAATGGAGAAAATTGCCCTCTATCTCTCATATGGGCTTAGCCACTCAGAAAATTTGCATCTTAGCCAGGCAGTGGTGGGTCACACCTCTAATCCCAGCACTCAGGAGGCAGAAACAGGTGAATCAATGAGTCCAAGCCTAGCCTGATCTACAGAGTGAGTTCCAGAATGGCCAGGGCTGCACAGAGAAACTCTGTCTTGAAAAAAAAA
>NC_022010.1:7881005-7919572 GCF_000317375.1 Microtus ochrogaster
CCCCCCCCCCCCGAGGGAGTGTGTGTGTTGGGGCGGGTGTGGGGGAGTCTTTAGTTAACACTCAGCTACAATTTGGGGCATGCCATTCTCAATATCCCCTCGGAGAGATGGACCCAACGGTGTCGTTACAGCTGACACAATGGTTTGCAAAGTGTCCTCTACAGTATCTACCTGCCTGAATCTTGACGAGATCCTCGGGAACTACTCCTGACTACCTTTTAATTTCACCAGAAGATTGAGTCAGATTGTTAGGTTAACAGGCAGAACGTCAATCCGCCACATAGGGACCGTGTCAGAGAATGAACCGAATCAAGTGTATTTTTTTTGTCATCCCCGTATGCTCTCAGAATAGTGGGAGTCAAGGACCACAGACTGTTGATTCCTGCGATCACGCAGACCGCCATCAAACGGTGCACCGGACTCCGGAAGCACAGTTCCACAAATGCCTTTGGCGCGTTGTTATGATTTCCTCCCATCACACAAGCCTGCCGTCTTCTAGGAAATGGTTTTCTACCCCACCTGTGGGGAAGCTGAGCCAAGAAATCTCTGGGGACGCCACCCTCTCCCTCCGCCCTGGGTCCATCAGTCACCACATCCCCAGAACCCACTTCCCTTCTCTGCCCTGCTCCACCACCAAGAGCCGACCACACAGTACCTAGAATAGCTTAGAATAGCTCCTGCCTGGGCTTCTGTGGCCCGCCTGGAATTTCCTCCCATCGCTACAGAATCAGAGCCTGAGCACAGCCCAGGTCTCACCTTCACTATTGAAGGAAAGTCCAAAGGGTATTTTTAATCATTGTACAAAGTAATTGGCTCTGGTATAATGCTTC
The DNA here is from genome assembly GCF_000317375.1 of Microtus ochrogaster. NCBI lineage: Eukaryota > Metazoa > Chordata > Mammalia > Rodentia > Cricetidae > Microtus > Microtus ochrogaster. Next base: position 7,881,836 of record NC_022010.1, read on the forward strand.
CCTGTGTGTATATAATGTGTTTTGTTTATAGCCACCCCATATCCCCTCTCTTCTGCTGATCTCCTCCTCCCCTCAGAGTCCCTTTTCTACAGTGACATCCTAAAGATTTCTTAATCTAGATTTCACATAAGAAAAAAACCTGTAAATCTCTTCCATCCTTTCTTTGGGGGGGGTGTTTTGAGGTAGGGTCTCACGGGGTCACGCAGGATGACATGGATTCATGGCACATGGCAGCCTCAATTTGTCTTTCTGAGTCTGACTTATTTCATTTAACATGATGCTCTCCAGTTCTATCCATCTCACTGAAAAAAAATGGCATAATTTTATTCTTTATGACTGAGAAAAGCTCCATCACTCACACATACCCCACGTTTTCTTTAATCCACTTATCTGTCCATGGCCGTCTACACTGGCTCTATTCCTTGGCTCTTGTAAATAATTCTCAGTCACTGAGTTTCGTGTGTCTTGACAACTAGCCTAAAGAGACTCTAAAGGTACACCAAAGTCCTAGATGACCCCCTAGAGGACACACCCACTTATCATCTTCTGTGGTTCATTGGCGGAAGCCCTCAACATTCCTGCCTCACAGATGAGGAATCAGAAGGTAGCAGAAAGTAGACCTAAGTCTCAAAACTTTGTTTTTCTGGCTCCAGATTCATGCTGTGACCTCTCCCCAGTGATGGGGCAGGCCCAGCCAGGGTGAGAGATGAGCCAAAGGCAATAGAAAAGCCTCTGCTCTGAACTCTGGAACTTTCTGTCATCGTGATGGATGTAGTAGCATACAGGTGGCTAAGCTAGCTCTGGTAATTGAGTTTGTGAAGCCAAGCCAAGGCGAAAGATCCGTGAGTCCTCTCATCTCTTCCAGCATGGGGACCGAGCCCTATAGCTCTCCCAGCGTGGCACACAGTGACATCTCCATGCCTTCCTCTCAGTCCTGGCTTATTACCAAGCTCTGAGACCTGAGTGTCTCTGCCTGTGTCTCTCAGGCTCAACATTCCAGCATCCTCGGTGCTGCTCTTTCTACATTCCAAAGAGGAGCTGGTGACCTGGGGACAGACGCTCACTCTCCTGGGAATCAGGATCAGTTCATATATACAGAGCACAAAGTGCCCCGAAGAACATGTATTTACCAGATACCAAAGACAGTAGAAGATGAATGTCCAAGAGTCAGAATCGGCTCCATGGAGCACAAGGGTCCTTTCCTTGGCTATGTTCCCCTGTTTATTGATTATCTAAAAACAGCAGCAACAACAAAGCAAACCAAGACCCTAATAACCCTCCTCTCACTCCATCCACACAGGTGCCAGCACTGCCATGATCTCTGTCTGACAGACGGTGGCACTGACTCAGGGGCTGAGGACCTTTCCCACCATCACAAAGCCAAGTAGTCAGTCGGGCATCAAAGACCTTGTCCTGTTTGGGGAAAGTGATATTAAAAATAATCAAAGCAATTAATCAATAATCAATTATAAAAGAATACCCAAAAAGTAAAGTTCTTTTTTTACATCCAAATCCCACCTTTTCCTGAGAAGTTGCTACTGATGCCAAGGGCCTGGGTTAGTATCCAGAAATACTTGGTTTCTTCAAGTTCACATGGAAATAAGGACAGGCAAATCAGATATATAAGTAAATATAGTCCTTGGTTAGTATGGTCCACATTAAACGTAGTAACATATCTTTTTTGTTCTTTTTATTTATTTTCAAGATGGTCTTTCTCTTAGTAGCCCTGGCTGTACTGAAACTCACTCTATAGACCAGGCTGGCCTCGAACTCACAAAATATATACACAGTATATATTGACTGGGTTCATCCTAACTCCTCCCAGATCCCCCCACCTCCCTACCCAGCCCCAGCCCCCCAACCCTGCTCACTCTCTCATAGCCCATCAGCTCTGACTTGTGCTACCCACAGACTCCTGGATATCGGGCTGTGCCCTGGAACATGGTCAGGAGACACACTGGTCAGGAGCCACACCCTTAAAGAGAACTGGCTCTTTCTCACCCAGAAGTCATGAACTGTCAGGTGAGGGGTGGGTCTCCTAAACCCCTCCCAATTCCATGCTGTAAGGTGATTTGTGCAGCCACAGTCCCATGCTAACTGGCTTGATCCAGTACAGACAGCCAAGGGTTTGTGGGTGTCTCCAAGGGTTCGTGCCAGTTCTCCTCAACCTCTGGTTCTTAAACCCTTCCACATCTCTTCCGTGATGTCTCCTGAGCCTTGGCAGGGGTGGGGAGTGACCTAGATGTCCCATTTGTGAATAAACACTCCACTGACCCTCTGAATTTCTGCACTTCCCACACCCACTGCACAAAGAACCGTGTCTGATGAGGTCAGAGAGCTGTGCACGTCCACCTGTCTATGTGTGTGTCTATTGGTGTTCTCTATGGTTTATCTGAAGGAGAAAGTCCAAATTCTCAATGGCTACACCCAAGGCGCATTTTAAATTGAGGGCCAATATTGTAAAATATTAAAAGAGTCTGTCCCAAACAACAGTGTAAGAGAGGGTCCATCCCCCAACCTGGATCCTCCGGCCACAGGGATCAAGATTCTACAAGTCTTCCTCCACCTTGACTCTGAGCTCAAACTTATCCTGCCGAGCTATGGATTCAGTCTGAGAAAGTCCAAGACAGCCTCAGGAGGCTGCAGGTGCAAAGGGAGATGGTTGCCTGAGGGGGTCTACTACAGGACCCAGAGCAAGTCTCTGGGATCCCCAAGGCACCGGATGTCAGCACACCCTGCTGACTTGTGGGGGCGAGGCAGGCTTGGGGCTCTGGCTTGCTGGCGTGGGAGAGATGGCTTCAACTTGGATCTTAAACGGCTGCAAATTAGAGACTGTGGAAGTTGGTTGTTGGGGTACTGTTTAAAGGGGCACAACTTGGCGTCTTTTGTTCAAAGGGGGGATGGCTGTGTCTTGTTGTGCTTTGTAAGACTTGGGAACATGCAATCTGTTTTTAAATAAGACTGGGGAGAGCCTCTGTGGCTCCAAGAGCGTCCTTGTGGCTGTGCAAACTGCAAACAGTAGCAAGTTCACCGGCTCCGTTCTGTGTTCTTTAATCCTGTTCATTTACAGTATAAATACAGCTGTGGTTAGAACCTAAGTGATCTGACATTCCAGCATGAGGAAAGGTGTTTTGTAATGAGGGCGTGGCCACCGACTTCTGACTTAAAAGGGCCTTGGGAAGATGAAGGCCTGGACACCTGCCCCTTCCAGAGTGATCGCTGTATGCTGTGTACAGAATTTACCATGCGTGCATTTTCTCACCTAGCAGGGTGTATCGGGGCTCCTTTCTAGTCTACAGATACACACCTTGCTCTCCAAAACGCACTCCTTGTATATAAATGTGTTAGGTTTCACCTGATATCCAAAGGGCAGAGTTCCAGGCACTAAAACATTAACCCCAGAGACACCCATTTCTAACCTCCCGCGTAGCGATAGGATTTCTCTCCGCTATCCTTCCCTCCCACACCTATGCCCGGCTAAGTCTCCAGTAGATGCTTAGGAGATAAGAGGGAGGGGAGACTCCAGGGACCCAAGTAACATTTATTCATCGGTAGGCATGCTTGCAGGTCACAGGCACACGTGGAGGCCAGAGGTCCGCCAGTAGGACGAGCTCTCCTTCCACTGTGTGGATGGTGGGGACCGAACCCAGGTCATCAGGTTTGGTGACAAGTGCTCTCCTTTGCTGAGCCATCGCACTGGTCTCAGAGTCACAGATGACAGTGTTGGAAGAGCCGTGCTAAACTCTCTGGCTTTGGGGTAATAGCACTGGGAAAAAAAGCAGTAAAGGAGGAGAGAGAGAATTGCAGCAGAGGGCGTGTGGTATCCTGAGCACCACAAAAATATATGTTAAAAATAAATAAATAAAAATCTAACAAAGGAAAAGCAATTTCCATAATTCTATTTAGCCTAATATATCTGTAACAGTATTATTTCTAGATGGAAGCAATATTTTAACTTTATTTATAATGTGTTAATGCTAGCCCTTGGGAAGCCATCATCAGGGGGGTCATAGTTTCAAGTCCAGCCTGGGCTAACAGTAAAAAACCTAACTCAGAAAAAAATTGATATGTTTTGAAATCCTTTTCTCTTACAAGTCCTTGAAACCCATACCTGTACCTGGACTCTTCCAGAACCTCTTAGCCACAGTGAAAGAAACCCAGCCAACATACCGTGAACGACTGTCATCTTGGGTATTGTGACTCACCTCCATCTGATGTGACTGATTAAGGCAAAACCACAATTCTCACCCCAAAGGCAGTAAGAGAGTTTCCCCAAATTCTGTCTTCTGTCCTGAAAGTGGCTGCATGAGATTTTACTAGCTACAGAGCAGAAGAATCTGAAAGTGTTTACCAGAGTTATTAGTGGGGGCACGGGTGGGCGGTCACAGTTTTACCTGGGAGATTCTGCCGTAACATCCGATGACATCTTTAGCTTTGGGATTGGTGGAACGAGTAGTGGCTAAGAATGTGTTTTAGAGTTTTAATAGTCATGAGGACCCTGGGCCCAACGAAGGGGCGAACAAACGGCAACTTTCAAAGGCACAGAGGTTAGCCAGCTATGTCTGCCTCCGATCTGTAACAGTCTAACGCGGTCTAACGCGGTCTAACACGGTCTAACGCGGTCTAAGGCAGTCTAACGCGGTCTAACGCGGTCTAACGCAGTCTAAGGCAGTCTAACGCGGTCTAACGCGGTCTAACGCAGTCTAAGGCAGTCTAACGCGGTCTAACGCGGTCTAACGCGGTCTAACTCTTCGTATTCTCCAAGTTCAGTCCTTCAGCCTAGCGTCGGCTTTAACACCCGCGAGGCTTTTCTCTTTTTCTTCCCACCCCACCCCCTTCTTTCTGGGAATTTCAGATACCTGCATTTCCATTTGAGTTCACAACACTGAGCATGCTCCCCTGATTCTCCTGACCTCTGTTCCTTGTTTCTCTGTGAACGAGCGAGGCTCCCAGTGGCTCTTCTTCATCCCGGTCTAGAAACGGAAAGTGCTCAAATTGGAAAACCACAAGAAGCCAGCACATGTGATACCCAGAGCAGCTTACGTTCATCCTGTGTGTGCGTGAAGAGAGCCCCTTGGCATGACCGCGGGCAGCTTAGGGCTGAAATGTAAGAATGGAGTGGGGTGCATGCTTTGGGGAAAGACGGGGTGCCATTGTGGCTGAAATTGGCGTCTGGGCCAGGTCCAGCCCTGACTGTTAAGCTCCCTGGAGTCTCCCCCTTTACATTAAGGCCTTATTGATAACTTAGCTGAGCAGAAAATACTTCATAAGCTTAACCTTCCAAAACAAAACAAAACAAGAAGAGTAGCAAGGAGCATTCACATCTGTGACCCTCACCCATTGTCAAAGCAAGGATGAGAAAGGCTCTTTCCTACAGTGGCTTGTAAGGATCACATCCAATCCATGGAGAGGACTTGACACCCTTCCTAGCCAAGAACCCCCACTGTCCCCATCCCTCCCACTGTAGAAATGAGGTTTAGGGTGGGGGCTGCTTGCACAAAGTCACACAACGAGGGGGTGACATCAGACACGCCCTGTTTGGGCTGCTTCCTTCTCCCAGGCAGTCATCACCGACAGTCAGCCTCTTATTCCCGCACAGCAAGGTAAAGGGAATAAATACACCCAGAATGAGTGAGACACTCAACAAAGGCTCACGGCCAAGTGTGGTTTCCATGGTACGTACCGTGTTAGTGTGTATGTGTGTGTGTGTTTGTGCGCACGTGCGTGAGCGTCTATGTATGAGAGAGAAACAGAGACTTGGCAGGCTCTTCAGCCTAGCTTCTATCTCCCTCCCTATCTCCCTGTAGATGATGCTCCCAAAGGGACCATGTAAGAGTCCTCGGTGCCATCTGCAGGGAAGGGTGTCCATCAAGATGACGCAAAGGACTGTGATTGATGGGGAAAATAAAACAAATCATCCTGATTAAAATCCAGGGAGTCCAAATCATCATGTTATATAATAATAACCAGAGACAGGGTTTTCTGAGTGTCGGTCCTCTCTGTGGCATGACTGTCCCTGTGTCTTCTGTGCCTGTTGAATTCTCTGGGTTAATCAGTAAGGTGGCTGCTACTAAGAAACCATTCTACAGATAAGGGAGATGAGGCTCAGGGCAAATAAGGAGCCCTCTCAGAAACACAGACAGAGCCAAGAAACAGAGACTCGGGGGACCCGAATGTTTGCAGGTGAACTTGTCCCTGCCTTTTAGGTAGAAAAAAAAAAGCCAGGACACTGTGGGGTCAAGACTGTGGCATGCACTGGGAGTAGCAGCTCAAGCCTGTAATCCCAACTACTGAGGAGGATGACAAGGTCAAGGCCTGCCTGAACTATAGAGTCTCCGGAAAACTTCAGCAGACCCTGTCTCAAAATAAGAATTACCAAGGCTGGGAATATAGTATAGTATACACGGTGGCCTGGATTCCATTCCCAGTACCACCGGAAGAAAGGGAGGGAGGGAGGGAGGAAGGGGAGGATGCCTAGTTTCCCAGACACCTGCCAAGAGCCCCACCTGTTTCTAGATGATAGCAGAGACTGGGGCCAAGCTGAGCATGGCTGAAGGTGGGAGGCCCTGCGAGAAGCTTTATTTCTGAATGTTTTTCCTTTTAATCAAGGCACACCAAAGGCCAAGCCTATGCTCTGTCCTTTACTATAAAGTCTGGCCTAAGCCAGCATTTGTAATAAATGAACATGAGATCTTTGCCTCTCCTTCTGGACACTTCTTCCATTAAAGAATGGAGCCAGAGCCAAATGTGGATGCCAGAGAAAGCTCTAGAGCCCCAGATGTCTCCCCCTTTGGCTGTGGTTGGGTCCCCAGAAGATGGGACCCTTATGTGCACTACAGAAGCAAGAGAGCAAACTGTCCTAGACAAGGAAGAGAATGACGATTCTGGGTACTTTTCCTACACACCAGAGCCTAGGCAGCGAAACGCTACAGTCGACACAAGGGCCACACGCAGCCAAGAAATGCCACAGCACGAGAATGGTGCATGATGCACAGAGAGAAACACACACACAGAGCCACGCCAGATGGAGAAAGCTGCCCGGGCTGGGCCAGGGATTCGTTACTCCTCCACCCACACAGAGCGACTGGTAGGGTTATGTAATACAAGCTGCAAAAACACTAACCAGCCTCCTTCAAGGGGCCCTGGGCGGAGGGGCACCTCCACTGAAAGTCAGGGGGACCTGTGCGGTCAACTCCTGCTCTTGGAGGCAGGTGCCAGGGGACTCAGCCCCGGGGTGTTCCTGGGAAGTAGCTGGAAGGGAAAGGAGGTGACGTTTTGGTTTGTTAGTCATGACCAGCAGCTGGGTGTTTCTCCTTGTGCGAAGGCATGATGAGAATGTGTAAAGAGAGGGCTGGGGACACAGGTAGGACTGGGGCTTAGAGGGAAGGAGAGAAATGGATGCAAAGATTGGCTTGTTCTCTCCCCACCTCCACCCCACCCCACCCCACCCACCACCTGGCACAGCCCACAGCTTTGCACACACCCAACTCCCTGCACTTGCCTGATCTGAGCTACCACCATACCACAGCTTGGCCCCTGTTGGCCTTTGGCACCCCGAACACACCCCAAGACTTTCTGCTGGGACAACTGGTGTTTTGAAAGCTGACAGCATTTTAGGGACGTAAACACGGAGCTGTGAGACTATACATCGGGTGTGGTTAGCAGGTGAGTCTCAAAGTTCAGGCTTGCAAGGGAAGCTGCTCCATCCCTCCGCCATACCCTGTGTGTGACCTAGGACAAGACACTGAGCTGTCTCTCAAGTTGGGGCTGCAGGCCCTGGGATAGTTCTGTAAACATCAAAGGAGGGAAAATAACTGTTGAGAATGGATGTATTCAGAAACTTCCCTGTTAGTCTTCACTCTGCTTTTTCCTCTTCCATCAGTGAATATCGATTGAGCGTGTCATGTGCCGTTGCTAAGCCCAGAGGGTCGCACTGGGGTTTTTCATGTGGTGTGTGGGGAACAAATGTATTCCAGAGTTTTGTGTGGACCTATCTCTTTGTGTTCAAAGTGTTTGTAACATGGCGAAGTGTCTGCTTTTAAAATTGAAAGGAGCTAATGAGGAGGGACATGGCCGTGAGGTTAGCTGGACTTCTCCATTCGTGGGACCACCTAAGGCAGCGTCTCTGTCTGTACAGTAGGTTTTGTTCTTGGTGATGATGGAGGTGGAGGTTAGTGGGAAGGTTCCAGATTCGGGAGCCCAAAGGTTGGTGCCAGAAGAGCTTCTGAGCTGTGGACGGGATGTGTTTGCCAAACCAGGGCACTGAGGACAGTGTGACTAGTCGGAGCAGTGACCTCCCATGCTGGGAGAGAGAAAAGGTTAAAAATTATTACCCTTGAGTCTCTGGGACTGCCTGAGCATCATGGCTATGGTGTCCCCAGGGAGGCCCTATGGTCCTCAAGGGTTTTAATCACTGGGTAAAGCCAAGTAGTTGCTGCAAACTGGAGAAGGTGAGTGTCCAGTTAAGGAAGACCAACCATGCCTCGGGTTCAGCTTCAGCACCCCGGGGCATCTGTGATTTAGTTGTTTTCCATCCTAACTCCGAGGTGCTGGGTGCCCTGCACAGCTCTCTCCCTTCCCCTTCTCATCCGCTCTCTTCTTCCTTCTCCTCAGCTCCAGGAACCCTACATCAATTTTCATTTGACAAGCTGGTGACCAAGATGCCCAGAGATTAGTCCCCATGCGTGTGCGTCACCTTAGACACAGTCATAAGACACAGCAAGCCTCCAGTCTTCCTGACCTGTTGCTTGGGGACACGTCCCTTCCCTGCTCCTGACATCTGCCTGGTCAACCTTGGCTTCCTCCGAGAACAAGGAAGGAGTTGGGACACATGAAACCATGCCACCCAAGGCCGAATGGCAATGAGCAAGTGACGCCAAGTTGATGTCAAAGACGGAAGCGGCTGAAATTCTGCAACCAGCTCTTTTCCCGGAGTAGCTCGGGGCCCCTGCAAGAGTCATCTTAGCTTAGAAGTCTTCCAAAGGACACAGACACCATGGAAGAGCACACATTTGGGGTTCAGCAGATCCAACCCAATGTCATTTCTGTCCGTCTCTTCAAACGCAAAGTTGGGGGTCTGGGCTTCTTGGTGAAGGAACGGGTCAGCAAGCCACCCGTGATCATCTCCGACCTGATTCGAGGAGGTGCCGCGGAACAGAGTGGCCTTATACAAGCCGGAGACATCATTCTAGCCGTCAATGGCCGGCCCCTGGTGGACCTCAGCTATGAGAGCGCCCTGGAGGTACTCAGGGGCATTGCCTCCGAGACCCATGTGGTCCTCATTCTGAGGGGCCCCGAGGGCTTCACTACACACCTGGAGACCACCTTCACAGGAGACGGAACCCCCAAGACCATCCGGGTGACCCAGCCCTTGGGTCCCCCCACCAAAGCTGTTGATCTGTCCCACCAACCATCAGGCGGCAAAGACCAGCCATTAGCAGTAGGCAGAACCACGGGTCCTGGTAATGGGCCTCAGCATGCCCATGGCAATGGACAGGAAGCTGGCTTAGTCTCCCAAGCTAATGGTCTGGCCATTGACCCTACAATAAAAAGTACCAAGGCCAATCTCCAGGACATCCGGGAACATGACGAACTACTCAAAGAGATAGAACCTGTACTGAGCCTCCTCAACAGTGGAGGCAAAGCAATCAACAGAGGTGGACCAGCCAAAGCAGAAATGAAGGACACAGGTGTCCAGGTGGACAGGTAAGCTACAGGTGTGCAAGAGTGTGCTTGTGTGTCGGTGTGCATGTAGAGGCTCCAGCTGACAACCCAGGAGCCCGCCTGCCCAGTCACATGTCTTGACTGCCCTATCTTTCCCTGGAAATTTCAGTCACGCAAGGTGAGTGGGCCTCCATTTGAAGATGCAACTCTTACCATGAAGCCCGCGGTCATTAATAACTATGGTCCAGGGCATTTTGTCTTCAAGTGTTTGTCCCATGCATGCTCCCAAAGTCCTACAATGTGGATGTGGGAAAGATGTGTCGGGAGTGGGGTTCGGAGAGATGGAGATGGCTTTGCTAATATTGACCAGAGACTTAGAGGCATGTGCACACATGTCTCGCTGAGCGCATAGCTCTTGCCAGGGTCTTGGGAAAGTGAGTAGGGAAGAGAAGAAATCTACACCCCACGCTACTTCCTCCTCTCTGCAGCCAACTGAGGACAAGGGAGCCTCCGAGGAGAGGAAAAGACAGGAGAATTAGTTCCAAAACCTCTAAATGACAGTCTTCCAGTCTTGAACCCTGGGGGTAGACCCTGAAGTACTGGGAATGGCCCCTCTTGTTCACCAAACTGCTACTTTTAGAGTCTCTGGTGGAAGGGATCCTGGCAGAACTAGAGACGTTGCCAGCTTCTTCCGAAGGAGGAAAGAGCAGCTGGCCCTGGCAGTCAGAGTTGTGTGTCCCACAATGAGGGAATTCCCTCTGCCTCTTACACCATCAAACCCAGTAGCCCTGTGCCATGCTGCCAAGACAGGGATAGAGCCACCCAGAATTCAAGCCCTGCGTGCATTGGTGACACTCACCGAAGCTGTGCCGTGCACCAGGGCTCCAGAGCTGTATCAGCTGTGCTCATGACACAAACCCTATCCCTCAACAGCAGAGAAGTTCAGAGAGTTTTAAATGAGACTCTGCCGCTGTGGCGGAGCCCCTGGCCGATGGCGGCTGACCCTTGGCTCAATCCATGTTTTGTACATTTGCCTGGTTTGCAGCGGGGCCTGAGGCTGTGGCTAGAAGGGCCCCTTGGGTTCTATTTCAGTACACTTGCACCCCTAAACCCCATATGATGTGGGTTCTCCCCCAGAAGACCCACAGTGGATGCTGGGTACTCCTCGCCATGTGACTAATTTGACCCTGTCTCTCAGGTGACACAGAAGACACAAAGGGGCCACATAGAATATAAGGTACAGCACTGGTGGGTGCTGGTGTAGTTACAGAGCAAACGGTGACTGTAAAAGGATCTCCACGCTCCATTCCATAGACAGCAGTGCCTGCCTTTCTGCTTCTGAGGAGGCACAGGCAGCGTGGCATAGCGCACTACCTCTGGGCCCATTTTTCTGACTTGGGAGTGGCTCCATACAATCTCTCTCCCATTGTGGTCCTCCCTCCAGCCACCAGATCCAAAAGTCATAGATAAGCTGAGGTTTGAGGGAAAGCCACCCAGGGAGGCTCAGAATCCCGGGAAGCCACTCAGAGGAAACAACTGTAGGGAATGGGTGACATTTTTTAGTGGCATCTGTCCCCCTAGCTTGGTGGCTCATGCTCATGCCGCATCCAAGATTACCTTACTAGTCAGAAAACTAGCATGTGGTTGATATAGCCTGCCCCATTTGACATTTTCAGACACTTCGTGTCCTAACTGTGATATAAGGACAATGTCAATCTCCTAAAGAGGGAGCCAGCAATCAAGAATATTGGTGCAAACACGGAACCTTGTTGGAGGAGGGCCGGCTAGTTCATGCCGGCTGCCCAGCTAGCTTCATCCCAAAATAATCACACAGAAACTGTATTAATTTAATCACTGTTTGGCCCATTTGCTCTAGTTTCTTATTGGCTAATTCTTACATCTTAATTTAACCCATTTCTATTAATCTGTGTATCACCACATTGCAGTGGCTTACCGGCTAAGTTTCAGCATGTCTACCTCTGGCAGCGGGTCTATGGTGTCTCTCCACCATGTCTTCTTTTTCCCAGCATTCAGTATTATAATCAAATGTCTCAGTGTTCATTGTATTCAGGATCCATTCATCCATAGGTGCTGATCTAACCTTTAAAGGACCAAGTATCTTTTTGCATTCTAAATTGGCATTTTCAAAAGCCAGAGATTTAATAAGTACTTGTCTAGCATCTGGGTCTGTTACTCCTATTTGTACAGCTTTAGTTAATCTTTGTAAAAAGTCAGTAAAGGGTTCTCTCTGGCCCTGTTTAACCCTGGTATATGATTCAATTATTTTTCATAGTTCTTGAGTCCTGTCCCAAGCATTTAAGGCTGCTTTGTGGCATAGAAATCGACCTCAGCCAGCAGGTCAAGGGTGTGTGCCTGGACACGAAACTGTTGCACATACAGGAGCATCAGGTATAGAAGGACATAAGTGTGTCATCTTGGCATCTCAAGTGCCACAGCAGTGTCACAATCTGTGATATAGTTTCTGAAATGAACCATTCTCAAGGAGACGACAGGTCAGGCTGGCTTCACTTGGTACTCCCAATTTCTGTGGCCTCACACAAGGGAGATCAAATCTATCTGTATCATAAGACAGAGTCCAGGAACTTCTGCCTGCTTCTATCTACACAGAAGGTCCTGTGGTTATGGAGACCCTTTGTCCCTACATGAGACTTATCCTTGGTGTTTCATGTCCTCTGTCCCATATGGTTCCACCTCCACAATGCAAGGAGCACCCCTGAACCCAGAGATCAACAGCCCAGAATGTCCACAAGCCCACTGCCACGCAGCCTCCTGGAGACTGGACTCCAATGCCAGAGTCAATGCCATACATTAGGACCCAGAGCCCAGAGTGCATTTTCCCTGGGGTCAGTTTCGCATTGGCATCCTTGAGACCATCAGGGAGGGGCCCTTGGTGCTCACAGCTGTGGAGAATATCTTGTGACTCTCAGTGACCTCCCTGACCAGATGATGTTTGATTGGCACTGGCAACTTGGACACTGGATGAATGGTTGCCATACTGAGCCACTTAGGAGACAGCGGGGTACTGTATCCAGATCCAACATCCAGGGCATGCTCAGCAGCCAATGACTGCTCAGGTCACCGGGAGCAACAGCCACTTGCTAGTTTAGGATGCTGCCTGACTCATCTCTGTGGCCCTTCATCCCTCCTATGCATGGACTCGGCTGTCTGCCCATCACTGGGACTTAGGGGGACCAAATGTGATGATACATTACTCTAAAATGGCAGCAGAATCCCCTTACAACCAGGAGACAGGTGGCCCCAAGAGCCTGTAAACCCAGGCCTCTGGTCCATTCTGTATTTGAGAGTGGTCACTTTAAAAAGTGTCAGAGGATGTCAAGGTTGCTCAGCTTGCTGCCCTGAGGCAGGGTTCTAAGGAGGCCAAGGTCCCTGGTTCAGCATCCATCTGGAACAGCCGGTCATCCTGGCCCTATGATCAGGAAACTAACCAGCCCCCTATTCACTTTTGCAAGGCACTAGGGCGGCCCCTCAGCACCTCTTCAGAGGTCATGTAAACGTTACTGTAGATGTAGGACACTGGCTTCTGCCCGCCTTTCTAAATGAGCAAACTGAGGCCCAGAGAGCTGAAGCCACTTAGCCAGGGTCACAAAGTCCTGTCTGTAACCTACAGCAAGTGTCTGGCATTAAAGGGCCAAAAGAAGCAGCTGGGGGGGGGCAATATGCAGGGCACCTGCTCTGTGGCGAGCCTGAGTCAGGGGATTGTGCTATATACCCATCTCTGCCAACCACTCCCAGGGAGGCTGGCCCCAGGCTGGCCCCACGCTGCTGTCTGTATGCCAGTCCCACTTCCGCAATGAATAAAGCAGGGATCAAAGAGGCTCTGTCATTTATCCCAGGTCAATTAGCAGACAAACCAAATTCAGGCCGGAGGCTGTGCTCTTGACCTCTGTGGCCTCATAGATTGCCCCGTTGTCCTCACTGTGCTTGGCTACTGGCCCCCTGGGTGTCTGAAGCGATCAGAATATTTCATCTGAGTCTGGAAGGGAAACTGAGACCTTGCAGTTCCTCTGGCTTAGGGCAAGGTGACCATGACTTGTCTTCCTTCAAGATGAGAAGCAGGGCCTCCCCCAAATTACAGAAGAGCCTCTCTGCTGGGTTTTGCAGGTTTCCCAGCCTTCTAGCCATCATGGTGGAGGAACCAGGATCCCAGGTTCATTCTTTTTGTAGCAGGGCCAGGCGACTAGCCTGTTTCTGTGGAGCTAATTAGTGTTTGCTCGCCATAATGGTGCCCAAGAAGAGGCTGGGGAGATAGCTCAGAGGGTAAGTGCTTGCTGCAGACATGAGGACCTGATCTCAGATCTCAGGTAACCACATAAAAAGTGCTAGAGAGACGGAGACAGCCAGACCCCTGCAGTTTGCTGATCAGTCCTGCTTAGCTGGAGAGTTCAACCAGAGGGGGAGACCCTGTCTCAACAAAGAAGATCGACAGTGAGCTTCACACACACACATGCTCACACACACGTGACCTCAGTGACCCTCAGCGGGGCTGGCTCCAGGCTGCCTGAGTTGGCACACGCTGCACACAGAGCTCTGAATGGGACTGCAGAAGCTCTCCCACAAACTTCCACGCCACAAGCCAGAGCGACTTCCGTTCTCTCCCTCATCTGACACGCATGTCTTCCCCAATCTGTTCTCCCCTGCCTCGTCCCCTTTCTGTCTTGTCACTTGGACACTCAGCCCTTCATCCTGAAGGAGCTATGGAAGAACTCACTGTCTACCTCCCCCAAACTGACCTGTCCCCAGCGGGCTTCTCACCGCCTTGCACCCAGTGAAGTTTTGAGCAGACATAGTCTCGCCCCTGGTTCCGCTCTCAGAGCTGGGGACTCGCTGAGGAAGCTCTCCCCCCGTCCCCGAGTCACATCAGAGGCATGAAGAATAGACAAATAGACGTTTGCCGTCATCTCTCACAGTGACTCATGCCAGGGAGGAAATAGGCCAGAGATTTGGGGGGAAGTGGCTCAAGAGTGAGGAGAACGTCAGGTGGGGGAAGACAGAGGTGCCAGGCATGTGGAAGTCAGGGCGGGGGGAGCCTGACAAGAGAGTAGAGTGGGCACAGAGGTCCTGAGGCAGGGACCAGCATGAGGGTTTCAACGGGGTGATGGGAGGCTCTAAGGGATGCAGGGTAAACAGTAGGAGGAGCTTTCCACGTGAGCACTGGGGATCAAACTCGGGTCCTATGCTTGCATGTAGGCACTTCACTCTCTGAGCCACCTCCCAACCTACTGTTTCAGGATACTGAGTGTGTGTGCAGTGAGGATGGCTGTTAACACTCTCCCTGTCCAGATGGGGCAGGACAGACATCAGGTCAGTGCATAGGAACCCTCCTGTGCTCCAGCATCCAAACCCAGCCTATTACCCCCAATTTCTTTACTCACCTACGCTTGCAGGTGTAGGTTTAAGGGTAATTAGAGTCATGATCGTCACTGAGCCCCAGCACCCTACCTCTCTTCCCAGCTTCAGCATCCCTTCTTGGGTTCCCGTTCTCAAAAGCAGACACCCTGGTGGCACATGCCTGTAATCTCAAGCCCTGGAAAGCTGAGGCACAAGGGTGACAAGTTTGAAGCCAATCTGGGCAAAGTAGTAAGGCTGTCTCAAAAAATAATGGCTGGGGACGTAGAGTGTTTGCCTCGGATACACAGAGCCCTGGCTTCAACCCTGCACCACGTAAAGCAGGTGTGATAACCTACACTGGAATCCTATCATCTGGGGGTAGAGCGGGAGGCCCCGAAGTTCGAGGCCATTCTTGACTACACAGCAAGTTTAAAGCCAACCTGGGCCTGTCTCAAAAAAGAAAAACCTCCACCCATTTTGTCTGACAAGACCTCGCCATCAGGGCAACAGTACCCTGATGAAGTCAAGGGGAAGGTTTGGCCATAAACTCGAGTCTTTATATTAACTTAGTCCCCAGCAACCGAGACCAGGTAGAGGCAGCAATGAACGACAAGCACAGGGCAAGGAGTATGGGAAGGAGTTAGCCATTATATCCACTGAACACTGGGGTAGGCCTTCTGCCGAGGCCGGATGCTCTGTGGGGGCCCCATCATCTGGTAACTGCCTCTACCTTCCTCGAGCCTGACACACAGGCCTGACACACCTCCTCCTTGCCAGGTATTCAGGCTTGGCCCGTGGTCAGCCATGTGAGATTTCCAAGGAGTCAGACCAGTCCGTCTGTGAGAGAATATGGACCTTGATTCCCAAGCACCCTGTGCTGAGGACCTGACCAAGGCCATGTGAAGGTTCAGGACACTGACATGGTGCTTGGTTTGGGCACATCTCAGCATAGTGTCCACAGATGGCTTTGCCTGTCATCATGGGGCATGGCACTGTTACTGTAGTGTGGTGGGCATAGAGGACAGGATGCTCAACAACCCTCCAGGCCTGGGACAGAGCCCACTGTGAGGAGGTCTCTGACTCCAAACCTCAACAGTGGATACCCAGACATTTTCAACCACATCAAGGCAACTCAAGGCGCTGGACAGGCTCTGGGGGCAAAATAAAGTTAGTCATTCATCTACCCTTGCCAGAAGTCAAGAGACAACCTGGTTCTGCTTCAGTGGGCTCCTAGCGTTTCTCCTGCCATGGGAAGATGCTAAAAAGCCCTCAGCAAGCTGCATTTACCCAGCTGATGAAGCCAATGCTCTCACTTCATTGCCTGGGAGTGTCTAGCGGTTCATTTAAAGTTCTGGGCCCCTGGCAACACAGGTAAAGGTGCTACCTGCCAGGGTTGTTGGCCTGAGCTTGATTCCCAGGATACACAGTGAAGAGAATAGACTCCTGTAAGTTCTCCTCTGACCGCCACAACATATTCTCTCTCTCTCTCTCTCTCTCTCTCTCTCTCTCTCTCTCTCTCTCTCTCACTCATACACACACACACACACCACTCATATACTCAAATTTTTTTAATTTAATTATTTTTTTAAAAAAATACTCAAAAGTCTTCATGAGTATGTGGTTTAGCCAGACATACCTCCACGGTCCCCTATGTAATCCACATCCCCCTCCCCCAGAATAAGCAAAAGGCAGCTTTAAAAACTGTCTTTCACTGACTGTGTCCCCTTGGACAAGTGATCCAATCTCTCTGAGCTACAGCTCCTTTCGCTGTTAAGGAACATCATTATAGTTAGTATCTTATTTGTGCTGACTGTGTGCCAGGCATTGTACACACATGACCTCACGTAGTACCCAGCAGAGGTGGGTGCCCCACGGGCTTTGGAAGATGATCAGAGGCAGCACTCAGCAGTGGGTAGACTAAAGGACACACAGACGGGGGAGGGCAGAGATCAGGGTGGGAGTTATGGAAATCTAACTACGTTTACTGCAGACCTGGACTTCTGAAGTTCAAGTGGCCACGTGTGGCTAGTGACCATACCAGACGATACATGCATAAAGCATGTCTATCATGGCTGGCTAGCGACAAAGACCTTGGAGGACTAGAAGTTTTCTTGTCCCATCTAGCAGGTTCCCCCAGCTGTGTGAGGATGGTCCTCTCTCTCAGTCTTTGGCCATGTGACAAAGGACACACTGAAGCTGGTTGCATGCCCAGACTCACCTGGATAAATAGGCAAAGCCAAGAGCCAGACCTGGTTCTGCCCACTCCCTGCCGTGGATGCTACTTGCCGCCGCCCTGTGAGCAGACACCGTGGGATACTTAGGAACCCCTATCATGCAGATGAATTCCTAAGGTGTACCAGGTCCTCCCCAGTCCTCCTCCCACAGGCTGGGGGTCAGGGAGTCGACTCCTGAATTTGTGCTGAGTGTGTGGAGATCAGATAGCTCTGACATTCTCTGGGCTCAAACTAAAATTCCCTGCTCATCATACATGATTCTAAAATCAGTATGTGTTAGTCAAACCACCCAAGCACATTCTTTGAACAAAGGTGCTCATAAGAGAAGGAGAAGGGGAGGGAGGGAAGAAGGAAGGAAGAAAAAACACAAAAACTAAATGTTAAACCTCTGAGCTCCTTCCTGTAAGGTCACTAGGAGATCCACCTCAGAGTTGGCTAGGTGATGGACCTCACAAATGCTGGGGTTCTCGCTCTGTCATCTGTAGCTGAGAATGTAAGTGCCGTGTCTTTCCTGCCCCCTCCTTTGAATCTCAGAAGAATGTGAGCTAACAGCCATCAATCAGATCTAGTTTCATAGCTCAGCTCAGCTTCAAGCTGTGGGCCTCTAGGGAGCCCACACTGCCCCTCTGGGCGCTGTTCTCTCGTCTGAAACCAAACGCAGTGAATGGCTGTTGAAACGAGATGAAATAACTATGTACAAGTACCTGGTACATTACAGATGTCTCCAAATGCATTAACCTCCTCCCTCGTCTGCTGAGGCCCCATTTGTGGTCACATGACGCAGTCAGCTCAGGCACGACAGAGCCGAAATGGAGCTGAGTGACATTTGAAGCAACTCTCTACAGCCCGTTCCCTAGTTAATTGCTGCACAGGTAATCCGTTGACTTGGGAAATGCTGGCCGTCAAGAACCACTCCAGGGACGTTTCAGTGACATTTTAAAGAGGGTGAGACAGAATGTTCCCTCTGATGATGTAATCATCCCCAGCAGAAGAACAGAAGTAGCTGCACCATGGGCCAGAGGGACTAAGAGAAACCCAGCTAGGAGGGGTGGGCTGGCCCTGTAGGAGCAGTGGGAAGGGAAACCGCTCAGGGCCTGCACTGTGAAACAGTCTCCCAGTTCCTCCTTCATCCCAAATGACAATTCACATAGACTTGAGGGGATGGAATCCCCAAAGCTGGGGAGGTAACACAGAGAGCTAGACGAGAGACAGCCCCCATGCCTGGGACTAATATCCATGAGAGAGGCTACAAAGTAACTGAGAGGTCTGAAGTTGGGGTAGGGTGTGACAATAAGGCACAACTCAGTTGGATGCAGGGCCAACAGACCGTGAGGAACAAGAGAGCAACCTTCACAGGAAAGGATAGAGGTGATGTGGGCATCTGGGCAGCATGGTCCAGTCTTTATCTCTGAGGCTGGCTACCCTACAGGACCTTGCTGACATAGCCTCATCCTGGGCTGATCAGAGGAAAGGGCAGGAAGACAATGGGCTTCACAGGCAAGAGATCGGGTTCTGGAGTCGGGCACAAGCCTGTGGTTGAGGACCACGTGATGTGAGCTAATGACTTCCTGAACATGGACCTCAGTTTTCTCGTGCGACTCTTATTTTGGTGATGCTGGTGGTAGTCATGGTGAAGAGGGGAAGGGAATGATGGCCACGGTGATTATGGTGTTCATGGCTATAGCAGCAATGATGGTGGTGATGATGGTCATGATGGTGATGGTTTGGTGAGGATAAGTATCTTAGGATTTCAATTGCTGTGAAGAGACACCATGACCAGGGCAACTCTTATAAAGGAAAATATTTAATTTGGGTGGCTTACAGTTCAGAGGTTTAGTCTATTGTTGTCAAGGTGCTGGAGGAGCTGAAAGTTCTATATCTTGATCCACAGGCAGCAGGAAGTGAATTGTGACGCTGGGCATAGCTTGACCATAGGAGACCTCAAAGGCCACCCTGTAGTAATAGGAGTGGCGGGGCTGCCTTCCCAGCACCCTGCTGCCTGCACGGCTAGCTTATGCCCCGAAATAACAACACACAAACTGTATTCATTTAAACACTGCTTGGCTCTTTAGCTTTAGCCCTTTTCTCGGCTAACTCTCGCTCCTGGACTAACCCATTTCCAATCATGTGTGTCGCACCCCAAGGTGCGCTTACCGGGAAGATTCTAGCCTACGTCCATCCTGGGTCGGAGCTTCATCGCATGTGCCTCAGAGAGCAGAGCTCTCGCCTCTGCCCGCAAGAGTGGAGCATCGTGTCTCTCTGACACATCTGCCCCTGAGAGGAGAGCTGTCGAGTCTCTGAGCTCACTTCCTCTTCCTCCCAGCATTCTGCTCTGTTTACTCCTCCCATCTATGTTTTAACCTATCAGGGCAAGCAGCTTCTTTATTTAATTAACCAATGACCTTCCTCCATCACCACCCCCACAGTGACACACTTCCTCCAACAAGGCCACACTTCCTAATAGTGCCACTCCCTTTGGGGGACATTTTCTTTCAAACCACCACCACGAGCTTGATCATGATGGTGATGACAATGGTGGTCATGGGAGTGTTGCTGAGCACGGTGATGGTGAAGATGGTCACCATGGTGATAATGGTAATTATCATGATGGTGACAATGGTGTGATGATGGTAATGATATTGATATTGGTGAGGATGTGTGAATAGCGGTCATCATGATAGGGAAGAGGATGG
This sequence comes from Microtus ochrogaster, assembly GCF_000317375.1. Classification (NCBI taxonomy): domain Eukaryota; kingdom Metazoa; phylum Chordata; class Mammalia; order Rodentia; family Cricetidae; genus Microtus; species Microtus ochrogaster. The sequence goes on from NC_022010.1 coordinate 7,901,796, forward strand.
TGAAGATGTGACAAAGATCATGACAACGGCAATGCGGGTGTCACTGGTGTTGGTGTTACTGCCAATGAGGAGGGAAAGCCAGAGGCTTGTTTCTGAGTGTGGTGGTGACAGTGACAGCGGTGGAGAATAAGGACACTAACGGTCTCTACTTCAGAGTGAATGTAAGCAGCAGGCTGGAAGCTATGACTTTACCACTGACCGCCTGTGACCTTGGTCCCTGGGTGAGTTATCCGCCCATAGCCCTGATATAACAACGTGACAGGAGCAACTTAAGGGGGAGTGTAACTCACAGTTCTAGGGTGCAGTCCATTACGGCGGGGACGTCAGGGCAGTGGGAGCTTGAGACAGCTGGTCACATTGTATGCACTGTCAGGAAGTTGTATGTAGTGAATGCCGGGATCAGCTCACTTTATGTGCTACAGTTCATAGTCCCTGGGAACAACCGTGCCCTCAGCCATATGAGGAGTTGACCCTAGGAGTTGACCCAGCCAAGTTAATTCCCCATCAGCATAGCCAGACTTGTCTCCCCGCTCATGCTGGACTCTGGAGTTGACAGCAGCTCTAACCTCCACAGCCCTCTCTTCTGCACCATCTGCGCCATCTGTGAAGGTATGATGGTGGTGATGGTGGTGATGGTGGCTAATCCTCGCTCCTGCCCCATGGACCATCTGAAGGCTTAGATGAGTCAAACACACAAAGGGCCAGGAGACCATTTAGCTGGTAGAGTGTTTGCCTTGAAAAAATGAGGGCCTGGGTTTAGTTCCCAGAATCCACAGAAAGGAAGGCTCCCGGACACTGGAGATGTAGAGGCAGGGAATGGATGGAGTTTCCTGTTCTGTGGTCCCATCAAATCCATAATCTCTATTCTGTGAGAGAGTCATAAAATCTGAGGCTCACCTCGGGCCTCCACATTCTCCTGTACATCACACACTCGTGAACCACACACACCGTGCCTGACATGTGTAGGGAATGCTAGTTGACTCTAGTCGCCATTATGAGTGCTATTACTTTCATTGCTATGTCCCCTAAGCTGGTGATTTTTATAAAGAAGCCCAAAGCCTTGGTCAAGATCAGAATGAGCCTTGGATCTGGCCTACAGGACTTCCACCCATCCCATGCCCTGCCTTTCCGGTCATGAGCTGTCCTGGGTGGGCAGGGCATACGGTACATACCTGAGGAGGGTGACAATGACAGAGATTCCCAGGCCTGGGAAATGGGAGCGGGGGTGAGTAATGTCCATGGGGCAGCTTTGCCCTGAGCCTAGAACTGCCTTCCCTGTAGCACTGGGGGAGGAGTGGGGTTCTGGTGAAGATGCGTGGACCCACAGGCTACACAGAGAGACCTGCAAGTGAGCTGGGGTTCTGCACGGATGCATGCGGGGCTTCCAGATCAAGGCCACCATCTTGCTATCACTTCCTCACTGTGTGCTCCCTGTCCTTGCCATTCAGAGACGGGGACGGCAAGCTGCACAAAGCTCTGCCGCTGGGCAGCGAGAACGACCGAGTCTTCAATGACCTGTGGGGGAAGGGCAACATCCCTGTGGTCCTCAACAACCCATATTCAGAGAAAGAGCAGGTAAGTGGATACGCTGGCCACACCTGGGTCCCCGTACCTCCCTGAGGGGGAAGGGGAGCATGGGATCCCAGAGCCATCGGCCTGGAAGCTAAGCCAAGAGGGCAGGGACAGGAGTGTGAGGGTTGGCTTCAGGTCTCTACGTGCAATGTTAGCAAGCATTTAGGAACTTGTCATTTTTCCAAATTTTACATTCCTGTTCCTCCCAAGAAAGACACTCATGTTCCATGTTCTAACGCCATAGAAAATATAAGATTCTAAATACTTTTAAATTTTATAAATCTAAAGATATTTATAAAAATATTTAAAAAAAAGATCTAAAGCCAGCAAATATCCTCGCTAATACCTTTCCCCCTGAATGCCAGCTGTAGAGACTAATAGGATTGGTTGCTTTTTGTGCGTCCTAACATCTCATATATAAACAGACAAACGACCCTTGTGTTAGTCTTCCTTCATAACAAACAAAAGTGTCTGCACTTGGCCTTGCTTTCTTGCGTGTTAACATGTCTAGAAGATAAGTCCCTGTGAGGAGGCAAAGGAGCCGCTCTCTTAAGTAGGGTTTCTATTGGTGCGATAAACACCAGGACCAAAAGCTACTTGGAGAGGAGAGTGATTATTTCACTTTACCGTTTCCAGGTAATAATCCATCCCTGAAGGAAGTCAGGACAGGGACTCAAACAGGGCAGGAGCCTGGAGGCAGGAGCGGATGCAGAGGCCATGGAGGGTGCTGCTCACTGACTTGCTCCTCATAGCTTGCTCAGCCTGCTTCCTTATAGAACCCAGGCTCTCCAGCCCAGGGCTGGTATACCACACACATACTGATTAAGAAAATGCCCAACAGGCTTGTCTACAACCCGATCTTACTGAGGTTCCCTCCTCTCTGATGGCTTTAGCTTGTGTAGCCAGTATAGAGAACCTGGTTCTTTTTCACGACTGTATAATATTCCAGTGTGAGGCTGTGCCGTCCTCTATTGAGTAAGCCCTCATAACAGATACTTGGGCCATGGCCACTCTTTGGCTGTGGCAACACTATCCCGTGTAGTATTGTATAGATAGATACTCATTTGGCACATGTATGGACTTAGGAGAAAAAGATTCCTGGAAGTGTTGGGTTGAGTCAAAAGTCTTTTCCATTTCCAGCCTGGTGGCTGTACCCATTTTACCAGATAAGTGGCAGGAGCAGGGGGGCTGTTTGCCCACAGCCTCGCCAGCTCCATCTGTTGTCGAGTATTTCAGTCCATGCCAATCTGCTGAGATGTGTGCTGACAGCTGAGTCACCGTCCCTTCCATTCCTTTCTAAGACTGCCTCAGCTTGGCCAGGGACCAGCAGCCGCTTCTCTCCTGCCCAGGCAACTGAGGGGCCAGGCCAGAGTGACCCTTGGAAAGAGTCTGTGTTTCCTACCAGTGATCCTCACCCCACAGCGGCAGGAGTGGGGTGACTCACGGGAGGTCTGGAAGAGGGGAGCTGCACCCCCTCTTCTCAGCACCCGCACACAATTGGAGCCTTTCAGCCCCTCTGAGCCAGGACTCCCAGCCTTTCCGCAGGGCTTCAGAGGCTGATGAGCCAAGCTGAGACACAGAGGAGGAAGAAATGGGCATGGGGAATTCCACAATCCCACTGGCTGACTCTCCCGCAGCCGGTGACACCCAGGAATGTTTGTGGGGTGAACAGCATTAAACTGTCCTCAAAAATCAAGGCCACATTGGAACAGGAGTGGGCTCAGTGGTTGAGTGTGTACTTAACAGGCAGGAGGCCTGGGTTCACCCCAGCCAAACACAAACAAACAAAGGCCACACCGGAACAGGGGTCTCCTCTTCATGGACAAGAAAACAGGCTACTATACTGTTCAAAAATTCCTTCATAATTTCTTTTTATTGTAGGAGAGAGAGGTCCTAAGAATGGAACCCAGGTCTTGGCATGTAAGCACATAACTCCGTACACTAGGCTATATCACTAGCCCTTGGCTTTTTTAATGTGCAGCCCAGGCTAGCCTTGAACTTGAAACTCTCCGGCCCCTGCCTCCCAGCTGCTGGGATTACAGGTATGAACCACTGCACTGGGTTATAGTTCCTTTCTTTATTAAAAATTAAGCCATGTGTACTGACAACCTTTCCACGACAAAGACATACCAGGAAGTCGTGCCTCCGGCCAGATCCAAGCTCCACCACCATTTGTCGGGTGTGCAGTCTGTTGTCCCAAGAGACGAGTCGGATTTTTCATTTATGGCCATTGTTTCAGAGTGTTGCACAGAAATAGCACCGTTTCTCCTTTAAGCATACACTGTCTAGCCATATGCGAGCCTGTCCTACTAGGGAGCGTCTTAGTCACTGTTCTGTTGCAGGGAAGAGGCGCCATTACCAAGGCAACTCTTAGGAAAGTGTTTAACTGAGGGCCTGCTTACAGTTGCAGAGGTTCCGTTCCTTTTCATCGTGGCAGGGAAGATGCAGCATGACGGCAGGCACTGGAGCAGTAGCTGAGAGTTATACGCTGGTCCATAGGAAGAGAGAGACTCTGGGCTGGGCGTAGGCCTTTGAAACCTCCAAGCCCACCTCCAGTGACACATCTCCAGCAAGGCCACACCTCCTAATCCTTCTAATCCTCTTCAAAGTTTCACTCCCTGGTTACTAGGTATTCAAATATAGGAGGCTATGGGGCCATTCTTATTCAAACCACTTAGGAGAGTAGCAGTCTACATAAGCCAATCTGCTCACATAGACTCTCCACTTTGGGACGGTCCTTACCACCCAGTACTGTCACCATCTTAGCAAGACCAGGTGCCCATTATCCTTTATTAGCACACTGATGCTGTTGGGTTTATTTTTACATTTAGGATAGAAGATAAATATTTTTTTTAAATATTTATTTATTTATTTATTTATTATGTATACAATATTCTGTCTGTGTGTATGTCTGCAGGCCAGATGGTTGTGAGCCACCATGTGGTTGCTGGGAATTGAACTGAGGACCTTTGGAAGAGCAGGCAATGCTCTTAACCACTGAGCAATCTCTCCAGCCCCGGAGATAAATATTTTTGTATCCATTTTTTCTTACTCTTGTTGCTCATGCATACTAGGTAGGTGCTCTACCAATGAGCTATATCCTCATTCTTTTGTGGTTTTCTAGGATTCATTTTTATTATCTTAGTTATGTGTGTGTGTATGTGTGTGAGTATGTATGTGTGTGTATGTATATGTGTGGGTGTGTATGTGTGGGTATGTGTGTGTGTGTATGTGTGGGTATGTGTGTGTGTATGTGGGGGGTGGGGGGTATATGTGTGTGGGTGTGTATGTGTGTATGTATGTGTGTGTATGTGTATGTGAGGGTATGTGCACATGAGTGCAGTGTCTACAAAGTTCAGAAAAAAGAATCAGATCCCCTGAAACTGGAATTACAGGCAGTTATGAACCTGCCAACATGGGTGTTGGGAATTGAACTTGGGTCCTCTGCAAGCATATTACCTACTCTTGGCTTCTGAGCCATCCAGCCCCTCCCCCATTCTTTAAAAATAAATTTTTAGATGAAGTCTCTCTACCCTTTCTGACCTTTAACTCACTCGATAGCCTGAGCAGTTCTTTACCCTGCCATCCTCCTGCCTCAGTCACCTGAGTAGCTGGCCATACCTTTATTATAAACAATGGGTAGAAAATGGCTAAGAAGTCCCTATGTGTCAAGAAAGATAAGAAATGAGAAATATTCTTGCCTGCACAATGTACACCCAAATGCACTGTTTGAAATTGTCAGCCCGCTCTGCTGGTTTGCCATTGGAGTTTGTGATCTCCTGTTGGTGAGTGGCTAAAGGAGAAGTTTGGGGAAGAAGCAGAAACATTCTGGACTTTTCTAGAAATAAATTGAAGGCCCTGGCAAAGTCTGAGCAAGGGCAGGACTGTGACCACTTCCTTTTATACTTTTCACCTTGTTGGAAGTGGTAATTTGCAAAAACTCACCTTGATCTTCTAGATAGGGGGTCGAGCTCAGGACAGAGAATATGGCAGAAGTGATTGGGGGATAGGCTTCTTAGCCGGTGTGGCAACAGAGGGGTGATGAGGGGTGCTGAGCCCCGAGGACCCAGTAAGATGGCTGAGTGGCACTGTCTGAAAGACTGACCCAGAGCCCAGCAGTGAAGGGTTGGGCCCACTCTACCCCTCACATCAGATCCTCAGAACAATCCATGACCGAAAACTCCAAACCATTGGTCTAACATGATCTTCCCAGATGCACTGACTATAAAGCCAGACTCCACACTGCTGAAGGAGCTGAGTGTGATGATGTCACCCCAGCACTCAGAGACTGAGGTAGTGGGGTTGCAAGTTCAAGGGTAGCCTGGGTTACATGAGACCCTTTCTCAGAAAGGGGGAAATAATTACCCTGGCTATCACTGGCACAAGAGGGCACTTTCCCTGCATTCACTTGGTTCTGTGTCTAATCCTCAAGACAGAGGGAGCAAGTGCTTTCCTTGAGACCCAAGTTTAGGGTACATTTGCCAGATCCAGAGATAAGGAGGCAGCGCTGTGTCCCCGTCAGCTCTCATCTGCACACCCTGGGCCTTCATGTGGAGCCAGTCAATACAGAGCTGGTCTTGTCAGATGTGGACTGTCTCCCAGAGGTTACTCAAACCATCTCACCCAACGCTGCTAAAGCCCGCCTCCTTCTTTCCTGAAGCAATTTGCTTTTCTCTTTCATACTTTAACCAACAATTTTTTATTTTAATTTTTCTGAGAATTTCAAACAGGAGTGCTGAGCTTATATCATTTCCTGCCCTCCCTCCCCCTGCTCAAACGCCGCCCGTCTCCCTCACTCCCGATCCAATTCATGATATCTTCTTTAGTCATTCTTGGGGGGGGGGGTGCATGCGCATGCGCATCACAGTCAGGCATTTTCTGTATTTGCACAGCAGTGGCTTTCTGTGATGCTACCTTCATCTGCTGCTTCTGTGAGCATCTTCAGCCAGACAGCACTGTTCACTGCACAAAGGGACCTCACTGTCTGCTTCCCCAGTCTGAAAGAGACTGGCGACCATAGAGGGAGAGCAGCTGTCTGTACTCCCCCTCCCCAGACCTGGGCATAAGGGCAGAGAGTATGTATGAAGAAAGCAAGGAAGATACAGGCTGGACATGAGAAAGAACTTCCTAACTCAGAGCGCCATTTTTTTTTAAAGAAATAATGAGGCCACACTCTTGGCCCCGAGAGGAGTGCCACCATCCTTGGGGGCTCGTGTTTGTTTAAATTTGGAGAGCCTGGCACACAGGTGCCGCCCTTAAGCCAGCCTGGGAAAGCCGAGCTGTTTCTTTCCATACCAGGTGACGTCTCTTGGGTAGCTGTGAGGAGGACCAGAAAGCCTGTAGTTTCTAGTCTTTGGTGATATCTCTGTGGACCTCGTCCTGCACATCCTCAGCGCAAATTGCATCTGGCCCAAGATGGAAGGTGGGATGAGCTACTTCCCATGCTTCCAAATGCTTCCTTGAAACCCGTGGACCTAGCTCTGGGCTAGAAGCAGAGAAAAGCCAACTCCACCTTCCCTGCCCTCAAGAGCCTCGTGGAGAAATGCACATCTGCTGTGTGCTTAGTGCTAAGCAGGGTCTTATGGGAACTGGTGTGGCTCATCAGCCAGCATGGGAGGCTTGCTCTGAGAGGTAACACTGGGCCTGAGCTTTTGAAGATCAATAGGAGTTTGCCTAGCGTAAAGTAGATAAAAGTTTCCCTGTAAAAACAAATGATTATGGCTGACAAGCTATGGGTTTGCCTTTCTGAGGCTCTCTCCTGGATCTCTGCTGTTATCTTTGATGCTCGCACCACCATGCTAAGGCCCTTCTGTGATAATCACCATATGTAAAATGTCACAACAGATAAATAGCGTGAGACCTAATGCCTGTCCCCTCTCCCTGTGTTCTTTTCTCTCTACTGAGACAGAATGTCTGACCAGGCAGCTTTAGAGAGGAGAGGTTGTTTTCGTTTCACAGTTCAGGGGGTTCAGTCCACTATGGCAAGAAAGACATAGAGGTGAGAGCCATCTTGGCTGCAGCCATGGCAGGAGGGTGAAGCTGCTTGTTCATATCTTGGGTGATCAGGAAGTGGATCTAAAACAGGAAGTGGGGCAGAAATATTTCCTCATTGCCAGTCACCCAGTGACTCACTTCCACTAGCCAGTCCCCTGGCCTCTCAACATCATCACCCTCTGAGGTCCAATTTTTCAAAACATGAGCTTGTGGCAGCCATGTCCCATTCAGCCAGAATGCTCTATAGATCCCTAGGAATGGAACCCAGCCCTTCTCGATGTCCCCCTTTCGTTGGTTATCCATGTCCCTCATGTGTCCCAGTGGTTCCCTAATGGAGAAATAACTTCGCATCATCTGGAGGCAGATGTCCCCTTCCAGAGTCTAACCAACCACTCGCCCAGCCCTCAGTGCACAGGAAGTGAAGGTTCCAAGCCGGAAGTGGCTTCTCCCCTGGAGTCTGCCCTTCTCTGTCTCCAGCCTCCTGCTGGTTGAAGAGATTACACAGCCACTCTAGTGGCCTTTCTTGTGATTCTCTCCCAACCCCTCACCTCAGCGGGAACTGGCATTTCCTCTCCCTAGGGACCGAGGGCTTCCTGGCCATTTTCAAAATGTCAGAACTCATTGTGGAGCCTCTGTATTTCCAATCAAATGCCAGCACTTCGGCCTCTGGGGAGTTCCAAATTACAAGTCAGGAGGAGCCAGGCTCCTGAGCTCATACTCCCTAGTCTGCATGGGAATCTCCAAGACCTCGGGGCCAGCTCTGTTGAATGGCAGAAGGACAGCAGCCCTGTGGGCCCCGGCAGCAGAGGGATAGAGCAGACACTCTATCTCACAGCTTTGGGCCCATGGCGACAGCAGGGAACCTCAGTCAGCCCTGACCCAGGCTTGTTAGTGATGTCAAAATAAAAATAACAGCTGTGGAGATAGACATGCAGCCATTGGAGCCCAGGGTTCCCTGGCCATGGCGTAGCAACCAACGCTACTGTAGATGGGGCCAGGATGGCCTCGTCTTCACTGGTGATTGACATCAGATGACAAGTTAGCAAGGAGCCAAGACCCTCCCCTCATCACAAGGACTCATCCTCTCCTGTGGAATAATAATGGTGGTCACCACCGCAGCTGTGCCTAGTACTTACTGAGCCTTGTCAGTGTTGTGCTGAGTACTTCCGGATTGCCATCTCTTTTCATCCCTAGCCCTACCCAGGGTAGTGCTGTCTGCATCGTGTGTGCCTTGACTTGGTACCCATAGATCCACTGGGGCACAGGCTGAAAATACTCACAAAATTGCACCTACACTGAATGATGTAGACTATTGTTTTTATTACCCCTTTCTAATATTGCAGCGCAGCTACTTGGCTCATGTATCTAGAGATAACTTAAAAGTATATAAAAGACTGGACCAGCAAGATGGCTCAGTGGGTAGGAGCACTTGCGGAACAAGCATGATGACCTGAGTTCAAATCTGGAACCCACATAAAATCTAGGTATGGCTGTACATGCCTATAACCCCAGCCTTTGGGGCTAGAGACAGAAGAATCTCAAGAGCTTTCTGGCCAGTCAGCCTAGGCGATGTGGTAGGCTCCAGCCTCAGTGAGAGACCTTGTTTTGAAGGACAAGGCAGAGAGTGATGAGGGAAGACACCCAAAGCCCTGCATCTTGCTCTGGCCTCTGCAGGCACAAACACATGACGTGTATACTCAAGTGTATGCAACACACACACACACACACACACACCCCACCCCTCTGTTGTCCCTATATTATAGCTGGGGAAACTGAGGCACAGAGATTTAGTATCTCAGTGAAGATCAGTGAGTTCCGGAGATGACGTATGAGCACAGTCCCACCATCCCACATCCCACCATCTCAGAGCCCACCCTCAGCTTAACGAGGGTGGAATCAAAGTGCCCAGAGAATAAGGTCGCCATCCTTATAGTAACTGCCCCGTAGAATTGAGGGATGGACACTGCACACATGTCAACACAGTGAAGTCACAGTCACCAGACCTGCAGCTAACATCACTGCAAATGAGAAAAATGAAAGACTTTTCCTAACCTAGGAACGGCTCAGTGGGTAACGGTGCCTGCTGCCAAGCCTTACAGCCTGAGTCTGGCTAATTACTAACTCACTAACATGAGGCAGGGGACTCAGAAACCACAACTCCCCTCTTTCATCGGCATCCTATCTGTCACCCACATAGGTGACCTGTGTCCCTTGGGGACACGTAGCCAGCCCCGTCACCTGTGCCTAGTTGAACAGACACTTGGGTTCTCCGACCCTGTTCTGTCAATAAGGACTGAGAGCTGGTGGATATGCTCTGGGCTGGGCCCTTCTGGGGACTAAGTAGACATTTGCAAGAGATTGCGCAAAACCAGCTGAAACTGGGTGTGGCCGCATCCCTGAAGGAGTTCAGGGCCACCGTTTCTTCCTCAGATGTTTGCCTTGACTTCTGGAAGCATCTCTAAGACAAGCTAGCATGGACACTTCCAGCAGCCATAGTGCTGGTCATTGGGGGTCTCAGAGACTTCTGTCCCCACATGACCCACATGGCCCTGGCTCTGGCCCTGGCCCTGGCCCTGGCCCTGTCGCTAGGAGAGGCTGTTGGCTGTGCACTGGCTGACATCTCTTGATGCCAGTGGCTCCTCCCTCCCTGAGATCTACCTCTGTCTGACCTCTTGAGCACGGAGATGAACCCCTTGGTTGACCCCACCTTGCTTGGGTCAACTCACCCACATTGAATCCCACTGCCCTTAAGAAGCAGACTCTTCAAAACCATGCATTCCAGAAACTTCTCCTGAACAGGGCCTTTTATCTACAGTGGTGAGTGACAGAATACAGTCTCTGCCAATGCCTTCCTCCCTCTACCTAAGCAGTCTGTTTGGTGACCCCTAGTCTTTATAGGTCCCTTATTCAAAAGTGTCACCAGCTCTAGGGAGATCACTCCTTCAGTAAAATGCTTGCTGCCCAAACATGAGAACCTAAGTTCAAATCCCCAGCACCCGTGTAAAAAGCCAGGCAACAGAGTATACACCTGTACCTAAGTACTGGGGTATCAGAGAGAGAATTCCTAGACCTCACTGGCCAGCCAGTCTGACCAAGTGGCAAGTTCCATGTTCAGTGAGAGAACCTGTCTCAAGAAATAAGGTGGAAGACACACAATAGGAAACTCTGGACACCACACACATGTGTACAAACAGGTAGAGATAGGACACACATGCACACATGTGCACACACATATACACTCATGTGCACATGCATACACATGTCCCACATGCACACAAAGACACCAAGTCCTGCTGTCTGGGGGTCAGAGCCAGGGTGGAGCCAGGAAATGGGGTTTGAATGCCCTAGACCAATGTTTGGGTTCAGCCCTGTGGGAACTTCCACATATTCTACTAATGGTTTGTTTCCATAGCAAGTGTACTCAGTGCAGGCTGTCCCACCTAGGAAGGCCATGGCAGTTGATGGGGAACCAAGCAGAATTCTCTGAATGTTGAGTCACTGTGTGGCTCACTGTCAAAACCCTTTTCCCATAACCTTAGCCCAGGCCGAGCTGCCCACCCCTGCCCCAACTGATAGCTGAGACCCCCTTCACTTTCCAACAGAGATCCTGACAGCTCCAGAGAGCCCTCCCTTCATTCTGCTCCCAAGACATTTGAAACATGTGTGTTTAGCAAGTTCACATGCAGGAGACAAGCCACAGGTATTTATAGGACTCGTTATTAAAATTAATGTCCCAGGCACATAACAGTTCTGTTGTGGTCACAGGGCCAAGTTCAGGGTTATCAAGGAACGTGTAGCTATCCAGAAGTTTCTTGGATGGGGGTCAATGTCTGTTATCTAGCTTTTGGGGGGGTTACATGTCCAGGCACACATGTGTGGGGGTTCATATGTGTGCAGGTGTACATATGTGGGGGTGCATACATGTGCAGGTACACGTGTGTGGATGGATATACACGTGTATTTGTATGAACATGAGGTCAGAGGTCAATGCCCTCTATCACCCTCAATCATTCTCCATTTTTTTCTCTTAAGAAATTCCATGCACGTATACAATGCATTTTGGTCATATCCATCCTATATCCCCTTCTTCCAGCCTCCTCACCATCCCTACCCCAAAATACCCTCTGTCTTCCTCCCAATTTCATGCCCTTTTGTGGTTTTATATTTTTATAGCCCACTAATCCAGTTAGTAGTCTGCAGTAAATGGTTCATGGCCCAGTAGGTGACTCCACTTGCTTTTCTGAGCTGAGGTGTCTCACTAAACCTGTTGTGACTGGACCAACTGGCCGGAGTGCCCCAGAGAACCCCTTGTCCTCTGTCCCAATGCTAGGGTTTCAAGCACAAATTTGTGACAGCTGACTTCTTCCATGGGTGCTGGGGATCTGAACTCAGGTCCTCGGGCTTGCACAGCTCGCTCTCTAGAAACAGAGCTAAGCATCCCTCCCCCACTCACATTGTAGTTTAAGGGCCTCTCTAAACTCAGGGGTCTGAACCACCTCCTCTCTCACACTCGAACAGGTCTGCTTCCCAGAACTCCTCCTCTTCCCCACCCCCATGGACTAGAACACTACGATGGTGAGGGGAAATTAAAGCGAGCGGTTGCCAGTATCATAGAGTCACTGTAGGGACTGGGTCACTTTGAACACAATGCTTTGCACATAACCCACAGAAATCATTCCCCAGGTCCTAAGCACAATTGGCTCCCTCCTCCAAACAATTTGCTTATGGCATGGATGCTACACTACCAGGGACCATAACTGGCTTAGGCTGGCTCTCTTGAAGAAAAAGTCCCCACAGGTTGGGGCAGGTGTTGCCTAGGGTTGCAGGAAGATCACAGGAGGCGGCGTCTAGCCCCTGTGGTGTGATGGCCTGCTGCCCGGCTTGGCCCCGGCTTGCTGTCCTCATTTCAGGACAAGTCCAGAAGAGGCAGGTTGACACAGGGCTGTCACAGAGCGGCCATGGCTGGTGCCAACAGGGAAGAAGGGAGATGCTGGCTGACTGTGCAAGCTTGGGCTCAGCTCCAGGGCTCACTCATCCGGGCTGCATAACCCAGTCCTGACAACCTGGTGCTTTGTGTCACCATTATGACACAGAGAACTGAAAGTCACAAGAGCCTTCATGATCGCAAGACTTTCCTCTTTGGGTGGGGTAGTGTCTGCCCCTGAATTCCCCTTTTCTACATAATGTCAGCCATGTTGAATCAAGGACTACATAGTGACTACATTGTAACCTGTTACCACGTCTTCAGGTCTTCAGTTTGATTACGGTGACAAACTATCCAGAAAAAGCAACATATGGAAGGGGGGTGTTCTTTCTGGCTGACAGTCTGAGGGGAGAGGGGAAAGCATGGTGGCAGGAGCTTGAGCTAGCTGGTTACGTTCATTGTACATAGTCAGAAGGCAGAGGGGAGAGAGAGGAGTGCTGGGGCTCAGCTCACTTCTCTGTATTCAGTTCCAAGACCCCAGGTCATAGGACAGTGCCACTCACAGTTGGGGGTGAGTCTTCTCACCTCAACTAACTTAATCTGGGAACTCTCCTACTGACATGCCCAGGAGCCTGTCTCCATGGTGATTCTAGATCCTCTGAAATGACAGCCAACATTAGCCACCACAGTCACATTCAGATGTACTGGGCTTTGGGACATCGATATAAGGATTTGACAGGGCAAGTCTATTGGGAACACACAGGTCCCTGACCCTGCTCTGACATCTTCCTGCCTGTCATATTGAGGTTCTTGCTTCGAACACTTCCTCCCTTCAGCCCCCACATTCTCCCGCATGCTTCTCAGAGTCTGGTAGTGTCTCGTCAAGTTTTCAGGACATCTATGGCCCTAACAGGAAGCCACCAGGCTGACTTCTCACACCCCAGACTCTCAGCTGCCCGTCCTGTACACCGTGTTCAGCCCAGCTCCCTCTTCCAGTCCACGTCCAGACCTGCTCTCCAGCTGTGCCCCACCACACTCTTGAGAAAGCATCTCCAAGGCTCTCAGCCTTCCCTTCCTTCCTCCCACGATCCTTGAAATCCTTAGCATTTCAGTTTCGCGGTGGTGAGAAAGCAATATTTATTCTGTAGAAATTGTACTTGAGGTTTTGCGGGAATATACAGCCCAATCATTGTAGCTCCGTCTCAGTGAGAAATCACAGAGAAGCACCCAGCACTCCACAGTGAGCTTCGGCTACTGAGCCGGGGGTGCCCCACAGGTTAGGTGTCATCTGAGTTTTCTTCTTAGGATACTTTCACTTTACAATCGGTCTGTCAGGTTGTGACCCCATGAAAAGTCTAGGCGCCTCTGTTAATAGCCCCTGGCTTCCATCAAGCAACTCACTCAAGCTCAGCAGCTTCATGGTTCACTGGCCCCCCTCCAAATTAAGACCTGACCAGAGTCCTTGGCTATGCATTTAGGTCACTTGACAGTTTCAAGGATGCTAAGAGCAAACAAACAAGAAAGTCAGACATGGTGCCTGTATCTTGGACTTGCAGCTTACACTTGGAGAACTGGAGAGGGGTGGACCTGTGGGACTCGCTGGCTGGCTAGCGAACTGCTTGTTGGCTACTGACCAATAGAAGATCCTGTCTCGCAATAAGGGGGATGGTGCCTGAGATAACACCCAAGGTTGTCTTCTGCCCTACACACACATACATGCATGCACACACACACACGTGCACGCACATGCACACAGGCACATGCACACGTACAGAGGCACAAAAGACCCCCTCAGGCTATGATAAGTGTTCTACAGATGTTTAACAGGTGGTAAGGGTCACTGGAGAGCAGGGCACATAGGGATATTTCCTAGAAATTCTGGAAAGACCTCCACCCCAATGGCATTTGAGCAAAATAGGCCAGTGGCAAAATTGGAGACATCTTTGGGAACTCTCCAGTCTCTGTTTCTGTCATAATTATATATAACACAATGACACTGCCGTGTACAAGAAGCCCTGAATGGGTCAGGCCTGATGGCAGAGACCCATGACTCCAGCTACTCAGGAGGCTGAGGCAGGATAACAAGTAAAGGGTCAGCCTGGGCTACGCAGTAAGTGCAAAGCCTGCCTGGAAAAGTTAACAGAATTGCTTCAAAGGTTGGGGATGGAGCTCAGTGGGGAACACTTGCCTACATGTGTATGAAGGCCTGGGTTCAGTCCTAACGCCTCGCAAGAGAAACGGGCAACAGGGTGAGCCATGAAAACCTCACCCCTGAAACCTGAGCTTTCTATTGTCCATGAAACACAAAATATTATTCTTATTTGGGTTGTTATACTAAACCGTGTAAAAATGGGGAAAAGGGCTCTCCAGAAACACAAACATGCATTGGCTGAGCCCACAGGCTACAGAGCCCAGACCCCTGCCTCAGGATAGTCAGTGAGCCATTCCTGCTCCCCAGTGACGGGGTTAGCACTGTCACCCGTGGGGGGGGGGGGGCTCAGCCTCCACGGACCTGAGTGCCTAGGTGCTTCTCTTGGGCTTCTACGAATCCCTCAGCGGAGTGAGTCTGTGGGCATCCAGCTAGAGCTGGTGTCCCCCCACCGGGACACTTCCATCCTCCTACAGCAGACATGAAGCTGGGAAAGGAATGGACAGGTGTGGCTGCCACCACAGTCTACACGCGCCCACCCCAGCCTCGCGGCTCTGAACGTGCTGATCTGCATTTTGAGCAGAGACTTTGGTTCCCACTCAGAAAGCCATTTGTGTCCTGTGTGCGGGGCCCCTGTCTCCTACACTCCATCTCCTCATTTATCCCCTCCCTGTCATCCAGGATCACTGATGGCTAATTAAAACATCAAAGCCAGGTGCAGCAGGCACAGCAAGGCTTCTGGTGTGCTACCCAGGAGCTCCCATTGCTCCGTTATCTTGTTTCTCTGCTGCCTGGTAGCAAGGACTAAAGGCCATTGGCCAGCCACACCCTACACCTTATCCTCATTCCCGCCACTGTCCGAACCACTGCCCTCCAATCACGATGGGGACACTGTGTCCATGGCTCCCTCTTGGATTCCTGCTGTCACTCAGTCTCCATGGCGCCAATGCAAGCAGCCCAGAGTGACACTAGACTCGTTGAGCGACACCCAGTTCTGAGGGAGGAAAGCAGAGCTGGTCTTCAAAGACTCAGACTGTCAACTCCATCATATAACTCATAGCTGTCCTCCTGCCTCAGTGCTTCCAAGCTTGTGAGCCATGGGCTTGACCTTTAACCTCCCCATCCCTCTTCTCCCCTTCACATCACCATGCCTGGGTTTTTCACACGGGTTCCAGGAATCAAACTTAGGTCTATGTTCCTGGTGAAGCAGCTGAACCAGCGCCCCAAGCCCCTGGTCCTTTAACTCAGCAAGTTCACCCTGACCACAGGCCCTTGAGCTCACCTCTCTCCATCCTCTCCCTTCCTTTATGTTCTCATCCCACCGCAATGCTGCCATTTTTGTGCCTGCTTATTCTTTCTCTCCTGTTTCAGGAGGCTGAGGTCACCGACGTTCACTGAGTATGTTTGGCCGTGAGTTCTGAGTTAGGATGAAAGGGGGGCCATAAGAGCTTGTGAGTTAGAACTTGCACTTGAGCGAGTCACACAGCTCAGACTCGCTCCCTCTCCAGCTTGTCTTTCCCATGGGGTGTCCCCACAAACAAATGACCCAGTTTCTACAATTCTAAGGACTGTAACCATTCAAGGTTCCTCTCAGTCATTTATTCATCCCACAAGCGTTCACCGGGTCTCTCGGAGGCATTCTAGACATTAGAACATAGAGTCTATTCTAGATACACTTGACTCTGTGGCAGACACTGAAGCAATCACCTGTGACCTCTTGCCTTCTACCCCAGGACTGAATCCATAGCTTTTTCCCATGTCATGATGTGTCTTTTGCATAGGCAAAGCTGTTGGTTTCTGGGAATCTCACACCTGGCACCGGGGGCGGGAAAGCTTCTCTCTGTGAAGAGCAAAGCCTTTTTAAGTCCCAGACGAGACATTGCGGTCCCTCTGGTCCTGTCTCGTGTGTCACTTTCCTTCTCATTCACAGCCCCCCACCTCGGGAAAGCAGTCCCCCACCAAGAATGGCAGCCCTTCCAGGTGCCCCCGCTTCCTCAAGGTCAAGAACTGGGAGACAGATGTGGTCCTCACTGACACTCTGCACCTCAAGAGTACATTGGTGAGTGTTGGGAGGAGGGGGAGGGGCATCTGTGGGGGGGTCATATGCATGGCAATGTCATCAACACTGCCTGCAGCCCACCCCATCAGAGGCCAGAATCCCCGCCCACATAGTAACAGCCAGGGGCTCTGCAGGCACGGCCTCACGCCTCCCTGAGTGCTCTACCGATGGGGTTTTTCTGTGTGAGCACCTTGCTCCCAGCAGAAGGTAAGGGTCCTCGCACGTCCTTCACCTCTGACAGTGTGATCATAGATGGGCACTGAACCAACCTTTCCTTGTTTCCCACTGTGGCCTCTGTCCTCCACCACATTCTTAATGCTCAACACTCCAACTCATTGCCTTCCATTTTTGTTTTTTTAAAAAAAAGGAGTCTCTTGAAGGAGTATTGTATCTGTTGGCTAGTGCCACGTAACAAGCAGGCCTCAAACTCGGTGGCTGAAAACAACTGCTATGTGTTGATTTTTGTAAATGCACAGTGTGGCCAGATGGCTCTGCAGACCTTACCAGGAAGTGGCTAGTTTTGACAGGGTCTATCTCACGCACCTTCGGTCACCCTAGAAGACTGTGTAAAGCCCTGGGTTTAAGCACCAGAGCACAGGTGGTGAGATGGTGTGACTATAGACTCTACACTCAGGAGGTAGGGGCAGCAGGTCAGAATTCAAAGGTCATCTTTGGCCTCAGACATATAAAGACCCCGTCTCAGTAATAATAATAATAATGACAATAATAATAATATCTGTGACAACAATGATGAGATGGTGCTGACAATAACAATGTCATTATTAGTTCTCTTTGATCAAATCGAATAAAAAAGATTTTCTGGAAATGGGTGAAGTGGCACACACCTGTACTTTTAGCACTTGAGAGGTAAAGGCAGAAAGTTGAAAACTTAAGGCCAACCTGAGGTGCATAGTGAGTTCAAGACCAACCAGCCTGGGCTGTATGAGATGCTGTCTCAAAGCCCAAAATATAGATGATAGATAGTAGATAGATAGATAGATAGATAGATAGATAGATAGATAGATAGATGATTGATAGATAGATGATTGATAGATAGATGATAGATAGATGATAGATAG
>NC_022010.1:7919672-7965263 GCF_000317375.1 Microtus ochrogaster
GATAGATAGATAGATAGATAGATAGATAGATAGATAGATAGATGGATGGATGGATGGATGGATGGATGGATGGATGGATGGATGGATGGATGGATGGATAGATAGATAGATAGATAGATAGATAGATAGATAGATAGATGGATGGATGGATGATAGATGATTGATAGATAGATGATAGAAGATAGATAGATAGATAGATAGATAGATAGATAGATAGATAGATAGATAGATAGATAGATAGATAGATAGATAATGATAGGTAGATAGGTGATAGATGGGTAGATGATTGACAGAGGATACAGGTAGAGATGTCGAGGCACACAGACACTAGGTTGTTGCACCAGTGGCTGTGGGTCCCAGTGGCAGAGCCCCTTCCCTAACTGACCAGTGCAAACACCTTGGGCAGCTTAAAACAAGGCCACTGCTCCTTGAAGGTTTTGACCAATCATGTCCAGCAATAATTTGAAGCTGGCTTGGGAGATCCCTTTTGGGATGGAAGGTTGAGTCAGCTTGACTATGAGTCCCGGGACCTGGTCCTCAGTCATGATGTTTGCCAACTATGGTGGCGAGAAGCCAGACACTCACTCACCTCCCTCTTGGCTCCCAGGAAACGGGGTGCACAGAGCACATCTGCATGGGCTCTGTCATGCTGCCATCCCAGCACACTCGGAAGCCAGAAGATGTCCGCACAAAGGACCAGCTCTTCCCGCTAGCCAAAGAATTTCTCGACCAATACTACTCATCCATTAAAAGGCAAGTACAGAGGCCTAGGCAGTTGGACCAGTAGGGGAAATGTTCCTTGTTTAAGTGTGAGGACCTGAGTTCGGATCCCCAGAACTCTGTGAACACAGAACGTATTGGAATGGGGACAGATAGTCCTGGAGCTCACTGGATTACCAGCCTTGCAAAATCGATGAAAATCATTGAGTTCCAGGTTCAATGCCTCAAAAAGTAAGAAGGAGAGAGATTGAGAATTTACTCTTCCCCACCTCATAAAGGCATAAAGGCTCTGTCACCTGTTAGTAGCACAGAGATTCGAGTGTTTAACACACACACACACACACACACAGAGAGAGAGAGAGAGAGAGAGAGAGAGAGAGAGAGAGAGAGAGAGAACACTTCCAAGCCATCACTCTGTGGCCCTCTCCCTGCCCTGTCCCTGCTCCCTCAGATTTGGCTCCAAGGCGCACATGGACAGGCTGGAGGAGGTGAACAAGGAGATCGAAAGCACCAGCACCTACCAGCTCAAGGACACCGAGCTCATCTACGGAGCCAAGCATGCCTGGCGGAATGCCTCTCGATGTGTGGGCAGGATCCAGTGGTCCAAGCTGCAGGTAGGTGGTGACACTTGAATGCCTGGAAGACCCTCTGGAAGGGAACAAGCCAAGGGGGCAGATGGATCTGCAAAAGAGATCCAGTCTAGTGGAGACCCATCAGAACACTGTTCTTTACTGGAGGAACTTGCCATGCCCATGCCTCCTGGGAGAACTCAGGCTATCCTGTTTGCCGAAGTCCTCACCACTCCCTTCTGCTGTCTCTTTTCCTGAAGACCCAACACTCCCTTTATCTTGCACCTGCCTGAAGGTGTTCACTTCTGCGCCCTTAGTTTGAGTCTGTCCTAGAGAACAGCTTAATGTTACAAGTAGATTGGTTTGTCGGATCAATTCTTTCTGTTCGAAGGACTGTGCTAGCGTGTATGGTGCATACTGACGGCTTCGTTATGGCGTTCACTTACATAACGAATTTCGACCATGTTCATTACCCACTACCTTCTCTTGCTATCTTCCTGTTCCCAGCTGTCCTCTTCTACTTCTGGGTCCTATATTTTATTTTTATGTTCTGTGACCCCACTGATTTGATTTGGGCTTCTCGCATGAGCTGGGGTGTGGGGTTACTCACTAAGGCGGGGCCAGCTTTCCGGTGCTATGTCACCAGAGGAAGTGAGAAGCCATCAATTCCCAGCAGCTCCTCAGGGCAGAGCAGGGTCTTGTGAGCTCCCACCTCCACCCTCAGCTCTAGATTATTTGATTTTTTTTTTTTTGCTAGTTTTTAAACTCCTGGTGAGCCCACAGGAAATACAAACAGCCCCAGACAGCTTGCTCCGTTCTTCACCACCTAGTCATGTGACCTCCACGCATACTTTTGGGGACACTTCCTCAGTTATTGGCATAGAAAAGCAAATGGCAATACAAAATTATACAGCCTGGACCTCAAGAGTAGGGGGGCCGGCTATCCAAGAGCGGGAGGGGCAGTGGCAGTGAGTTCAGGGTCCCCTAGAAAGGAAGTCTGCCCTGGACCCGCCAGGAAGAGGGGAGGCGGCCAGCAGTCCTACCATGCTCTTTCCACAGGTGTTCGATGCCAGAGACTGCACCACGGCCCACGGCATGTTCAACTACATCTGTAACCACGTCAAGTACGCCACCAACAAGGGGAACCTCAGGTGAGTCGTCGGGGTGGGATGGAGCAGGTGATGACCCTGCCATGCGGAGTCCCAGTTCTGGATGTGGCTGAGCTGCCAGGAAGAAAGGCTGTCCCCTCCAGCTGGCAGAATTACCCTGGTATTCTTCTCCCTCGCCCCTCCTCTGCCTTAGAGAACCATAAAACTGAGAGTCACACTGGACTGTCCTTCCCTGCCACCCACAGAGAGGTCAGGAAACTAGTTAGAATTCCTAGAGAGAAAAAGTTTCCAAGTAGAGCCGGCTCTCAGGCATCCCAACCTGCTCCGCCTGTGGCCGCCTCCCATCCGCAGGACTCTGTGCCTTCCCATTCTGCCCCAGTTAGCCCCGCCTTGGACTCCTGGACCCATACAAAGAACATAATCTACACGAGCCAGCTGAGCCAGGGAGGTGCCGTGGTCTGTGATTTCCACCCTGGTCTCAGCTCCTTCCTCACAGATGAGGCCCCATCCACAGCTGGCTGCACTTGTCAATCCTGTCGGTGACATCTGTTCCCCCACTGCTGAGAATCAGTCCCGCCTCAGAAACACCCAAGGCTCTCTCACGGATATTCCCACAAACCCCGGCCTGCCCTGAGCTCATACAGAGGGGGCTTGTCTGCCTCAGGAACGGACTTCCTTGCCACCTGAGCCACCGCTTGAGACAGAAACAATGTGTATGAGAGGAATTCATATTTAGGACTCTTTGCTAAGTAACATCACCCTGAGAAAAATGTCAAAGAACTTCCCAGCAAGTGGCTAGAGAGGATGTTCAGTTGGTGAGGCGCGTGTTGTACCAGATTAGGGGTCTAAGTTCAAATCCAGGACTCGTGCTTTAAAAAGGCTGGTGTAGCGGCATGTGCTTACAATCCCAGTGCTGAGGAAGTAAAGATGGGGAATTCCTGCAACCTGCTGCCAGCCAGCCTAGCAAGCCAGTGAGCTTCACGGCAATTGAGGGACCTTGTCTCAAAAAGCAGGATGGACCTCTGGCCACCTATACACACACACACACACACACACAGTGAGAGAGAGAGAGAGAGAGAGAGAGAGAGAGAGAGAGAGAGAGAGAGAGAGAGAAAGAACCTTCCAGCATATTCTGAACCCTGAATGATAGCAGGTCCTGCCAAGGCTAAGCCCTCAAGTTGCTTAGGGGCTATCCTGGTGACTTCCGAAGGACACTGTGCGCCAGTGAGAGGAGGGGTCACCCCACTCTCGACAGTACATCTCAGCTGTGTTCAGTGATCTACTTAGGGGAGAGGGACTTCATTGAGAGTGAATTAAAATAATCACTTAGGATCATTTTCTTAAGATTCAAAATCTTGGGTCTAAAAGCTATGAGACAGACGTAGGAGGATGTCCGGCGTGAATGGAAAGAGTTGGTGCCTGCGTGGGTGACTCCCAGCGCAGGCCTTCAAACTGCCCTCAGGTAGCTCTAGCCAAGCAGACAGGAGGTGTGGCCATGCTGCCCATCTCCCTCCATCTCTGCTCCCACATGGAAAGTAACTATCACACCCTCCTCACACCGTGTGCCTCGGCCGTTTATAAACATACGTGCACACAAACAGGCTCCGGCTGGTGGCCCCCTGTAGACATAGCCATGTGTCTTGGTGCCAGGGGGAAGGCAGCTTGCTTGTCTCCCATGTGTGGTGGAGATTGTCACTAAGAGATGTGAACACCAGCTCTGGATCCGTGAATCACCCAGACTCTATCCACTCATCCTCCTGCATCAGTGACATGACAACCTGGGTAGCAAATGCTGCATTCCCTTGTCTGAAGAGTAAGATCTGCAAAATGTGCTCAGGAGCAAGGTCCCGTGAACTCCGTCCCAGAAGCCACTTATGGAAATAGAGTCTAGTGCAGCCTTGGATGTGGGCCTGTGACGGCAGAGAGGATTTCAGACAAAGGGTGGACCATGATGTTCAGACAGGAGGGCTTATGCCCTGCAGTGTGTGTGGCACACACCTCTCGATCCAGCCCTCGGGAGGCTGAGGCAAGAGGATCACAACTTCAAGGCCAGGATGTGCGTTTCCTGCCTTCCACCTTGCACAGACCGTGGGTTTTGTTGCAGGAGCTGGTCACTCAACCCCTTTGCACAGCTGGGGACCTGAACAAAGCTGATCCCCAAAGGGCGAATGCCATCCTCCTGACTCATGCCCTCTCCCCTCTCCCAAGGTCAGCCATCACTATATTCCCCCAGAGGACAGACGGCAAGCATGACTTCCGAGTGTGGAACTCACAGCTCATCCGCTATGCTGGCTACAAGCAACCAGATGGCTCTACCTTGGGGGACCCTGCGAATGTGCAGTTTACAGAGGTGAGCTCAGACACGCCAAGCCCATCCCTGGTGGGACTCTCAGTTTCCCTGTGCTTTTCCACATTGACAATCTTATCCCGGAGGGGTCGGCCAGCAAGGAGCACAGAACCCCCCTCAACCTCATCCTTCCGGTGCCAGTGCAGTCATTTGGCCATTTTCATGGTACAACCCTTCCAATGGGAGCTCTGTCCCCTTTCAGAGTTGAATAGACCGAGTCCTGCCAGTGCCAAGGATCTTATCCTGAACTGTTAAATGAATGAAGGAATGTCTAGAACCCTAGGTTTCCCACCCTCCCACCAGGAGAAATGTGGTCCAGAGAATCCACGTCCCTGGCCACCTTCCTGAGCTGACATATATGGCTCCTTCGTGTGTTAATCAATAGTTTGAGCCAGGTGGTGGTGGCACACGCCTTTAAACCCAGCACTTGGGAGGCGGAGGCAGGGGGATCTCTGTGAGTACAAGGCCAGCCTGGTTTACAGAGTGAGTTACACAAAGAAACCCTGTCTAGAAGGAAAAAAAAAAAGAGTTGTCAATTCTTCCTGGAGTGGGCTTGACTCTCCCAGGGTCAATGTATACCACAATGCTGGGGACCAAAGTTGACAAAAACTACCAAGAGAACCAAGACTTCCCATCTCCCTTCCCAGGGTCCCTTCCCTGTGGCCATAGTGAGTGCCGTGCAGTTCAGAGTCGAATAGACTGTGCCCCCTGGGATACACAGCAGACAGATGCCAATGCCCGTCCCTCTTTTCTCAACCCCCACACACCCTGCTTTTCTCCCCACCCCTGTGTGCTGACTTCATATGCATATAGCTTTTCTCATTGAAATGTGATCATCCTGAGAACTGGTTGTAACCAGGGCAACCAGGAGCCGCACCTGTGCACTGGGAGCCTGGGCCAGACTCCCCAGACTCCGTTCTACTTGGCTGAGCGCTAACTGCCGAGGGTGTACTTGGCTGACCTTGGCTCCTGCTTAGCTGAACAGGATCGTGTGTCCCAATCTTCTTCCTCATCTGTGTCCAGAACCATCCCTGGCCAGAATGTGTCCTCCTGAAGCCAAGATGTAAACTTCTGTTTCCACTCACACCCCACACAGGAACATCCCGAACCTGGCCACATTGTTACATGGAGTCCTTCATGTCCCTGATGGTGGCCTGTGCATGCTACACAGCTGGCCCCAACCAAGAGATCTCCAAAATGACCCCTCCAAAAAACCAGGGAAATGACTCACTAATCGTCTTATATTGAGGATATTTTTGAAATTATAGTAGTAGGGTAGAGAAAATTAGCATATGGATAAATTAGAAACTTAATCAACTAAATATATTTATTAAATACTGCTAAATATCAGATTTAAATATACTCACTTTAGCAATTTTGTCATTCTTTGTGCATCCTGGTAGTGACAGCTGTACTTCCAGCACTCCGGATACTGAGGTGGAAGGGTTGTGAGTTTGAGGCCAGCCTGAGCTATATAGTGAGACTCTGTCTCTAAACAAAAACAGGGATGATGAGGTGGCTCAGTAGGTCAAGGGCTTGCTGCACAGGCTTGGATCCCCGCGCCCACATAAAAAGCTGGGCCCAGTGACTCGTGCCTGTAATGCCAGCACAGAGGAGCTGGGGACAGGAGGGTCCTGCTGGTTGGCTGCTGTGTAGTCAGCGGCCATGTCTAGTGGTGGCTCAGTCTCAGCACTCAGGAGGCAGAGGCAGGCAGATCTCTGGGTTCAAAGCCAGCCTGGTCTACAGAGTGAGTTCTAGGACAGTCAGGGCTATATAGTGAGACCCTCAAGGCTGGAGAGAAGGCTCTTTGGTTAACAGTGGCTCTTCCATAGGACCCTGATTCAATTCCCAGCACCCACATGGTGGCTTACAACTGTCTATAACTCCAATCCAAGGAAACCTAATACCCTTTCCTGGCCTCCAAAGGCTGCAGGAATGTACCTGGAACACAGACATACACCCAAGCAAAACACCTACACATATAAGATGAAATAATAATAACATTTTTTTAAAAAGACCCTCTCAAAATAAGGTTGAGAGCTTACACACATAAACATATGCACAATATACACACACCAAGGAGAGAGAAAAACTTAAAATAAAAATCAAATGATAAAAATGTATATAATTAGTAAACTAATATTGATATTTAATGTACTTTATTATATTCTGTAAACATAGACTTAATATATTCAATAAATGAACAAATGTCATTTAATTTTAGTGTCAAATGTCTCATTAAAAATCTTAATCCATTATTAATGAATTACTATTCATATGAGGTACATTGTTGGAGCTAAAATTCACCGTTTAAAATGAGTATGCTAATGCAATGAGCCTCACTTCTTGGGTTTTTCTTCTTAACGAGCTTCCAGAACACTGTAACTCCCGTGTCTCGCTGTGCGTATGTTTTCTGCGGTGAGCCACAGCACCGGAGGTTTTCTTTGTATCTTGCAGCACTTAACATCATACATAAAAGCTAGCCCGTGGGAAATGCCAGGGTTAGTCAGACTCAGCCCTCACCCCCTCGGTGTGCACAGCCTGCACGGGAGACCCTTTCTGGAAAACACTGACCTGTGTTCCTGGGGAGAAGTTGCCCTTGTTCTATGATGAGGTCAGACTGAGCTTAATAAAGGAGGCTTTGACTTGGGTTTGGTTTTGTTTTCTTAAGTACCTCTCATAACTGGGAGACCCTGCAGAGCTTGCCTCAGCCCTGTACCAGCTGTGTTGGGAGGGGCAGGGGCAGAGGTGTGACCGGGGACTCTGTTTGTAGATCTGTATTCAGCAGGGCTGGAAACCCCCGAGAGGCCGCTTCGATGTCCTGCCACTCCTGCTCCAGGCCAATGGCAATGACCCTGAGCTCTTCCAGATCCCCCCAGAGCTGGTGCTGGAAGTGCCCATCAGGCACCCCAAGTAAGAGGAACTGCCCGGGGGGTGGGGTGGTTTTCCGATGACCTCCTCTGTCCATCCCCTGCCCCACCTCCACCCCAGGTTCTCCCCCAGCCCCAATAACAGAAAGAGGGTCCTGGGTCCTATCCTAGCTATCGGGTAGGGACACAAGGGGTCCTTCTGAACCAGCCTGAGCCATTGGATGCTTCTACTCCATGACCTGCCCTTTGCGCAGCCCTTGGCGTAACAAGAGTAGTCACACCTACTGTCTTAGATATAGGCGTTCACTTGAAGAAGCTACATCCAGTGACCGACCCTGAGTGAACTAAGTTCAGGGAGGAGACCAAGGTCAGAGAAGCAGGTAGCAAGCGCAATTTAAGAGTAAAGGACGGGTTAGGTTGGTGAGATGATTCAGTCAGTAAAGGAGCTTGCTACCCAGCCTGACTTCTTTAGTTTGACCCCAGAGTCCATACAGTGGAGGACAGACCTGACTCCTGTAAACTGTCCTCTAGAACACGCTCCCACACGCACGCATACGGCACACACACCAACGAATAAATGTCATTATAAAATGAAGGAAAGCCACCATGAGGTGCCAGACTGGGGCCAAGCCCAAGGGAGGTTGCTAAGAAACTTAAGTAATATGCAAGATAGATCTTAAAAAGCAAATTAATTATTTTTAGTTTATGGTGAACTACATCTCAACTTTTAAAATAAAAACAGGCTTCAGCTCAGCCCTGACATGAAGGTGTGATGACCCGGTGAGTCACCAAGAGGGAGCCTGTCTATTTAAGGAGAGCTTTTTGTTTATTTTTTTTAAGTGTGGATTTATTTAAAATTCCCTATGCACAAATAACAATGCTGTTCTTGTTGACTAAGTCTCTGGAGGACCCACCCTCTTACACCTGGTACTGGTACCCGACCTGCCTGGCCTGGATCTTCCGCGGACAGGGAACACCCGTCCTGGGGAACCTGATACATTGGAGCACAGCCAGATGCCTAGATGCACTTGGCTTGCGTTCATTTCTGGGCCCGTTCGACCCACTTTGCAGTCCTCATTCCGTCCAGCATGGCTCTAGCTTAGGGCTGTGTCTCTGCCTCTGTAGTCTGTGTCAAAGAGGAGAGGGCCACAGAGAAACAGCTCCTGGAATACTCAGTTCTGTAAAAAGAACAGCAAAGGAAACGTGTGAGGTCAGCTGAACCCAGCTGGACATTGGGAAGGTTTCCCAGTGCAAGAAATATTAAACTTAGAATCAAACATAGATTTTTAAAGGTGAAGGCACAGGAAAGGGGACGTTTTGGGGAGAAGGAGCTGTCAATAATCAGGTTTTATGCATGATCCTAGAGGGTACTGAGCCTGGATTATCCCCAACCTGAGGCTGCTGCATCCCTGTCTGTGCTCAGGAGACACTGCTGCATGCTAAGCAGGGGCCTTTTGCTCTCTGCAGGTTTGACTGGTTTAAAGACCTGGGTCTCAAATGGTATGGCCTCCCTGCTGTGTCCAACATGCTGCTGGAGATTGGGGGCCTGGAGTTCAGCGCCTGTCCCTTCAGCGGCTGGTACATGGGCACAGAGATCGGTGTCCGTGACTACTGTGACAACTCTCGATACAACATCCTGGAGGTGAGGTCCCTCGATGCGGGAACAGTGGTCACTGCTCAGCAGCTTTGGGGCTGAGAGACTGGATCGAGCTGGGACAGAACTACAGTCCTGGTGGCTCTTCTAGAAATGCCACAGTACTTACGTCTTTCCCAGCCATGGCTGCCGCAGCAAATGGCACAGCCACCACCACAGTGAACGTTTTGCATGCGGCTTACACACGACGTCTTCCCTTGATGCATCCACAGAGGATTCCCTGGACCCCTTCAGCTATGAATATCATCTGCAGATGGGCAGAGAGATGATGACTTAGTAGGTGATATGCTTCCCACCCAAAGCATGAGAACCGAGTTTAATCCCCAAGATTCACATTTTAAAATCCAGGCTTGGTAGCGGGTGCCTATAATCCTGAGACCAGGGAAATGGAGACAGATGGGTCTCTGGGACCCACTGGCCAGATAGCCTAGCCTACGTGGTAAGTTCCAGGTCACTGTGAGAGCGTGCCTCAGAAGACAGCATAGATGGCCCTTGAAGAACAACGGTGGTGCCTGAGGCTGCTCTGTGGCCTCTACATGGACATACATCCATGTGCACCCACACACATGTATGTACATGTATATACCCATATATATGCAGACATACACACACACACACACCTTGATGCTCGAGTCTCATACATAAAATGCTGTGGTATTTGCACTGAGCCTTCTGTATAGTTGAACCTTCTGCAGCTGGACATATGATATTTAAGCACAGGGTAGGTACTGTATAAATGGCTGTCACTCTACAGATCAAGGAATGGTGACAGGGAAATGGCTTCACAAACTTTTTTACAGATGAAATTCTTTTGAATATTTTATAGTCCAGTGTGGTCTGACCATGCTGTTGAGGAGTGTTCAGTGTAGAGAGCTGGCTGAAGAAGCCATGCAGTCAGGGTGCATGTGTTTCGGAAGCACTGGGGCTCTTGGTTTATTGAGTTTGTTTGGCTTTGTTTTTCTGTTTGCTTCTGCGATGCTGGGAGTTGAACCCAGGTCCTTGAGCACGCTAGGCAAGCTCTCTACCATTGAACTAAAGCTCCAGTCCTACCTTGTACTTTTTGTTGTATTTTATTTATCAGCAAATGTCTTAACAACAATTTGCAACTGTTGACCTTGCTTCCGGAGAGAAGCAAGGCTGGGCTCAGATCACACAGGCTATCAGTGAAGAGTCACAGTTGGAACTCAGAGCTGAGCGCTTGGTTTATAGTGTTAAAACCCTCTTGCGTCAGCGGGCATGGTAGCCCATGCCTGAGATCCCATACTTGGGAGGTCTTGTACTTGGGAGGTCAAATCTGGAGGATCAGGAGTTCAGGGCTGTCCTTAACTACATAGCAAATACCAGGCCAGCCTGGGCTACATGAGACCCTGTCTCAAAAACACGAAAACAAAGCAGTATTCATGGTGCCGCTATGGAAAGAAGTTGTCAGAAGCCACCAGCCTTGTGGGGACCTAGAGAGTTTCATGGTGCCAGGCCCAGTCCACGGAACTCTTGAGCTATTGATCTGGGGTGTGGACTGGGTATCAGCGTTTTCTTAAAGCTCCCAAAGAGATTCCACTAGATGAGCACCAGTATGTACAATACTCTGGCAAGAAAGAAAATTACACATTAGTCCACATCCTAGTTCAAGTAACATCTACAAGTTTGGTTTTGGTTTTTCAAATCAAAAAGGGCATATTTCAACAATTTTTATGCTTTTAATGAAAGTAATGCTGCACGGTGCCCAGGTGTGTGTGCCCTCCTGTTTCAGAAACTCACCAGGATGTTAGATGTGTGTACATAAAACAGGAGCCATTGGCTTTCTGCAGAAGTGTTCCCTGATTCTCATCCAGGCTAAACCGAAAGGCTTCGCCTCGGACAGTGAATTGATAAGTCTGCTTTCTGCTCTCCCGGGCACCTCATGACTTAAATGAGAGGCTCTGCCACCCCAGCCCTTCAATCCCAGCTGCTGGGAACACTGTCAGCCAGGGCCGAGGAGCAATTTACCCCAATTGAGGGATGGTGGCATCTGAGCCTAGTAATGAGACCTGGGCCCCCACCAGCGCCTGGCCTTGACAAAGAGAGGAAAAAGCATGACTTTAATTAAGGGATCTGCCTCGAGCCTCTGCCACTGTGTCCAGGATGTTCGTTTCTGTTATGTCAAATACTAGTGCCTGGAAGTATTTCTTTCAAGTTATTTTGCTAGAGTTGTCGTTGACTTAGGAAGGAACTGGCTTCCAGCGTTCTGGGTCTCAAGCGTTAGGCGTTAGCACAGTCTCCTCCGCTGACTGGCACATGAGTTTGATGGCTGGAGGGCCAAGCACGTCTCTTTAGTTACCACCTGGGTTGTCGATAGCAAATCTCCGGAACCTGTGAATGAGTCAGTCAGCCCATGAGTGGGTTAACTGTAATTAGGAACTCCCCTCACACAGCTGTCTTTGAAATCCAGCGTTAGCCAGGCTGTGCATCTATGTTTTCCTTGCCCTTCCAGGAAGTAGCCAAGAAGATGAACTTGGACATGAGGAAGACATCCTCCCTGTGGAAGGACCAGGCGTTGGTGGAGATCAACATTGCTGTTCTGTACAGCTTCCAGGTATCCTAGCACTCAGCGCCAAGCTCAAGCCTCAAAGGAGAGAGGGGGAAAAAGGACTTTCTAGAGGTCAAGTGTTCTGCCAACAAGATTCACCTTTGGGAGCCGGAGACACAGCCCAGCCAGTATAGTAAAGCGCTGGCCTCACAGGCATGAGGTCCTAGAGTCAACTCCCAGAACCCACGTAGAGAGCCAGATGGAGGGGACGGATACTCGGAATCCCAGCAATGCTGAAACCAGAGACAGAGACAGGCGGGTCCCTGGCTCCTCACTCTGGTTATCCAGACTAGCCCGGATTGGCCAATGAGAGACGAGAGACTCTGCCTCAAACAGACATCTGAAAAATGACACCCAAAGCTCTCCTCTGACCTCCACACACATACACACATGCACCTTCCTACATGCTTAAATACATCACAAAAAAAAGTCACTTTCAGGGGGCTCCCATCTGTCAGTGGCTACTTCCTGTCTTACGGGCCTTGACAGAGGAAGACATTTGCTACAGAGAAGTGGGAAGGACTCTGCAGCTTGACGGCAGTGTCTCCAGACTGTGCCGTCTCTTAGAGACTTGGACATCCTCATCACAGGGATGACACCCAACTTCTCTCTGAGCCACAAAACTCCCTGCCCCGCACAAGGAGTTTTCCATGGCTGGGAAGTATGCCACCAGAATGTGCTGCTTGTGTTGTGAGCACAAGCTGGGCATTGTCGATTATTCTAACTGGACAGACACGAAGTGAGATCTCAGTGGCCACTCTTAGAACTTGAGGTCAGCCCTGCCCTGGGGGTACCAGTGGCCCCGGTCTGAGTAGACAGAGGGCGAGCATGTTCATTCAGACCTTGGGTGGACATGTTTAGAGCAGGCACCGCACCTCACAGAGGATCATGGTGCAGAGATCCATTGCGGGGGGGGGGGGGGGGGGGGGGGGGCAAGAGGCCACTTCCCAGGGAGAATTAAGAAGCTGTGGAAAACATCAGAACTCAGCCCCTGGTGGGGACACTCGGGACATAAAAGAGATGAGGGAAGGAATGCAGTCAGGGCAGTATCTCTTAGACAACTTGTGAATCCGTGCCCGCCAGCCCCAGCCTGTGCCAGACACTGGTCCACCCACCTCCGTGCTGGCTCATCCCTTTGATCTCTAATCGGCTCAAACTCACCCCTTAAAACTAAGTTGAAAAGATTTTATTTCACTAGATAAATAGTTACAGAGGATAATAAAACAGGAGATGAGTACACAGACATAAGAAAAACAAAACAAAGCCCTGGGAGTCTAGCTCCCGCCCCTGGTTAAAGGAAGGCGGGAGGGAAGATGGACCAGGTTGACAAGGAGGTCTTGGAGGCACTCCAGCACCAAGTAGAACCTTCGCCATGCACAATTAGACTTAAAGAACTAAGACTCACCCCAGGGCTGCCCTTGGCAGATTCTTTGGGAAGGTGCCTGAACATCTCACCTCTTCATTCCTGACTCCTTGTCCCTTCTCCTCCCGCAGAGTGACAAGGTGACCATCGTTGACCACCACTCTGCCACTGAGTCCTTCATCAAACACATGGAAAATGAGTACCGCTGCAGAGGGGGCTGTCCTGCCGACTGGGTGTGGATTGTGCCCCCCATGTCGGGCAGCATCACCCCCGTCTTCCACCAGGAGATGCTCAACTATCGACTCACCCCCTCCTTCGAATACCAGGTCTTGCCCCTCACTGCTCTGGGTTCGCCTCTGCCCTGAGACCCACCCTGCCCAGGGGCCAAGTTTTCCCAACCCACGGGAGCCCATCTCTATCAGGGGCCGTGCTGTGGTCACAGGTGCGCCCAGTAGCCTGAGAGACTTATGGAGACAGGAAGTGACTGTGCAGAAAGAGGACACGCATATCCAGGAAGAGATCGGTTGGACAGAGTTCAGGGTGGGGTGATACCTAGAATCTAGCGCTCAGGAAGCTGAAGCAGAAGGATGACAGTTTGTGGCCAGCCTGGGCTACATAGCCAGACCCTATCTCAAACAGAGTCTGGAGGGACCTGGGCTGAGTGGGAAGGGCTCATGGGGCAATGCGGAGAGGGACATCTGTGGCTATCCCTGGCTGGGGCTTAGGGTTGGGCAGCTGTAGATGCTCTGGGCATCTCCAGGTGGGATGACTGAATTTCCTCATGCTGGTGCCGTTGTGTCTCTTCCCAGCCTGACCCATGGAACACGCATGTGTGGAAGGGTACCAATGGGACCCCCACGAAGCGGCGAGCCATTGGCTTCAAGAAATTGGCAGAGTGAGTTCCCTATAGTGGGAGATGGATGGATCTGTTCACAAGCAGGGAGTGCCCAGAGCTAGGCAGGTGCTGTAGCCTGTGCCAGCACAGTAGTGGGTACTTCCATTTTATCACCACCATTTTACCCCCACACACATACATGCATACATACATACATACGCACACGTACATGCACACACATATACACACACATAATGCATACACATGCACACACACTCCCACACACATACATACACATACACACATTCACACACACGCATACACACACCCACAGGGTGGGGGATATGGGTGAGATAAGCTAAGCTACAATAACAAGACCCTATTTGTTGGTTGTTTTATGTTGTTGTTGTTGTTGTTGTTGTTGTTGTTGGTGGTGGTGGTGGTGGTGGTGGTGGTGGTGGTGGTGGTGGTGGTGGGATTTTTTGTTGGTGGTGGTGGTGGTGTGGGGGGAGGATGTTTTGTTTAGTTTTTTGAGACAGGGTTTCTCTGTGTAGCCCTAGCTGGCTCACTCTGTAGACCAGGTTGGCCTCAAACTCAGAGATCTGCCTGCCTCTGCCTCCCAAGTGCTGGAACTAAAAACATGCACCGCACTGCCTGGCAAGACCCTGTCTTTTTTTAAAAAATTAATTACTAATAATTATTGATAATAGTAATGATAATAATGTTTAACGGAGCCAAAAGGAAGATCAGGAGACTGTGGACTATGAAGGAATCACTTTTGACACAAGGTCCAGCTGGCGTATTTGGGTGGCGTATGTCACCAAGATGATTTAATAAAGTCAACAACTGTCTGTCACCCAACAGCAGCCATGTTGCCAACCTTGGACCTCCGATCTGGGGGAATAATTCATAAGTCAATGTGGTCCCTGAACTCTGGGATGCTGTGTGTCTCTAGGGGTCCCTACATCCCATTCTAACATCCTGTGTCCTTTCTCCGTTCCCCGTTTTTCTCTCCACCTGCTCTCTCGAAGAGCCGTCAAGTTCTCGGCCAAGCTGATGGGACAGGCCATGGCCAAGAGGGTCAAAGCAACGATTCTCTATGCCACAGAGACAGGCAAATCACAAGCCTATGCCAAGACCCTGTGTGAGATTTTCAAGCACGCCTTTGACGCCAAGGTGAGCAAGGGCTAGTGGAAGCTCCCTGGACCCTCATAGTAAATAATGTGCGTATTTGCATACATACCAAGCATAGATATGTCTCCCATGGACCCTGCAAGAGTCCAGCCCTCAGGAAACCCCCATCTCTAGAGCAAAGTGTTAGTGGGTTGGTGAGAGCCCACCCTGCTAGGGATCAGTGTGAGAAGCCTCAATAGTTACAGCTCCATGCATAGATCATGACTTCCCAGAGCTCCAAATCCATGAACACCCATTATAACTGGGGAAATTATGAACTATACATATTTCCCAAACATATCTGACCCAAACAAGATCCCTGGTTCTCGTGGGGCCTCTGGGGAGAGTGGGGTTCCTTAGAAAGGTGGAGAGATGTGCAGGTAATGCTAAAATGCAGGTGACAGTCCTCTCCCTGCGACATGTACCTCAGCCTCAGGGGGCTCAGGTCCTTCCAGGTACTGGAGGCAGGATTAGAGAAAAGACTGGGCAAACCTGTTCAGGTGCTGCCAGATCACACCCTGCCTAACCGTGGTCAGGACTCCAAAATCACGAACTATCTGGGGGCATGGGGTTGGACACATGGCTCAGCCAGTAAAGCGTTTGCCACCCAATCATGACCATTGGAGTTTAGGTGCCAAGTACCCAAATGAAAATGCCAGGTGTGTGGTGGGTAGCCTGCAGCCCTAACGCATGGAAGGTGAGACGGGAATTTCCCCTGAGCAAGCTGGCTTATTAGGACAGACCAATCAGTGATCTCTGGGCTCAACTGAGAGACCCTGGCTCAGAAAAGGAAGTGGAGAGCAATGTGGAAAGACACCCAATGTCAACCTCTGACCCTTCCCAAGCACATGCACAAATATGTGAACTCACACACATTCACATCACACACTCATGCACATACGCATGCATGCAAGGGAAAAAAAGGTTCAGGGATTGTTATAAAAATCTACTCCATTGGACCAGAGCCTGGGTTCCCATAGCCCTTCAGAACACAACGGCCATTGCAAGATTTCATGCCAGCAAACATGAAATGTAGTGCTACCACAATGGTCCACTAGATAGTGAGCATCGAGAACATCAGGTCCCGAGCCAGGAGGCAGCTCAGCATAGCTCACCCTCTTGCTCCTTGTACCCTCTGCCCCCTTCTCTTCGTTCCCACTCACATCTCCTCTCCTCTCCCACGCCCCCACACCTAGGCAATGTCCATGGAGGAGTATGACATTGTGCACCTGGAGCACGAAGCCCTGGTCTTGGTGGTCACCAGCACCTTTGGCAATGGAGACCCCCCTGAGAACGGGGAGGTGAGAGAGAATGCCCCTGCCCTAGCATGGGATTCCAGTCCCCACAGGAAATGGTCACCGCTGGGATCCTTCCCCACAGCTCCCTCCCCAAGCCCCAAAGTCAAGACTTGGTTTGATCCAATTTGGGCAAAGGGACAATACCAAGTTTTGACTACCAGTGTCCCTTGGCTAAACGTCCCCACAGTGAGCTGTGTGTTTAAGGTACTCCAGTTCTGAGCTTGGAGCAGTTCTTGGAGACAATAAAAGCCACAACAGTCAGTGTACCCTGGGGTGGGGCGCTAGCTCACACCTGTACTTTAAATATCCAGCCATGCCCACACATATATGGAACTTACAGCTGGGGCACTGGCGGCCCACCTCAGCCCCTGGCCGCCCCTGGCATTGTGCCATCAGGCAGCAGTCACGGCCCCAGGGCCTGTGCCCACCACTAATCCGTTCTTCACTCTCTGTTTGTTCGCTTTGAATTGTAGAAATTTGGCTGCGCTTTGATGGAGATGAGGCACCCGAGCTCCGTGCAGGAGGAAAGGAAGTAAGTGAATGTCCTCTCTGATGTCACATGCTGCCCTTGGGAACCATCGAACATGTCTTGACAACTGGGGCTCATGTGAGGGCCCTGCTGTGGTTGACAGCCTTTGGAGATGGGTTTGAGCTGCTGGTCTGGCCTTCACTGTGGCTGGAGTTATGGTCTCTGGCTTGACATCCCTCTTTTCTGTACCTCTAATTCTGTTATCAAGCAGAAATAGTAATATCTACCTTGCCTTCCTGAACCAAATCAGATTTTTAAAATGGGAGGGTCTCAAGAAAGGTTCGGAGCACTGTGCAAACCTCAGTTCCTATTATCACTCCTCTGCCTTTGGAACCCACACTGGAAGTCGGGAGCCACTCTTTCCTTAGAACCGTCCATCCAAGGCTCAGAATGGCTGTGCAGGTCAAGTTCAAAGGGTAAACAAATTATCTGCTAAGCCAGAGGCCTGTGATTGCACACACGTTTCTGAAGGAGTTGGACCTCACATGGGTTCTAAAGGCATTTTACAGGGCTGGCAAAATTGCCTAGTTGGGTGGAGATTGTTTGCCACCAACCTTGATAACCAAGCTTGATCCCCAAGACCCACCTGGTGGAAGGATAATATTGACTCCCCCTCAACACATTTTACAAGGTGGAAATGTCTGTGCACTAAACCATCTTTAGAAAGCTCTAGAACCTTCTTTGAGGTGCTGAACACAGGGCACATGCACACTGAACCCCCCTCAGGAGACCAATACAGACTTGCCTCCAAAAAGTGAATCCTGTGACTTAAGAGTGTGTGTGAGCCGGGCAGTAGTGGCATATACCTTTGATCCCAGCACTTTGGAGGCAAAGGCAGGTGGATCTCTGTGAGTTCAGGGCTAGCCTGGTCTACAGAATGAGTTCCAGGACAGCTTCGGAATACACAGAGAAATTCTATCTCAAGAAAAAAAAATAGCAAACAAGAAAGAATGTGTGTATGATTTGTAGCTGACTGGGCTTTAGAGACCCCCTCTCTGGGTCTCCCTCCTGAGAGCACAGGACCAAACCCAGGCTCTGGGTACCCAGGGAACAGAACCATGAGCACTTGCTGGTCAGCACTTTTCCCCAGCAGCTCCAGCGTCTTGCCCTCCACCTCCCCATCCCTCTCCTTCCCATCCACAGCAGCTCCCCTCTCCCCACCTCCTTCAGGGAGAGATAGGGCACCATCCGTTCTCCCCTCTAGGTACCCGGAACCCTTGCATTTCTTTCCCCGTAAAGGGCCTTCCCTGTCCCATGCTAACCTTGAAGCCCACAGTCTGGTTACTGTCGGTGACAACCAGCAAAGGTAGAGAGCATCCGTGTGCATGTGTTTGTGTGTGTGCATGTATGGTGTACGTTACATGGTGCATGCCCTGTGCTGGAACATCCCTGGCTACACCTGAGTCTCAAAGAGACCTGAATCCTCACCCAGGCCTTGCCACTAACTCTAGGAACTTAAGCAAATCTCTTGACCTCTGTGGACCTTGGTTCTTCTCATTAACCGAATGGGGAGAAACCTCGGCTCTGCCAGTCTCTAGGGGCTGCTGTAGAGGACGGAGGGAATTATCTACAGCAGGGAAAGAAATGGCAGAAACCTCCAGCCTCATACAGTACACGTGCTGGTATTTTTACCCCACAACCATCCATCGTGACTCCCCCGCTAACGACACAGCCACCCCCTGGTATGCTGCATGACGGATTTGGAGAAGTGACTCAAAGCGAGTCTATTTTCGGGGCAGAAAATACACATCCGTGTATTTAGAACCTTGTTAGAACAAAAACTTTGAAAAGCATCCAGCCTAGAAACGCTCTGCCAGAGTGTGCATGTTCCCTTTTTTGTTTCTCTCTCTGTCTCTCTCCCTCCCTTCCTCCCTCTCTCCTTCCCTCTCTCCCTCCCTCTCCTTTTGCATTCTAATATGTTTCTTGGGATTTTGTCTTAGTTTAGGGGATTAGGGAAGGGAAGAGTTGTCTGTGTTGAATATTGAGAATTTTATTTTAGTTTGTGTTTTTTAAGATTTATTTTATTTTAAATTATGAGTGTAAGTGTGTACAGTGCCCACAGAAGCCAGAAGGGGGAGCTACCTCCCTTAGAGTTGGACTTGCAGGTCGTTATAAGCCTCCATGTGGTCGCTCGGATCCTCTGCCAGAGTGGCAATGCCAGCACTTGTTTCTGGTTTGTCTAGAAGCAAAAGATCTTGATGGAAACTGATTTTGTTTTCAGTCTCGGGTTCCTAAGCCTCTTGTGTTGCGGCCTGGGCCTTGGACATCCTCCCTGGCTGTGAAAACTGTGGGGAAATGCTGGGCCTATGAGGAGCTTGTCTCACAGCTGTGAGAACCTGCGCTCCACCCTCAGAACACACACTGTCCAGACATGGTGGGGCCGGGCGTGGTGGCACCTTTAATCCCCGTGTTCAGAAGACAGAGGCAGGGGATGTCTGTATGTTCAAGGCCAGTCATGGCTTCATATTGAGATCCTGTCTCCAGAAGTGCAAAAGAGAAGAGGGAGGAAAAAGGAGAAAGAAAGAGTAAGTCAGGAAGGCAGGTATAGCAATCCCTGCATAGGCCTGGCCAGCTAACCTAGCCTATTTGTCTAGGCCAATGACAGACTCTGTCTCAAAACACAAGATAGGCAGCCAGCACCTGAGGAAGACTCCCAAACACCTCTAGTCTCCACATACAAGTACACATACAGCCCCCCACATGTGCACAGACATAAACACACACACGTTTACATGCGTGCACACGTGGACCCACAAACACATGGACATATTTACATAAATACACACACCCTCACCCACACACAGTGTGCATGCATGCCTCAGAACAGTTTCCACTTTTACTAGAAACGCGGCTCGTGACCCTAAAATGTCTGAGAATGTCACTCCGCGGCAGGAGAGTCCTGGCAGGGACAGGCCAGCCTTGTGGGACTTCTACAGTGATCTTGTCTGTCTATGCAGGCTGTAAAGCAGCCACCAGCAGCATATGGCTACTGAGCACCTGGAACAAAACACGACGATTGCAGGCAAGGCGCCGATGCTTTCAATTTTCATGCCAGGGCACACTAGAGGTTGGGCATATTTTTCCGTATGTCCCTAACCTCCTTCCTTGCCCTTCCCGTGTCCCTCCACAGCTTCACTTGTGCTTCCCTGCCATTTACACATACACGATGTTACGTGTTGCTTTAAAATTCAGAAACTACAAATGGGAGAAAATGGAAAATATTTTTCTGGGATTGGCTTAGTAACCATCCCCACCCCAACCCCCATTTCTGCAACTAATGTGACCTCTTTCTCCTTCTCTTCCTCTCCTCCTCCTTCTTTTTGATTTTTTTGAGGCAGGGTTTCTCTGGGCAGCCCTGGCTGTCCTGGAACTCACTCTGCAAACCAGACTGGCCTCAGACTCACAGAGATCCACCAGCATCTACCTTTAGTCTGCTGGAATTAAAGGTGTGAGCCACCAAGCTCAACTGAGGCTGACTTCATTCTTCTTTATGGCTTGAAAGTCTCCTCTGGTTCCTATTCTCTACGCATCCCACATTTAACCAAGCCCTCTCGTCTTGGACACCTAGTTTGTCATGGTAGTTCATTGTAATTAGCTCTGGGTTTGCATAGTCGCAGGCAGCAAATGTTGACTCTCGAGCCCCCCCCCGATCTCTACTGAACCAGAACCCTCACTTTACCAGAGTTCCCCCTTATTCTGCATGCTAAAACTTGAGAGGCCAGGAGGCCTGGTCCCAGTCACAGCATCCCCCCCCCACCCCACTGACCCCATACTGACAAGACCATCTGAACTCTGTGGGTCTCAATCTTCCCAGTTTAAACAAGGCCCGGAAACATTTACATTTGAGAGGTCAGCTATCATTGTGGCCATTGTGGGTAAATCGGTGCATTCCCAGAGAGCCCAGAGGAGTGGTATAATTTATCTCAATAGCGGAGAGAAAGTTCTAGAACCAGGGTCAAGAAGTTGAAGATATCCAGGGTGGGAGCTAGCCTCAGAAGGGCTCCAAGGCAGAGTTCATGCCCTTGTCCGTTTGTCACAGGAGCTACAAGGTTCGATTCAACAGCGTCTCCTCCTATTCTGACTCCCGCAAGTCGTCAGGCGATGGGCCCGACCTCAGGGACAACTTTGAAAGCACTGGACCCCTGGCCAATGTGAGGTGAGTGTGGATGCAGGGGACCAAGGGCGGTGAAGGCTCTTAGGGAGCAGGGCTCAGCCGTGAGTGGCTCTTCCTTTCGGGGGGAGAATTCTTCTTTCTTCAGGGGCTGCTTCCTCTCTAAGTCACACTACCTGGTCTCCCGTGGGTGGGAACATTTGCACCTGACAGCTTCTGAGTCTCTCCCGCTAACCCCGCCGCCACGCAGATCCTATCACCAAGGCTAATCCATCATCTGTACTGTAGGGCACTAGTCTCTGGATGATTTTACACAGAGCAAACATCTCTGGAGACACCCTGCCATGGTGATCCCGTGGATCTCAACCCTAGGCACATGGTAGAGTCACTTGGAGGCGACCCATGTATGGCTGGTGATGGGGGGAAAGGATGGCAAGTTCAAGGCCAGCCTGGGCTACATTAGGAGGGCCTCAAACAAAACAAAAATAACCTGGGGATGTACGCAACTGGCCAGTGTGATGCCCAAGTCCAACGGAAGAGCTTCTGCAGTTGGTCTAGAACTGGACCTGCTGTTGCCGCTTTTCTTCTAAGCCTTCCAGTGGACTCTGCCATGGGGTCAGATTTGAAAACTCCTCCCCAAACCCACATTTTCCTAAAGCAGAGTCACATTTCATGAGATAATTTGGCAGAGGAGGGGCACAAAGAAAAGCATTTGAGGACTCAATGTGTGTTCAGTTGAGTATTTAGAAAGGAAAATGGGGACCCCAAGATTCGCTGTCCTGAGTAAAGGCCATGGTAGGCCTGTTGGGCCACCATCCAGACCTAGCCATAACTGTTTCCCATCTTGACCAGACAAGCCTTCTCAATGACTGCTCAGAGCCAGACTCATAGATGGAGCAGGACACAGGACTCCTAAGCAGTGAAGAATTGTATCTATTGCTACATTCTTACACTCTATTTGTAATCTGTATGTGGCGTGTGTGTGCATGGGTGTGTGTCACTCATAATGTGGGGCAGCTTTAGATTTTGATATAAGAACATTATGTTAGCATTACCTTCATACTCCAGTTAGGAAAAAAGGTATCCCTGCCCTAACCCATACCCCCGAAAACAACTCCCTTCTTCCCATTGGTAGACTTGTATTTAAAGAACTGAACTCAAGAGTGTAGAGTTGGCTCAGTCTGGAAAGTTACTGCCACGTGAGCATGAGGGCCTGAGTTTGATCCCTAAGACCTGTGTGAAGTCCAGGCATGGCGTCAGACATCAAGGTGTGAGCTGTGATCCGGCCCTGTGGAGGAAAACAGGGTCCTCAGGTCCCAGCAAAAAAAAAATTATTCTGAGACTCAACATCCACAGTTGGCATCTGCTCCCCACATGCGTGTACACACATACCTGTGCACATACCAAAACTAATTGTACTTAATTATGATGATATTTTCATTTTATCATAGAAAAGTATGCACGCACTTTTTTTTTCTTGTTTAAAAACCCACAAAGAACCTTTCAACTTTGAAATCTTAAATGTCTTTGCTATCTGGCCCGGCAGATGAGAACTTAGTCAACTGTTGATTTCAAGGTTTAAAATAGGAGCTTCGGACTCCTCAGTAGCGATTGTCATGGTAACGTGAGTCTCCCAGTGACTGTGGTGTGGGCCCCTCAGCCCGTCCGGAAGTGCTGTCATGAGTCAGCCACCTGATCCTCTGCTGGTGAGCAGGAGGGTCACGCGTCTGAGTCTGTTGGAGATGCTGTAGTGAAAGGCTGATGGACATTTGTTGCTCTTATTTCTGGGGGCCTGGGGAGTCCAAGGTCAGGGTCCCGTGAGAGCTCACCCCTACTTCATGCACAGCTCCTTATAGCTGTGCACTCATGGGGTGGGAGGGATGAAGTCTGGTTCCTTCAACCCCTTAAATGGGCACTCACTTCATTCTAAGAACCCCGCCCTGATGACCTAATCACCTCCCAGAAGCCCTTTCCCTTCATTCCTTCAGAACAGGCTTCCTCATGGGAGTCAGGGACACAATTACTCAAGCCATAGTGTGTAGTCTGCCCAGCCAGTGCATGAAAAACAAAAGGAAGTTACGCAAGCCAGCTATCCCACCCATGCCCCCAACCCCGTGTCTCAGGAGAGTGGAAAAGGAATGTCAGGGACTTGCTGGTTTATACAATGTAAGCTCTACATTCAAGGAGAGACCCTGCCTCAAAGGGATAGGTGGGGAGGTAGAGGAGGATATGCAATACCCTCTTCTAGCCTCTGCCTATGCACAGGCATGCACATCTGCACACGTATGTGCAGACACTCACAGACACAGCTAAGTAATTTTAAAAGGCAAATTAAAACACAAGGAGTCATTAACAGTATCCAGTAAGGTCAAACGTGGCCAACAGTACACACCCACATAACAGGGATGTTGGGCTTAGGTGTATCTGTATTGGGCTAAGGCATGAAACAGAAGAACCCTTTTCTGTCACCCCTCAGATTTGTCCACACTGGTTGCCTCATCTGTGCGTAGGCTGCTTCCCTGTGAGGAGTGGTACTCAGACCCAGCAAGACTGTGGGGGGTGACGG
The DNA here is from genome assembly GCF_000317375.1 of Microtus ochrogaster. Lineage (NCBI taxonomy): Eukaryota > Metazoa > Chordata > Mammalia > Rodentia > Cricetidae > Microtus > Microtus ochrogaster. The sequence goes on from NC_022010.1 coordinate 7,943,383, forward strand.
GAAAAACCTGGTCTCATGCACAGGCTGTGCTTGGGAGGACTCTGGAGCCCCTGGAGAAGAAGGCTGTGAAAGAAAGGAAAAGCAGAACCTAACAGGGTCAAAGGATGACAGAGAGACCTGTGATGACATTTGCTCCACCCGTGAGACCACTGGGTCCATCCCAGTTCATGTTGTAATGATGAAAAGCCTCCTCCCAACTTCCCTCCCTCCTCCTTCCTCTTCCATTTCTGCTGCAATTTCATCCCCAGCAGCCTTGAACCATTCAGGGACAGTGGGTGACAAGGTCCACTCCTGGCTTGTCTGGGGTGACTGTCTTTATCAGAGCATCCTCCTTGGAGACAGCAGACAGGGGCTTCTGTTGCATTGGTGAATCCATCATTGTAGTCCAGATGGCTCAGTCAGGACCACTCTCCAGAAATGAGCCATATAATATCTGTAAGAGGGCAAACTAGGGGGCTGGAGAGATGGCTCAGTGGTTAAGAGGACTGGCTGTTCTTCCATAGGTCGTGAGTTCAATTCCCAGCAACCACATGGTGGGTCACAATCATGTTTAGTGAGATCTGATGCCCTCTTCTGGTGTGTCAGCATACATGGAGGCAGAATGTTGTATACATAATAAATCTATTTTTTTTTTAAAAAAAAAAAGGGCAAACTAACTGTTGGCACTATAAAACTAATGTCTCAGTACTCAGGAGATGGGAGCAGGAGAAGCAGAGTTCAAAGCCATCCTAGGCTATATGAAACCCTGAGTCAAACAAACAAAGAAAAATCCTATAAATAAATAAGGTCCACCGCCCTCCCCAGTCCTACAGTCCCCACCTCAGCATGGAGAAAACTCACATTCGCTTCACCCCCACTGAATCAAGTTCTCTTGGTGGAGAGAGCTTGTGAAACACTAGTTTCACAGACATTAGAAAGGATACAGCATGCATGTACAGTGTGCACAACTCCACGTAGGAAATCCCACTTCTACACCAACATGTGATAAGTTCAAAAGTCCTTCGGGTCTCTTTGTGAGTTCAGATCCCCGATGGCCACCACATTAGAGTCCTCATGGCTATCCTTGAGACATTGACTTGTGGCAAATGGAAGCATCCCTGCTGAGATTCTATTCTGTCCATGGTCTAGCTAACAGAGGAGAGACTATACCCAACAGCCGATGTTTCCCGCTCATTGCCCTCTCCTTCCTCAGAAACTACTGGAACCTTCTCTTGAGGACAATCATCACTGTCAGAGACTAAGAGGAAGAAGGGTCTTAAGAACTCTTAGGATTAAAGTCATCCTTCCACTAAAATGTGTTTTTACATAGTTCCGAAAGCTAGGAGTTCAGCAAGGGTTAGATTCCAACTGGCTTCTCTTGGCGGTTTGTTAGAGAAAGAGGAGGAGAGGAGGGACGGAGGAAGAGGAGGAGAGGAGGGACGGAGGAAGAGGAGGAGGGGAGAATGACTTTATAGGAAGCTTACTAACATTGATCACTTTCTGAAAGCTCCTATTCCAACATACCATTCCATGGAGTTCAGGATTCCGGTACATGAATTTCAAGGTCACGCTAATCAGCCCATGGGACCAGACACTCCACACCCTGCAGTCCCCCATCACAGACCTTCTGTTTTCTCCTGGACAGGTTCTCAGTATTCGGCCTGGGCTCTCGGGCATATCCTCACTTCTGTGCCTTTGGGCATGCAGTGGACACCCTCCTGGAGGAGCTAGGAGGGGAGAGGATTCTGAAGATGAGGGAGGGGGATGAGCTCTGCGGGCAGGAAGAGGCATTCAGGACCTGGGCCAAGAAGGTCTTCAAGGTAGGAGACCCTCTGTACCCGAGACAGTACCAAGCTATCCATGGGGTGTGGCTCAGTGGTAGTGTGTTTGCCTAGCAAGCAGGAGGCACAGGGTTGTAACCCCAGAATGGGAAGGAAAGGAGATGGGGGTAGAAATGTAAAGCAAGAAAAGTAAGGAGGGAGGGAGGGAGGGAGGGAGGGAGGCAAAAAGGAAGAAAATGAAGGAGAAAGAGAAGGAAAGGCCAAGGAGGGTCCTCCCCCAATGTCCACAGCCAGGATACAGCTCCAGTGAATTTGAGCAACCTTAACATACACCTTTCCCACTCAGAGTTCTCAGGGACACTGAAGCCGGTCCTGTGGCTTTTATTCTCTCTGTCCACGGCCCTGGAATCCATCCTCATCAGCAACCCTAGAAGGAAGGGTCCTGGGCAGCTTCTGTCATTGAACTTGTGCCGAAGGCCAAAAGGGAAACTGAGGCCCAAGGGTCTATGAGTTATTAAAGGGATCTATGTCTATAAGCCTCTTCCTGGATTTCCATCCAGACATTGAGAGCCGAGATGAATTCAAGTTCATCCACATTGAGATAACTGTGTTTTCTCTTCTCATCAGTCTGCTTTGACTGAGCATCCCAAAGGCCAGGCCCCCGAGAAGCCACTAAACCAGTGGTTCTCAACCTTCCTATCACTCTAGTTCACTTCTTTATGTTGTGGTGACCCCCAACCATAAAACTGTTTTCATTGCAATTTCATAACTGAAATTTTGCTACTGTTATGAATTGTAACGTAAACTTTTTGGAGATAGAAGTTTATCAGTGGGGTCAGGACCCACAGGTTGAAAACCATTGCTCTAAACCCGGCAGCTGTTGATATCCTGGTTTCCCATCCCGCCCTCAGCTTGAACAGTGACTCACGTTGACCCACCAGGACCCACAGCCATTTAACCCCAAAGAAATCACACAGGGGTCCACATTTGTTATAAACGGATAGGCCCATTAGCTCAGGCTTCTTATTAACTCTTATAACTTATATTAGCCCATTATTCTTATCTATGTTAGCCACGTGGCTCAGTACCTTATTCATCTTACTACTTCTGTGGCTGGGTCACGACTACAGGCTAGGACTTCCTTCGTCCCAGAATTCTCCCGTTCTCATTGAAATGCCTCTACTTCCTGTCTAGTTGTCCTGCCTATACTTCCTGCCTGGCTACTGGCCACTCAGCATTTATTTAAAATATAAGTGACAGAATACAGACCATTGTCCCACACCAGACTCATTTCTGTGTCTGCAGATATTTTTTCTTGTTCATATGAATGAAGTTCAATACCAGAACCTTTTATGACTGGCTTCTTTCCCATATTACAAAGTTTTTAAGGTCCATCCATGTTGTGGCATGTGCCAGCACTTTATCCCTTTTTGTGGCTAAATAATATTACACCCCATGATACTTGGCTTTTCTATTTTTCTGTTGATGAACATGTCAACTGTTTGGAAATAAGCACACAACCAGATAATAATAAAGCCTCTGTTTGAAAACTTTAAATTTCACTGGATTAAGTAATTCCATGGTTGTTGATGCCTCAGTCTCAGTTATCTGAGAGGTTGAGGCAGGGGCATTACTGGGACCTGAAGGTTCAAGAGCTCCCTGGGCCTATCTCAGAAAAAGTTTGCTAATCATTCTGAGCAGTAATCTTGGTATCATTACTGTTTGCTGATGAAGGAGTTTTGACCAAAAAGGAAACAAACAAGAAAAAAAAAATGTGTATCTAGACAGCTTCTTCTGCCTTTGAGTAATTGTTTTAAATCTTTTGAAGAAGACAAACAAAAAAAAACCTTCTATGGCATTTACTTTCATTTTTAATATTAAACCTCTGGGTATGTGGGATTTAGTAATATATGTCATTACAGCCTTGTCTTTAGTAGAGGTGAGGACCTCAAGTCATTGCTTAAAATAGGGGGTGATGATGTGTACATGGATGGGTGGGGCAGATGGATGGATATGAAAGAGTGAGCAGGTGGATGAAATATTATGTGGAGATGGACAGATAGATGGGTGTGTGTGTCAGTGGATGGGTGGATGGATGGATGGGTGGATAGATGGGTGGATGGATGGATGCTTAGATGATGGATGGATGGATGGATGGATGGATGGATGGATGGATGGATGAGTGGATAGATGGGTGGATGGATGGATGGATGGATAGATGGGTGGATGGATGATAAATGAATAGATGGATGGATAAATGGATGGATGGATGCTTAGATGATGGATGGATGGATGGATGATAGAGGAATGGATGGTTAGTTGAATGGATGGAAGAAAATGTTGATAAGATAAATGGACAGACAGGTAGGTAGATGAAGGGGTGGGTAGATTAATGGGTGGGGAAGTGAGTTGGTGGATAGATGGTGGAAGGAAGAATGGGTATATGGATTAATGAGTGGAGAGAGGGAGAAAGGAAAAGGGTGAGAGGGGAGAGAAAAAGAGGGGTGGAGAGAGACATCCATGCCATGCCTTGGAGCTCCTAGGGAGGCACCATCTAGGATAACTGAGGTCACCAGAAACTCTGTGTGGGTCACAGGCAGCCTGTGATGTGTTCTGCGTGGGGGATGACGTCAACATCGAGAAGGCAAACAATTCCCTCATCAGCAACGACCGCAGCTGGAAGAGGAACAAGTTCCGCCTCACCTACGTGGCTGAAGCTCCAGAGCTGACACAAGGTACCTGACCCTGGGAGGGGTGGGCTGGAGAGCTCCTCTCAAGGGTGTGTGGGAGCGGTGGCTTTCACTCTGGTCTCCTTTCAGAGAATCTCTTGAAGCACACAGGCCATACTTTTGTCCCCACGTGCAGGGTACTGTATAATGGGGAGTCTCTCTCCGGTCACACAGCCTGCCTACAAACCATCCCCACCTCCGTTCCATCTACCTTGGCACTTGGTTCTGTGTCTGCATCCACCTCACCTGCCCTCACTCTCACCCTTTCCACTCCAGAGGAAGAGCTGGAAAGGGGTCAGAGGAGGTGGCTCACTTGGTAAAGGACAGGCTTCACAGACACCAGGACCTGCGTTGATTCCCCAGAACCCATGAAGGAGCCAGGCATGGTGGTGTATGCTTACAGTCCCAGCACTGGGAAAGAGGAAACCAGAGAACCTTGGGGTTCACTAGCCAGTCAGCCTAGCCAAACTGGCCAGCTCCAGGCCAGAGAGAAACTCTGTCTCAGGAGATAAGTTTATACATTACCTAAACAATGACAGCTCGGGATCCTCTGGCCTCTACATACACACATACACAAACACATGTACCTGCACATACACTGGCACAGGCAGACATTCATGCACACACACAAACACATGTACCTGCACACACACTGGCACAGGCAGACATTCATGCACACACACGTACCCAAGGGTGGAGAGGTTTTGTGGAACTTTGTTTAAACCCCTCTCATGGTGGCCATTATTTCTCTCCTCACAGGTCTTTCCAATGTGCACAAAAAGCGAGTCTCAGCTGCTCGATTCCTTAGCCGCCAAAACCTGCAGAGCCCCAAGTCCAGGTAGGAACACCCGCTCAGCAGCAATCCCTTCTGCTTCCAGGAAGGAGAACTCAGATTCCAGAGACCGTTAAAAGCTCCTGGAGCCCCTCACACCAGGTCCTCGGACTCCTGCCTTTATGTCCCCATGTCCCCAACTAGAGACAGGGACGAAGAAGTGTCAATATAATGCTGAGAAAGAAATGGGCCTCAGGGTGAGCTTGGCAGGCTGACCCCTTGTGAAGTAGCGGAGTAGTCTCCATAGGCAGTATCTCCATCTGAAAGTGCTCGATCCAATACTGTGAGTGATGGTTTGCTAGAGCAATATTTCTCAACCTGTGGGTCACGACCCCTTTGGGGAATCCAATGACCCTCTATGGGGGGGGGGGTCACGTAAGACCACTGGAAAACACAGCTGTTTACATTACAATTCATAACAGTAGCAAAATTACGGTAGCAACAAAAATAATTTTATGGTTAAGGGTCACACTAGGAAGGTTGAGAACCACTGCTCTAGAGAGCTGCAAAAATAGCTACTTGTACTGTGGGGTGATGGCAGGCACACCCCCAAATTGCTTACTCTTTGATTCGAAACCCTATCTATAATATATTATCTGTGTGCCTGCCACCATGTGCCTAGGGAGATCAGAGGACAACCTTTGAGTGCCCATCCTTACGTCCCACCTCATTTGTGACAGGGACTCTTCACTGCTGCACGAGCCCAACGTGGCCCGTGGAGCTTCTGTGAACCCTCCTGTCCCTTCCTATGGATGCTGGGCTTTTCAGGCATGCTCGCTCTCCATATGGCTTTTTGTTGTTGCTCGTGTGTGTGTTGGGGGTGGGGAGGTATGACTTCCCAAGACCAGGAGAGTGTCCGATGCCCTCAGACTGGAGTTACAGGTGATTGTGAGCCACCATGTGGATGCTGGGAACTATACCCGGCTCCTCTGCCATGGCTGCCAGTGCCCTTAACCACTTTTCCGTTTCTCTAGCGCTATGAACCCTTTTACATAGGCTGTAGAGAGCTGGACTCGGGTCTTTAGTCTTGTGCCATAAATGTTTTCACCCCATGAGCTATCCCCCAGCCCTAGAAATTATCTTACTACCCAGCATAGCCAGACAATTTGCTCTCTGCTATAGCCAAACACCTTGCTATCTGATAGAGAGTATGTTTGTCTTAGCACTTGGAGCAGGGGCATGGGGGTTGGTGAGGCTTTTGTTTTATGCAATGCTGGGGCTTGAACCTGGGATCTTACACACACTAAGTGAGTGCTGGACTAGTGAACTGCATTTTGAATCTTAGCACGACTTAAAACACGGTTATCTTAGCTGGGTGGTGGTGCCACGCGCCTTTAATCCCAGCACTCGGGAGGCAGAGGCAGGTGAATCCCTGTGAGTTCTAGGCTAGCCTGGCCTACAAGAGCTAGTTTCAGGACAGCTAGGACTGTTACACAGGGAAACCCTGTCTCGAAAAACCAAAATAAATAAATAAATACCACACAGTTTAGCTGGGCAGTGGTGGCACATGCCTTTAATCCCAGTACTTGGGAGGCAGAGGCAGGCGGATCTCTGTGAGTTCAAAGCCAACTTGGTCTACAAGAGCTAATTCCAGGACAGGCTCCAAAGCTATAGAGAAGCCCTGTCTTGAAAAACCAAAAAACAAAAACGCAGTTAGCTTTTTCAGCAACACCCAAAACAAGTCATTTTTCCCTCCCAAGAGACTTACATGACCAAGGACACTGCCCCATATCCTTTGGGTCCCTTGGCTTCCAAGCTGTTTTCCTAAGAACCGGCTTCCGGATCCTCAGGCTTCAACCACCTTACTCCTCCACTGGAAATATCACTCCCAGACCGCAGCAGCAGAGGTCACATGATCACCACCAACAACTGTGTCGGGCCAGCTACTGCCATCACCAGCCTGAACAGGACATGCCGATATCACCTGTCCTGCGACACTGTCCTCATGGCCCACCCACCCGCCCACCAAGCCTGTGTCCTCACTGAGCCCAGGCACCTCTCTTTTCAGAATGATCACACGCAGGCTGGCTGCCGCTCTGCATCTATAATAATTAAGTCTTGGTGCTGATCCCTCTTGGGATTTATTTTTTTCACCTTTCAGTTACAGCTAAGGTGTGTCTCCTAAATTCTTTATCCTTTGCAGTCCTAGGCACTGACCCCAGTTCTCTAACACATTTCCCGAGCAGCCTTGGGAAAGTCACAGGGTGTGGAACTGAGAACTGGAGAGGTGACCCAGTGACTAAAAGCACTGGCTGCTCTTGCAGAGGACCCTGGTTCGGTTCCCAGCACCCACATGGTTGCTCACAACCATCTGTAACTCCAGTTCCAGGGTATGTGGCTCCCTCTTTTGGTTGCCATGGGTAGCAGTGAACACACACACATTCAAAACATTCATAGACAAAATGAAAATAAATGCATTTCTTAAAAAGCCACTGGGATGCTCTGAGGTCCTTTCCCCTTTACTATAGCACGGAACCGCTGACAGCAAGCTTGCTCACTTGTATATGATATTCTCTGTCTTCCGTGCACCGAGCAGAGCTCCCTGAATGCTATTTCTAACTCACACCAGTCCAGGAAATAAAGGTCACAATTGTTCACATGTTAGATATGAGAAGTAACCAAGAGAAAATGCAAGTGTCTTTTCAAGGTCACACTGACCTGATTATCTGGCCACCACACCAAATGACTCCACAGATGGTCTCCGTCTCATTTGCCAGGCTGCTGTGACCATTGAAAATGATCCTCCTAAAGTGGCTGGCACAGTACAGGATCCATTGTTCCTCCCCTTCTCCTCATGCTACCTGCGTAGTTAGCATGCATGCTTCCTGCGTGCCCTTCCGGAACCCCGAGCCTCTTGAACTCCCCTCAAATATTCTCAGACATTAATAGAATAGATTAGGCACTTAGTATCTTTGAACAGTTAGTTCCATGCAGCATTAGATGCATAGGGACATCTGACAGAGAGGGGCTGTGGAAAAGCCGTACCTGATGTCCCCACTCTATCCCATGGAAAGTCACCACTGACATGGTGTTACAAGAGGGGTTCTAAGTGCACCAAGGAGCCATGCGCATTGAAGAGTCCATGAAAAGCCAGTGTGGAGTGGGTCCTCCCAAGAGAATGGTTCTCAGGCACGTGGCCTTGGAATCCGCTGCTGTCTACCACCCAGAGGGACCCAACTCTGGCAGAGTTTCCAAGATAAACAAAGGAATTTGCCAAGCAAGGTTAGGAACTGGAATAGAGTTAAAAGAGTTATGCACTAGTAGACCAAACTGTGCCTAAGGGGTTAGGGGACTGGAGCAATGGGCCAGTGGTTAAGAGCCCTGGATGCTCTTCTAGAGGACTTGGGTTCAATGCCCAGCACCCGCATGGTGGCTCACAACCACCTATAATTCCAGTTCCAGGGGATCTGATGCCGTCTTTTGGGCCTTTGTGGGCCCAGCCAAGCATGGTGCACAAATGTACATGCAGGAAAAATACCACCCATACACATGCACATAAAATAAACACCCATACACATGCACATAAAATAAACACCCATACACATATACATAAAATAAAAATAACTAAATATATTTTTAAAAGATAACGCTTTATAGAATTTTTTAAGTATAATTGAGTGGAAAATCATAACTCACCCACTTTCCCAGGCCAAGGCCAAAGAGGGAGCCTCTCTGGCCTAGGAAAACATCACAAACTGTTCCCACTAGTAATCCTTAATTACAGGTATGGTGCCAAAGAGGAAGGAAGTGTCCTTTGGCGTGTGTCACCTCCTCGGCATCCTGCTTGGAAACAAATTTTGTGATACAGGCACAGTAATTAGGAAAAGCAGTGTGTGAGAGGGTGTAATGGGGTGAGTGTGGGCGGGAGAGAAACGGAAAATTCTAGAAGTCAAGGGGAGGGGCGAGACTGAAGGACTGGGATTGGTTGGTAAGGAGGGTGGGATTCCCAGAAGAAAAGTGACTACTGAGAACTCAAGAACAATGGCAATGGGTTTTTGATCCTACTGCACGTGCTGGCTTTGGGGGAGCCTAGGCAGTTTGGATGCTCACCTTACTAGACCTGGATGGAGGTGGGCGGTCCTTGGACTTCCCACAGGGCAGGGAACCCTGATTGCTCTTCGAGCTGATGAGGGAGGGGGACTTGATCGGGGGAGGGGGAGGGAAATGGGAGGCGGTGGCGGGGAGGAGGCAGACATCCTTAATAAATAAATAAAAAGAAAAGTGAGAAGATGCCTAGAAAGGGAAGTGTGAACTCGGGGGCACGAAGGGAATCTTCGATGGACATGGATAGAACAATCTCTATGTCCGTGTGGGATGCACACGTTTGTGCATGTGTGGACACGTGTAAAGAGGCCTGAGGTGACAGGTGGAATCTCCTCAGTTACTTTCAACCTTAGTTTTTTAGATAGGCTCTCACTGAACCTGGAGGTCACCGACCAATACAACTGGACTGCTGACCTGTGAGCCCCAGGCCCCTCCTCTCCAGCTGCGGGATTATAGGCGCACGCCGCCTCCGTGATTTTTACTTGTGACTGGGAATCCGAACACAGGCCCTTTGCTGGGGAGGGGGGGGGCAAGCACGCTTACTACAGAGTATTTCTCTAGCCCGAGATTCTGTATGTTTTTGAGATAAGGTAACCCAAGAGATCTTTTTTAAAATACTAATTGAAGTAGAGGCACTCTCTTCCCCAATTTACAGCCTACAGTGTTTCCTGAAGATCAAAGGGGATTTTCTGAAATCTTTGCCTGAGGCCCCTGGGATCACACAGGTCATGAAGAGGCCCCTGGCACCCACCTATCACCTCTCTCAAACTCTCCAGTCATTGGCAGGCATGGTGGCACATGCCTTTTAGAGGACTGTGAGTTCCTGATGTGCCTAGCATTATAGTTCAGAGCTAGCCTGAGCTACATAGTGCGTTAGAAGGTAGCCTGGACAACCTAGCATAACACCGTCAACATAAAATGAAGAAAGCACCGTTTGCGCTTTCCTAACGCGCTGTTCCCCTTTTCCATCCTGGACTTCTGCTGACTCTCTCTCCTCGATCACCCTGCCCAGGGGTCTCTGTGTGCTCAATCCGCATTATGTCAAATAGCAGACCCCAAGTGACCAGTGTCTCCCTTATGCCACCCTCCCCTCTGCTGCCACATATCCACGGCCCTAACCCTGTGAGACCTTTCAGTGATTTCCAGGGAGGATAAGATGTCCTGCCCACTCTCCCCACCCATCACTTTCTCCCTGCCCATCACTCTCTCCCCACCCATCACTCTCTCCCAGGCACCTAAAGCCACAGGAACCCATAGACAACTGCACCTTGTCGGGGCAGCCAGCTCAGGCTCTCCTTACCCTTCTGGCTGGATGGAGCTATTAGCTATTAGGATTTTTCTATCTAATGCGGGATGTCAGACAATTGTTATCTTGCTGGTGACCCTACCTGAACCACTGCCATGAGTATGTCTGCCTGTCTTTACATGTCTATGTATGTGTCTGTGTGTGTCTTTGCGTGTGCACACATGTGTCTGCATGTGCTTCTATCTGCCTGTGTGTCTGAGTACATGTAAGTGACACTTCTGTATGTGAAAGAAATGAGCGGGTCACGGGACGGGCTGTGAGGACAGAGGAACACAAGGCCTGTATGGCGACTGTTTCCCACATGGCCCATCTCTCCCACAGTTGCTCAGCAGACCACGTGAGGCGTACCTCACACCTGTAATCTTAGCACGTGGGAGGCTGAGGTGAGCAAAGCCAGCCTGAACTACAGTGAGAGAGAATCTGTGACGAAGACAGGAGGAGGAGGGAACAAAGAAAGAAAGGAAAAGAAAAAAAATCCCTATCCCAGAGCTTCATGAACGTAGAAAAAATGCAACAGAATTGAGGGTGTGACAGTAATTGATGTTAGCCAGTGGAACTCAACTTCACAGCAAAATGTCGAGGATTGTCCACCCAGGTTCCCTGGGTACCCAGTCACGTCATCTTGTGCAAAATCCCAGATGGGACAGAACCTGGACCCACCTTCCACGCACCTGCTGGCCACATCCCGTCCCTATCCTGTCCCTCCTTTACTGTCCAATTGCCTGCAGGGTCAGGAGGCCTGGAGGAAGCAGGTGAGCATCAGCCAGCTCAACAGGATCAAACCCTTGGCCTTCCCTTTGGGAATAAGTCCTGACGCAGGGAAGAAATTGGGTGTTGATTTGAAATGAAAACCTTTCGAAGACTTACTCTGCTTGAGCAACAGTCTCCTGAATTAGAAGCCTTGCAGCACCCCCTGCTGGCTAGTGGCTGCTATCACGCTCTTCCCGTCACCAGTGAAAGCTATGGTGGTGGTGGTGTCTTTCCTCCTAGGAACTAAATGCTGATGTGAGTTAGAGATAAAAACAAGTCCTGTGAGCTGCTGAAACTGACAAGCTCAGCATCCCAGAGAGGGTAAGACCCTCCTGGGAAAGGGAAGGGCATCCCAAACCCTAGGAACACACAGTTAGTCTTCTCAAGTTCCCCCACCATACCACAGACAGAGTACCAGGCTTCAAGAGATGACTTCACTCGCTATCCACCCCACTTACACACAAAGATATGTGCCAGTTTAGCTATTTTTAATAACTGTGGCTATTCCTAGCACAAAGGGACTCTTGGTTGTGGCAAAAACATCCCTAAATAGCAAGGGTTCTTGGTCTACTCAAGCGTAATTTACATGTGGAAGATGCGAGTTTCTCCCTCCACTAAGACCAGTTGGCGAAGGGAAAGAGCAATGTCTGGCATTGAAGATGGTTGTGAGCCTCCATGTGGGCGCTGGGACCCTAACCTAGGTCCTTTGCAAGAACAGCCAGTGCTCTTAACCACTGAGTCAGCTCTCCAGCCCCAAGAATTTGTTCTTTTAGGGTTTTTTTTTAAGTTTTATTTTACTCTATGTGTGTGGATATTTTGTCTGCATGTGTATCCATGTACCATAAGTGTGCAGTACCCACAAGAGGGAATCCTTGTCCCTTTGAGCTGGAGTTGCAGATGGCTGTGAGCTGCCACGTGAGTGCTGGGGATTAAACCTAGGTCTTCTGCACGAATAGCAAGAGCTCTTGACCACAGAACCGTTCTCCAGCTGGTTAGTGTGAGCCCCCTGAACAGGAAACACACAAACCCAGGCAGGTGTGATCAGGTACACACTCGTCCTCAAGCTAAGCATTCTCATACGCTGACGTGTCTACTCAGGAGAGGCCCTGAGCCTCTAGCCAGGCCTTCTTATACTGCAATAGGGACCTTGTTTGCAAAAGAGAATAGAGGGCCAGCAAGAGGGCTCAGTGGATAAAGGTGCTTGCTGCCAAGCCTGACAACTGGAATTCAATTCTTTGTCCCACAATCCCCCGCCTTCCCTGCAGCCGATCAACCATCTTCGTGCGTCTCCACACCAATGGGAATCAGGAGCTGCAGTACCAGCCAGGCGACCACCTAGGTGTCTTCCCTGGCAACCACGAGGACCTCGTGAATGCGCTCATTGAGCGGCTGGAGGATGCACCTCCTGCCAACCACATGGTGAAGGTGGAGATGCTGGAGGAGAGGAACACAGCTCTGGGTGAGGGTCCAGCTGCACCCAATGGAAGGGCTGCGAGAGCCGCAGCTCCAAGCAGGCAGAGTAGCCACCAGGGCATGACGGCCTCTCAGTGAGGGCTCCCTATCTCACTTTAGTTGATGGATGAATCACCCGTAGCCTCCTTCCCTCCTTCACTTTCTTCTTTCTTTCCCGCTCCTTCTCTTCCTCCGTCCCCTCCCTTCTTGTTCTAGTTCTTTCTCTAGCTCCTTCCCTTTTCTCCCTCCCTCCTTCCCTTCCTTTCTTCATCCTTTTCCTCTTCCCCTTCCTACTTCCTCCCTTCTTTCCTTTTTCTATGTAGACCAGGCTGACTTCAAACTTTCAATCCTCCTGCCTCAGCCTCCTAAGTACTAGGACCACAGACACAGCCTGTCACACCTGGTTTGAAGAACCTTCAAAGCTAAGGGTCTCCAAGCTCCGCCCTCACCTCATAGATAGGGAATGGGCTCCAGACGCCAGTACAAGGAGCTGTGGTGGCCATACCTGGCAGCCTGTGACACCATGGCTGTCACCTTTGCAGGGGAGCTAACTAGAATGTGAAAATGGCATGCTGTCTACCAAAGCCTTGCTGCAAGTCCTCTTGGCAGAAGCCACTATGAAGAGACATGCCCCCCCTTAGGGAATCTAATCGCATGTAGTTCTCTGTGTTAGACCAGAATTTCCATCATGTCTTGAGCTCACAATGAGGTAGGGTATCATGTTTGGAAGGTACACAGAATAGTCCTCCCCCTATGAAGGAAGGGTTCCAGGACCCCTAGAAGATGCCAGAATCCGTGCATACCCAAGTCCACACTGTGGTATCTACATGCTACTATGTGCATCCTCCTGCATACTTTAAACCCTCTCTAGATGGCTTACCCAGTGTGATATAAATGCCCTATAAATGGTCACTACACCATAGTGTTTACGGATAATGACAAGGAAAAAAGTGTACATTTCAGTACAGATGAAGAGTCTCTCTCTCTCTCTCTCTCTCTCTCTCTCTCTCTCTCTCTCTCTCTCTCTCTCTCTCTCTCCATTGCTTTCATTCCTCTGCCATGGACATGGAGAGCCAGGGGTACAGCGTAGTTAGAGCCAGGGGTGAGGCTAGAAGGCCTGCCTTTGCACCGGGAAAGCTGTGTGGCCCGTAGACAAATTCCATCACTTCTCTGTGCTTCCTCTTCCACACCTGGGGTGACAAGTGTGGTGAGGATTAGGTGACCTGAGCATTGTCCCCCCTGTGCCTCCCAGGCGTCATCAGCAATTGGAAGGATGAGCCTCGCCTCCCACCCTGCACCATCTTCCAGGCCTTCAAGTACTACCTGGACATCACCACGCCACCCACGCCCCTGCAGCTGCAGCAGTTCGCCTCCCTGGCCACCAGCGAGAAAGAGAAGCAGCGGCTGCTGGTCCTCAGCAAGGTTGGTCCCAGGTCTTAAAAAAGCAATGAATATGCTCTTCCAACTTTTCACAGCAGATGGCAGTCGTGAGTAAGGGGTTGTGGCCTCGTTTGCATATGGTCGCCATATTGGTTTGTTCCATCTGACTCTCCCAGCTCTCAAGCCTGGTAAATTGAAAGGGACCCTTCCTGAAACTCAGCAGGCATTGCTATAATAACTCTTTCTGCCTTTCTTTGTGGTTTTGAGTTCTTGTCGGTGCCAGCTTAACCCATGCATGGAAGAAAAGGTAGCAGAGATCCCCACAGCGGGTTTACAGATAGGGGTTTGATTCAGTGGTATTTTCTGGTCCAGAATAGCTAAAAAAAAAAAAGGTTGCTAGAAAAGAGACAAGAGACCTCTGGTGATCCTGGTGATCAGATGAACCCAGCAGCTTTACTACCCTTGCCTAGATACCACAAAGGTCCCTACCCAAGATGCTCTCTGTCCTTGCTCAGTAGGGCATCTAAGGCTGGGGATGTGGCCCAGTGGGTAGAGCTCCTGCCAAGTACACAGAAAGTCCTGGCCTTAATCCTCAGTACCGCATGAACTAGACATGAACTAGACCAAAGAGGCAGGAGGATCAGAAGTTCAAGGTCATCTTCACCTACACAGAGAATTCAGTGTCAGCCTGGAATGCATGAGACTTGTCAAAAAACAAAAACAGGGCTTGCAAGATGGCTCAGTGGATAAAGGTACCTGCTGACAACCTAGGCTCAGTTCAATCCCCTGGGCCCACATGGCAGAAGGGGAAGTTACTCCTGAAAACTGCCCTCTGAATTCTACTTGTGTGTGCACATACACTCATACTCAGACACACTCTCTCCTGTGCACAAAACATAAGAGATGAAGAGATGTCTCAACCCTTTAGAGCACTGGCTGTTCTTGAAGAGGACCTGAGGACCAGGGTTTTATTCCCAGAACCTACATGGCAACTCATAACCCCAGTTCCAGGGAATCAGATAACCTCTTCTGACCTTTGGAATCACCAGGCACACTCATGGTATACACACACACACACACACACACACACACACACACACTCAGGAAAAACATTCAGATACATAAAATAAATCTAAAATGTTTTGCTCTTGTTTTGTTTTTTGAGACAGGATTTCTCTGTAGCTTTAGTGCCTGTCCTGGAACTAGCTCTTATAGACCAGGCTGGCCTCGAACTCACAGAGATCCACCTGCCTCTGCCTCCCGAGTTCTGGGACCACCTCCTAGCTTAAATCGAAAAATTTAAAACTAATATAATTTAAAATAAAGACACCTACCTACTCAGGTAGACCACCTAACCCCAGTGTTTCCAGGAAGGGGGGTCTCCTTCCAAGGAAGCAGCTCTCCCCCCACCCCCCGCAGAGGCCATTTCTTTTGCTATCCAAGAAAGTGGACTGGGTGGTGAGTAGCAAGAGGGAGGCTCATTAGCAAGTGCACATTATCGAGAAAAGTGAAAATAAACACCAGAAGACAGCGAGGACTCCGAATGGGGAGCAGGAGACAGATGGCCGTGGTAGAACGGGTGGCCGTCATTCTGCATCCTAAGCTTAGCAGGATTTTATAACTTTTAGAAGATGTATAATTTGGACTGGAAACTTGTGATTAATGGTGGCGGGGGTGAACATTTTGCATAGTATTCTTTGAGAGAGAGTTTCATATAAAGTTCATTTCTTCGGGAAAGCACAGAGTCTCCAAGACAAGTGAGTGGAATTTTATTGTTGTTGTTGTTGTTGTTGTCAGAAAGAAATACAGAGAGAAAATAGGCTGGGAGGTAGAGGGGGCTGGGAGGGAATGGTCAGATTGCAAAACAAAGCAGACCCCAGGGAAGAAGGAAAGGAGCAAGGTCAGATAGAAGTGTACCACTTGCAATGTGGTTTCTGAAAAAATGCCCATGGTCCTTGGGGGTTCCTAGAGCCAAAGTTATGGCTCCCTAGAAAGAGTCACCTTGGCATCTGTCCTGAGCTTGAAGATCCTGCAGGAATCCATGCCCAGCAGTAGCACAGCTGCCGAATGCGGTTCAGGTAGAGGTCACTGCCCGAGGAAGTCAGTGTTAGATGCATGCCCGTCCAGAGTCTTCCCCTGGAGGCTCTCAGTCACGAGACCTCTGATGTTTTGAATCTGAAACGTGGGGCTGGAGAGTTTGTTCAGCTGTTCAGAGAACTTGCCGCTCTTCTAGAGGACCCAAGTTTGGTTCCCAGCACTGACATCAGGTGGCTTACAATTGTCTGTTAACTCCAGTCCAGGAGATTAGGGCCTCTGGCCTCTGCTGGCACCTGACCTCAAGTGCACGTACTCCCATGTAGACACACACACACATGCACATGCACACACACATACACACATGCGCTCACACACATGCTCCTCCTTGGTCCACTGCTGGAGGCACTGTTTGAAAACACTATGAAACTTTTAATGGGCAGGGCCTCCCTAGAAGAAGTGGGTTGTTAGGAATGAGTCTTGGTCTTAGAGCCCAGTTCCATGTCCCCATGTATCCTCTGCCTCACTCCTGCTGCATGTGTGCAATGGGATGGCCACCTCCTATTCCTGCAGTCCCTCATCCACCACGATTGGCTGTGTCTCCTTGAATCGTAATCCAAAACAAATCCACCTTCTTTAGGCTGCTTCTCGTTGGGGATTCAGACCCAGCAGTAAGACAAGTGAGTGAGGCTGCCTGCAGCAGCTGGAGGCCAATGGGGCTCAGCGTAGGAAATGGATACCTTTAAAAACACCTGGAGAGGCAGCTCAGCATTTAAGGAACTTGCTGTTCCTGCAAAGACTGGTTTAATGCTTAGCATCCACAGCAGGTGGCTCACCACTCTCTGTAATTCCGGCTCCAGGGAATCTGACGCCCTCTTCTGGCCTCTGCAAGCACTCACACACAAACACGTGCACACAAATAAACGCACACACGTGTACACAAAGACACAGAGACACATACACACAAATAAAAATTTAAAGTAAATCTTTTTAAACTTAGAAACAATTCTTACCTCACAGGCCACACAAACGTGGCAGCTGTGGATCTGTGTGCCTGCTAGAGGTGGCCATTCCCGGCTCAGACACAAGGCCTAGTCCTAGCTTACCAGGACTCTGTGTCTCTGTAACCTCATCTGTGAGATGGGATGATAATAAGCCATTGCTGCAGGGTGAGTGTTTATGGCCCCTAGGCTTCTCACATCGAAATTAACTCCCTCGGTTAGATTGGGTGTGTCACTTATCAGGGGGGTGACATCAAGAGGTAGGGATGGGGTTGGGGGTGCAGCTTGATAGCTGGAGGCTACAGTCACGTGCTCAAGGCTCTGAATTCAGTCACAAGGACTGGTGCTGCAAGGGGGGCAGAGAGAGAAGGGAGAGGGAAGGAAGGAGAGGGAGGGAAAGAAGAGAGAGGGAAGAATGGAGGGAGAGAAGGAGGGAGGGAGGGAGAGAAGGAGGGAGGAAGGAAGGGGAGGGACGAAAGAAAGAAAAAGAAAGTAAGGAGGAAGGGAGGAGAGAGGGGAGAGGCTTTTGCAAGGCAATTGCATCAAGGACCTTACCCTCATAGGCCAGATAGACATTTTTATAAAAAGAAGCCAGGAAATCTGCTTCTCCTTTCTGCCACGTGAAGACACATAGGCACCACCAGGATCTACATGATCTTCAGGATCTACACCAAAGTAGATTCTCCCCAGACACCAAATCTGCTGGTCCCCCAACCACGAACCTCTGGGACATGAGTGATAGATTTCTACTGAACCAATTAACCATCCTGGGGTATTGGTATTTCAGAATAGCTATGGCCATCTCTGTGACCAAATGCCCAATAATAGGCAAGAGAGGCCACAGAGAGCAGCCATCATGAGAGGTAAGGTATAGCCAAAGTCAGCCGAGGCAGTTGGTCACATTGCAATAGCAGTCAGGAAGCAGAGTCAACAGGAAGTGGATTAGGCTATAAAAGCTCAAGGCCCGCCCTCAGTGACTCACTTCCTCCAGCTAGGCTCTACCTCTAAAGATTCTACAACTTTCCAAAGCAGCACTGCCAACTGAGACCCAAGTGTCCAAACACAGCCTGTGGGGGACACTTCACACTTGAACCACTATCGTAAGAGAGGCTCTATTTCAAAGCCAGAGCTGCCTAGCCCCACTGTAGGTGCGGAATGCCCTCAGGTCAGCTCACTGCTCCCCTGGTCTTCCTCCAGGCCCCACTGACTCAAGCCCCTCTCTGTCCTCTTCTCACAGGGGCTGCAGGAATATGAGGAGTGGAAATGGGGCAAGAACCCCACTATTGTTGAGGTGCTGGAGGAGTTCCCGTCCATCCAGATGCCGGCCACTCTTCTCCTCACCCAGCTGTCCCTGTTGCAGCCTCGCTACTATTCCATCAGCTCCTCCCCAGACATGTACCCCGACGAAGTGCACCTCACTGTGGCCATTGTCTCCTACCACACTCGAGGTGTGTACCTGGGGCAGCTCTGTCTGGGAGATTCCTGAATCTGCATTCCCCCTCATGGTATCTGGAGGTCTCTCCTTGAATGACCTGTGGATCCGATCCCCAATTCTTACAGGACACTGCCCGCCAAGCCCATGGAATGGAGTGTGTCCCATAGCTGAGCTAACCCTGAATATGGTTAGGAATAGGCAAGGTGTGTGTCTGGGGGGGTCACCTAGGCCTCCTCTCACCCTGTCCACCCTGCCAGGCAGCACTCACAGGAGCATCACACAGGCCTGTCTGGAGCTAAATAGCACAGACACCGCTGTGATGTCTTTCCCTTGAGATCAAGCCCCTGAAGTGCACAGTGCCTAGAGACTCTGAGACAGGATGAACAAGCCATTCAGAACACCCCGACCCAGGTCCTCTGAGTATTCACACCCAGACAGATCCAAACCCTATGCTCACTCTGAGTGTACCAGCTCCTCCTCCCCTTCAGAGCAGGGATTTAGGTCTGGAACTCTGAGGCACAACCCTTGGCATTGAGCTGGGAGATACTTCACTGTGGGTGAGGGCTGGGGCTGGGGCTGGAGGAGTGAGACAGTGCATGACATGATGTTCTGACCCACCTGCTCATTCTGTTAGATGGGGAAGGACCCATTCACCACGGCGTGTGCTCCTCCTGGCTCAACCGGATACAGGCTGATGATGTAGTCCCCTGCTTCGTGAGAGGGTGAGTGACAGATGAGGAGAGGCACAAGGCCATCTCCTATCAGCACGTTGGTCCCGTGCATTAGGATACATGAAGGCTCAGCCTGAAGGGCTCTAGATAGATGGCGGGTGGGGCAGGGGTAGCACCAATGTCTGCATCATTTCCAGTCGCTAGGGAGACAGGATCAAGGGACACACATCCAGCCTGGTATCTGGGTAATAAATACTTATACAAGACCATGAGAAGGGGGTCTCGACCTTTAGTGGGCAATCTATCCTTGATGATGTGGCAACCCGAAAGACATTGTCAGGTGTCCCGTGGCAACCCGAAATGTCTTCAGACATCTTCAGGTGTCTCTGAGGTGATAGGTAGAGGGCAAAAGACACACCAGGATGATTTTTTTTCTTTTTATATACCAGTATATGTGTGTGATTCGTGAGTGTGGCACACACATGGAGACCACAAGACAACTTCCGTGGGTCACTTCTCCCCTTCCACTTTTACATAGGTCCTGGGGATTGAACTTAGACCCAGGCAAGCTTTGTTTATTAAAACACAAATAAAGTTGTTGAATTAAGAGCGGCAGAGCTGCGTCCCCAGCACCCGGCTGCCTGCACGGCTAGCTTTATACCCAAAATAATTACACAGAAACTGTATTCTTTTAAACACTGCCTGGCCCCATTAGTTCCAGCCTCTTATTGGCTAGCTCTTACATATTAATCTAACCCATTTCTATTAATCTTTGTAGCCCACGAGCTGGCTTACCAGGAAAGATCTTAACCTGCGTCTCTCTGGAGTGGGACAATCATGGCGACTCCCTGACTCAGCTTCTTTCTCCCAGCCCTCTGTTCTGTTTACTCCACCCACTTAAGGATTGGCCTATCAAGGGGCCTAGGCAGTTTCTTTATTAATAAGAAATCACTCCCACATCATAAAGTATCACTATATTTCTCCTTTTTGTCATAATTAATATAAGAAAAACCATATACACTAAGTACAATTACTATATATAGTATATCCAGGCAATAAGTACATCAACAGTGTCTAGCTCATTCGCATCACAGATTCAGAGGAAATACCCTATATCCTGTTGTGGTGAGTCCAAAGTGCTGTACCTAATTTACTTTCCATCACAGCTTGCATGACCATCCAAAACTATCTTTTGAGATCTCTCAACCTTATATGCTTTACACTTCTTTAGTGGATGTTCTTTCTGAGTCTCGTAAACAAGGAAAGCTACGGCAGGCTTGCACAGGATGTGTTTGACCCGCTGAACCGTCTCGATGGCTCCACATTTGTTTTTCTTTCTGGTTCTCACTCCGGTTTCTCAGAGATTGGGAATGTACTAAACACCCCCATCCAGAGAAGATTTCCCCATTTTAAGAATGGTCCTGAGCTGGGACTCTTACCTCATATACAGCTCTTTCATCAATGGAAACTCTGATCCAACACTGGTTTGGCCACCACTCTTTTCTCCTGTGGAGGGTAGAATGTTGGCAGTATGGACCACCTACTGTCCACATCAGAGTCTCGGAGAGTCACTCGTAAAGCAAGAGTCTCAAAGCGCAGCCTGACCACATAGCCTGGGCATGTCCATGTTAGCATCCCCAGGTAGCTCATTCGGCACTGGTGTCTGCGACCCCCTGATTAAAGACCTCGTGGATGGCTGAGGACTCCTTCTCAAGAGTGGAAGAGAAAGCTGAAATCAGGGCCTGGGGCAATGGCTCAGTGCTGTTTTACAGGTGTAAGGATCTGAACCCAAATCCCAGCACCATCTTAAAAGCCAGGCAGGGTGACTCATGCCTGAGGAGGCAGAGACAGGCAGGTGACAGGCAGGTTCACAGAGCTTAGTGGCAGCCTCTGAATCAGGGAACTCCAGGTTCCATGGAAAAACCTGGCTCAAAAAGTAAAGTGGAAAATGATAGAAAGACATTCAATGTTGACATCCGACATCCACATGCACATGTGCAGACAAATATACACACATACACACGCACACACACGCACATATACCCACACACAAACATTCTTACATGCACATGTGCAGACAAACATACACACATACACACACACACACGCACATATACCCACACACAAACATTCATACATGCACATGTGCAGACAAACATGCACACTTACATGCATACACACATACACATGCACACATGAGCACATATACTGACACACATACATTCATACATGCACATGCATACACACATACATACATACACACACATACACATGCACATAAACTCACACACAGTTGAAATTTTAACTTAAAATTCAATCCAGGGTGGTCGGCTGGAGAGATGGCTCAGTGGTTAAGAGCATTGCCTGCTCTTCCAAAGGTCCTGAGTTCAATTCCCGGCGACCACATGGTGGCTCACAACCATCTGGAATGAGGTCTGGTGCCCTCTTCTGGCCTGCAGACATACACACAGACAGAATATTGTATAC
>NC_022010.1:7965363-7984009 GCF_000317375.1 Microtus ochrogaster
CTGGAATGAGGTCTGGTGCCCTCTTCTGGCCTGCAGACATACACACAGACAGAATATTGTATACATAATAAATAAATATTTTTTAAAAAAAATTCAATCCAGGGTGATTTTCTCCCTCTGTCTACCACCCTGGGGACATTTGTTGATGTCCAAGGATGTTTTTGACAGTCATCACTCCAGAGTTATTCCTGACATCAACTTGGTAGGAGCCCAGGGTGGTGCTTGAACTCCCATAATGCATACAATAGCTCCCCAACAAAGGGGTGCCCACTCTCAAAGCCAGAACAAAGAGGAAGTCCAAGTTAGCTCAGGCTTCTTGACCTTGGGGCTTATCCTGACGCTAAGTGATGGGAATGGAGGAAGAGGCAAGCTCCAGCAAACTCACTTTTAAATTACTCTGCTAGTTCTCACGCTAAAGGGGCCCATGGTCCCACTAAGGAACAGACAACTCTCTAAGATGGCTGCCTGGGATACCATAGGCTCCAACATGAAGCAGCACACAGTGAAGCTTCTGTCTTTTCTACCCAGTGCCCCTAGCTTCCACCTGCCTCGAAATCCCCAGGTCCCTTGCATCCTGGTTGGCCCAGGCACCGGCATCGCACCCTTCAGAAGCTTCTGGCAACAGCGACAATTTGACATTCAACACAAAGGTATATATGGACCAGGGGCCACTGACTTCTGACTTGAGAGAGACAGGAGGGCCCCTGCTTCACCTCACTGCCTGAGGAGGGGAGAGGAGGGGTTGGAGGGGTTGCCATACCGATGTGGCCACAGGAGCAGTTTGAACAGCCCACCCAAACGGACCTGCTCCACAGCCTTAAATCTCATCTCCAGCAGGCATTTCCTTGGCTTAAGAGTTGATCCTAAAAGCCTAATATGCCACCAAGGATAGGCACGCATCCTTGTCGAATGGATTTGAGCATGTGACTACCTCATGAACTACCACAAGAGCAGGCCTTGCCGAGTAAGATAAGCTCAGGTTTGGAAAAAGGAGAGAAAAGATCCCAGTTGCAGAGGCATCAAGGAAGGAGTCCAGCTGTATAAGACATGAGGACAGCACAAATGTAAAACCTGGACAAGCTGTGCTGGCACAGCCCTTAATCCCAGGGCTCCAAGGCAGAGGGATCTCTGTGAGTTCCAGGTCAGCCTGGTGTACATAGTTCCTGGCCAGGGAGGATTAATTTAAGTAAATAGATAAATGAAGGGGAAAGAAAGAAAGAAAGAAAGAAAGAAAGAAAGAAAGAAAGAAAGAAAGAAAGAAAGGAAGGAAGGAAGGAAGGAAGAAAGAGGGAGGGTGGGAAGGAGGGAGGAAAAAGAAAGAGATAGAAAGAGAAAAATGGAAGGAAGGAAGGAAGGAAGGAAGGAAGGAAGGAAGGAAGGAAGGAAGGAAGGAAAGAAACATAAATGCCCCACACAACTG
Organism: Microtus ochrogaster; assembly: GCF_000317375.1. Classification (NCBI taxonomy): domain Eukaryota; kingdom Metazoa; phylum Chordata; class Mammalia; order Rodentia; family Cricetidae; genus Microtus; species Microtus ochrogaster. The sequence goes on from NC_022010.1 coordinate 7,966,784, forward strand.
TTTCCAACAGAACAGCGACCCCAGGAGGTGGTTAGTGGTATTACCATCGCCCCATATACCCAGTTCTGACACATCAAATAATTGAAAAAAACATGGAGTCTTTATTGAACATCTACAGATTTTCCCCTTAAACAGTGCAGTATAACAATAGAGAGTTTACACTGCATCTATTGTTGTAAGTAGAGAGGTAAGTGGAGGCACAAAGGAAGACATGTAGGGGTTCTAGACAATGCTGTGCTATTTTATCTGAAGGACTGGGGAACCTGCAGATTTTCATACCCAGGGGATCCTGTAATCACCCTTTCCCTTGCATCCTGGGCGGTCACTTCTGGTTCCATTTTCTCATGGGGAAACTGAGGCTCTGAGAAAGAAGTGACTTGGCTCAGGGTCATACAGAGCCGGGACTCAGACCTGGGCCATCAGCCTCCAGTCTGGACACTGAGCATTTTCCAGTAGCAGGCGCGAAGGAGTGAGACCAGGAAAGGATTGTCCCCTGTCCCCACAGGCTGTGCTTGTCTGTGTGCATGGGTGAAAACATGGGGGTGTGCCTGTGTGTTTAACCACTCGTCCCATGTATGTCACACCCTGAGTTCCTGGCACCCCAGTTCCTGTAGTTTAACCACTGCCTACTTGGGCATCAAAGCCATGTGTGATACGGGGTCTTCTGGGTCCCCAGGAATGAATCCCTGCCCCATGGTCCTGGTCTTTGGGTGTCGACAATCCAAGATAGATCATATCTACAGAGAGGAGACCCTGCAGGCCAAGAACAAGGGTGTCTTCCGAGAGCTGTATACTGCCTATTCCCGGGAACCTGACAGGCCAAAGGTAAGCCGGCCACGCCCAGTGTGCGTGCATGAGTGTACTTATGAGTGTCAACACACACACAACAGGCCAAAGGTAAGCCAGCCACACCCAGTGTGCATGCATGACTGTGCCTGTGCATAGCAACACATACATGTGACAGGTCATAGGTAAGCCAGCCACCCCTGGCCACACCCAGTGTACACACATGATTTTATTTCCCACTTGAAACCCTCTAGAATCGCCCAGGAAAAGGGCTCAAAGAGGATTGTCTGGATTAGGTTGGCCTGTGGATGTGTTGGAGGGAGATTTCTTAGTTGGGCTCATCAAAGTGGATAGACTTGCTCTGACTGTAAACAGCACCGTTCATGGGTGGGACCTTTGGACCGAATGAAAAGGCAGGAGTGCCAGGAAGTGGTGGTGCACGCCTTTAATCCCAGCAATCGGGAAGCAGAGGCAGGCAAATCTCTGAGTTTGAGTCCAGCCTGGTCTACAGAATGAGTTCCAGGACAGGCTCCAAAGCTACAGAGAAACCCTGTCTCAAAAAGCCAAAAGAAAAAAGAAAGGAAAGGAAGGAAAGGAAAGAAAGAGGGAGGGAAGGAGGGAAGGAGAGAGAGAAAGAAAAGAAAGAAGGAAGGAAGGAAGGAAGGAAGGAAGGAAGGAAGGAAGGAAGGAAGGAAGGAAGGAAGGAAAAGGCAGGAGCAAACTGAGCATCATGCGTCCATTCCTCCCTGCCCTCCACTGTGGATGTGACTGGCCACTTCATGTTCCCACCACTGTGATGTCCCCACAATGATGAACTTGAGCTAAAAATAAAACTTCTGCCCTCCTGCCCACCATTGCTGTAACAGCCAGCTTACTGTGGTGGTGGGGTGGGAGGCCAGCAGCCCTGTTACCTTGCTCCATCCCTGACTTCCTGCCTGAGTGTCTCTGACCCAATGGCAGCCACCATCTTTCCTTGGGGAAAGGAAAAGATAGCTAAGGCTTTTGTGTTTCAGTTACTTGTCTCACGGCTGTGACAAAATACTTGACAAAAGCCACTTCAGTAAGGGAGGTTTTGTGTGAGCTCACAGGGAGTACAGTCTGCAGTCCACCATGGTGAGGAGCCATTGCGGCAGGAGCCTGAACCACATGGCCACCTGTGTAACTGAGAGCAGAGAGAGATGGCAAATGCTGGTACTCGCTTGCCTTCTCCTTAAGTCAGTCTAGAACCTGGCCTATGGAACAGTGCCACCCATGTTCAGAGTGGGCATGCTCACCCACATTAACCCAGTCTAGAGACCCCCTCACAGACACCTAAAGCTTTTATCAAGCAGACAGTCAAAATGAACCATGCATGCTGGGGCGGTCCTCTCAGAGGTGATCGAGGGAGCCCTCTCCGGGAGTGTCCTCAGCAGACAGCTCAAGCTGCCCCCAAGGTTGGGATCAGCTCTACACACTGAGGTTTGGTCCTGTTGTACTCTTACTGGTCCCTCATCCCATTTCCCTGAGGTTACCTCACAAAATAGCCCCTACCCATAAGCCCCCACATCACACTCTGCTTCCTCTGGGGCTGGGGAACAAGAGCCTCTTACAGCAGCCCCTTTTCTCTGGTCGTCCTCTTCTGCAGAAATACGTGCAGGACGTGCTGCAGGAGCAGCTGGCAGAGCCTGTGTACCGCGCCCTGAAGGAGCAAGGAGGCCACATCTATGTCTGTGGGGATGTCACCATGGCCGCCGATGTCCTCAAAGCCATCCAGCGCATAATGACGCAGCAGGGGAAGCTCTCAGAGGAGGATGCTGGTGTGTTCATCAGCAGACTGCGGGTGAGTGACAGCTGGCACCCAGGGGCTGGGAGTTTCCCCCTCGCCCAATCAGTGCCCAGCCACAGCCAGGCACGCAGGCACACACATACACACAGTCTATCTGGTTTTAGGCTCTCTATGTGAAAATGACCAGTGGGCGAGCCTGTGGGTAGTTACACAGATGCCGTCCCGACTCAGCGCTTCCCGACCCCCAAGCCAGGCTGCCCTCAGCCCCATGCACTTGCATATGGTTGGCACTAAACAATAGGCTCGTCCAAAGGGGGCGGGTGGAAGCTGAAGGCCAGACCTCGTGCTTGATCACAAAACCATGTGCCTGGCATGGAGTACGCCCACCCTAGAGGAAGGGCACTGGAAGGCTACGTTACAGCCTAGGACAGCTTCCCCAGCAGAGTCCCACCTTGTGACCACCGCCCCCCACCAAGCAGAGATGGAATCCCAGAGGTGGTCCCATCCCAATACTGCCTTCTTAAATGAGAAGCAATCAAGTTTTCTTGTGGGGAGAGGAGGGTTGGAGCATGTCATGGTCCACGTGAGAAAGTCAGAGGACACCTTTCCGAGTGTTCTTTCCGAGTGTTCTTTCCTCCTACCGCAGGAATCTCGGGGATTCAAGCCACGTCAGCACCTGCTGAACTCCCTCCCGGGCCCCAAGCAGTAACCAAACATGTTTTTAGAAGCTTTTCTCTAAACTTTATTCTAAACCCCAGTGAGGGGAAAGAGATTTCTGCTAGAAATTGGCCAGGAGCTGTTAGAAATGGCTCAGCAGGGAAAGTGTGTGCTGTGCAAGCTGGAAGACCTGGGTTCAAATCCCTGCACTTACACCACTGCCAGGTGGGCATGGTGGCAAGCCTGTGGCCCCAGCACACACAGACAGCAGAGCTGAGGACTTCCAGAGCAAGCTGGCTACGAGACCAGCTGGACCAGTGAGCTCTAGGTTCCGGTGAGAGCCCCTGGCCCAGTCCATCAGTGGAGAGTGATGGAGAAAGATACCCAGTGCCCCCCTCTGGCCTCCACCCATGTGCGGACACACACATGTACCCACATGGATACACGGGGAAGGAAAAAGGCATGCCAGGCATAAGGGATGCTGTGGAGTCTGCCGCTATCTTGGTGTTTGACATAGTCCCCTGGGAACACTTCATAGCTTCCCAGGAACTTTGCAGACTAGGGCAAAGAAACCTCCCCCACTCTCTCTAGATGTGAGCCCTGCTGCAGACCCAGGGTGCTGGAATTGAGTACATCATGGGCCATGGTGCAGAATCGGGGTGCTAGACCTGGGTTTATCGTGGGCCCTGCTAGCAAAGTCAAGCCCCTGGCCACTGCTCTCATAAACATTGAAATCAATATCTCCTCCTAACCACAAAGATGCCACTCTTAGAGAATATTCTTCTTAGGGCAGGAGAGATGGCTCCATGGTTAAGAGCACTGTCTGCTCTTCCAGAGGACCTGGGTTCAATTCCCAGCACCCAGCTGGCAGCTCAAACTGTCTGTAACTCCAGTTCCAGGGGACCTGACACCTGCACTCCAAGATGCATAAAATAAAAATAAATAAGTTTTTAAAAAAAGAATATTCTTCTTAACTTCCCAGTCGGCCCCTCACTTCTGCCAAGGGAGCTCCCATCACTTCTGAATCTGCCCCCTCCCCTAATCCTGCTTTCTTTCTCCTATGCTGGAGATGAAACACAGGGTCTGTCCGTGCTGGGGAAGCCTGTACCATTTAGCTCCCCCACAACAACTTTTTTTTCCTCTCCCATCGGCTAGTGCCATTAATCTGGGGCATTTCATACTTAGTTCAGCCTCGCTGGAATCTGAACTTACAGGGGAGAGTTGGAAGGAGGAGCGAGAGTATTGGAGGCTTCCTTCAGGCCTCGTTGCTTCTTCTATGCTCGCAATCTTCAAGGTGGCCCCCCTTTTTGCAAAGGCTCACCCCATAGATTCGTTGCCTCCCAGCCTCAAGAGGCACAAAATGGCAGAGCCCTGCTCACACACAGCCTTAGTCACCAAAGATACCCCAGGACCTTCAGCTCAGCCTCTGTCTTGTCTGGGTATACGTTCTTCCATGTATCACTCTGGCTGTTCCTCTCCAACCCCTTACCTGCCCTTTGATCCATCCCCTGGCTGTTTCTGTCCATAGGATGACAACCGGTACCATGAGGACATCTTTGGAGTCACCCTGCGAACATATGAAGTGACCAACCGTCTTCGATCTGAGTCCATTGCCTTCATTGAAGAGAGCAAAAAAGACACAGATGAGTAAGTCCTCTCCAGCCCCGGGAAGAGGGGCCACAGTGGGCTGCAGCTGGGGCTTGACCGGGTTTCTCACGGTGGGGGTCGGCAGGCCAAAATGCATGGCTGTGATCCTGCTGTTACCAGGGCAAAGGGTTACCCATTGGAGGTCAGCTTGAGGTACAAGTGGGACCTCGTCTCAATAAAACAAAGGAGTGCACATCCCCAAGTGACCCCAATCCTGCTGAGTCTGGCATTCAAAAGTTAGGTCACAGTGGTTTGCAAGGTCTAGGGGTACCAAGGATCCAAAGTGTCAGAATTCCACCTGGCTACGGTGCCCCCTAGTGGAACTATGGTCTCCCCGCCAACTACTATAACTCTTGATGCTCCCTGCCCCTGTCCCAGAAGTCACTGGAGACATTGTCATGGTTGCAAATTAAAATAGCCTCTAGAAGTTGCTAGAAACAGCCTGAAGCGTCATGAGGGTGGGATGGAATCTCACTATTTGAACCTTACCCCCCAGCGTGCAGCAAGAGGACCAGGGTGCTGATGCCTTTGTCATTCCCTTCCCTCAGATCTTCCCCTTCAAACAGGCAGAACTTTCTCCCAGTTGTCTCTTTCCCAGTCAGAATGGCTGTTTCCGGAGACTTCTCACTGTTTCTCCTCCAGACAGCTTGGCTATCTCCAAACATTCCCTGTCCGCGCAGCTTACACTTCTATTGCATGTGCACACATTCACACCTGTGAATCAGGTGCCTGCAGAGGCCAGAAGGGAGTGTTGGCTGGACCTGGAGCTAGAGGCAATTGTGAACTGCCTGCCACACATGGGTGCTGGAAACCAAACTGGGTTCTCTGTCAGAGCAGTGAGAATTTTAAGCCACTAGGACATCTCTCCCACTCCTTCTGGTCTGTTTATTGTTTGTTTGGGGTTTGCTTTTCTGAGAGAGTCTGTGTAGCCCAGGCTAGCCTGAATTCACCCTCCTGAGCGGCCTCTGTCACCCCTAGGTCACCTGAAGGAAGCTAAGGAGCCTGGCTTCTATGCCACTAACCCCCTCCCTCTCTCATCCAACAGGGTTTTCAGCTCCTAACTGGATCCTCCTGCCCCATAGGATGGTGGGGTGCCCACCCCAAGTGCCCAAGCTAGGGCGGCCACAGTTGACTAACCGCGGACACACATGGCTGAACCTTCCCCACGGGACCCCGTGTGACCCACCCTGCCTTTTGTCCTGTTGCTGTGTCCTGGTCCTTCCTCCCACCCCACACCCCCAACCCTGGGTTTTCTCCTTGCCTCTTCTCCTGCAATGCATTGTCCCTGTACCCTGCAGTGGCTCTTACAAAACTACACCCTCCCTACCCACTCGTTGCCAAGGGCAGGTTGTGGCGCATGAAACCACCGGGTCATGGCTGTCACTCCTGTTGGGGTCTGAAGGCAACTGGCACTGGGCTTCAGAGTCACCCTGAGCCAGTCCCTTGACCACTTCAGCACCTCCCGTGCGTGCGTGCGTGCGTGCGTGCTTGTGTGTGACAGGCCTAGGTCACTCTCTGCCCTCTTACCCGAGTCCTCTGCCTCCGTGAAGGATGTCCAGTGTCCACTGCCTTCGTGAAGGACGTTCAGTGTCATGAAACGTGTTCCTAACTATTAATCCCTCTCCATGTCCATCATGACAGATCTGTGTCAGCCTCTCTGAAACACATCAAGTCCCTTTACTAATCTAGTGAACCAATCACAGCGGGAGATAGGCAGGTGATGGAGAGGAAGATGTCCCTGTGAAGGAGTCAGTTTTTGAATTCAAGGTGTTCAGAGTCTGACCCCCGTCAGCAGAGGTCTGTCTGGGAGATTTACCCAGATGGTGAATTGGGCAAGCACCTCCCCACCCCCACCCACCCCAGCTGGGGCCACCAGCCCTTGAGCTCCCTCCTTATACCTAGGCAGCCCCAGCTATGAGCCCAGCAGCCATGCTGAGCAAGGAAGCATGCTGGGAGTAGAGACTTCGCCACCGAGGAAGGGTGTGCCTAACTCTAAGTCTGCCCTTATTGAAGGAATGGAAGTGCCTCCCGGAGTGCTTTGGAGCCTGGAAGCAAACACCAAGGAAGAAGAAGATAGCTGGTTTTTATTCCTCCAAATCGGCTTGTCTCCCACTTGCGAATAATTTCCTCTCCCACACCCCACCCCTAAAAAAAGCAGCCATAGCCAGGGCAAGTTGGCCCTTGGAGGCAACTGTGCTCTGAGTCCCATGTTCTGTGCTTTTGTTTGGTTCTGTGATGCAGAAAAAAACGAAACAAAAAATTTCCTTTACATCCTGAGCCAGGGTCTGGCTCTCTTGATACTAAGTATTGGGGCTGCCATACAGAAAGTGCCAAGGACTTTACAGTTGTGGACCCAAAACTAAGAACGTCAATCAATCCTTCCTTCCTTCCTTCCTTCCTTCCTTCCTTCCTTCCTTCCTTCCTTCCTTCCTTCCTTCCTTCCATTTTCCCAGACAGGGTCTACTGTTGCCCAGGCTGGCTTTGAACTCATGACCTTGAATTGCTAATCCTCTTGCCTCTACTTCCCTAGCTAGGATTACAGGCATGAACTATGGGGAGGGGGAAGCGGGGGTGTCAAACCTACGATTTTCTGCATACCAGGCAAGCACTCTACCAATTGATCAACATCCCCAGTCTTCAGTCTTCAACCTGAAACTCAGAGACAGGTCTCATGCTGCTCCGGACACCCCCACCCCATCCCATCACTAGCATGTGGATTTGTCCCAGTTATCACCCCCTGGCCCCAGTTAGTAGCAATGTTTCCCCCAGTAGCCTGGAGGCAAGGCAACATCCTCTGACGGTCCCTCCAACACAGTTCCCACCACTTTCTTCCCAGGGACTTCCTTCTCAATCCTTCAAGCCTCTGCGGACACTTCCTAAGATGTAGTTGATTCCCCAGATCTGAACGGCTATGCCCAACCTCCATCTGAGAGCCTTCTTTCTGCACGCCAGCTACATGCACGCCTGCATCGGCGATTTTTCCACCTCTGAATAAGGAGTGCTTACCATGTGACAGGCTCCTCCCACCCCCACCCCTGTATATCTGGGTGCTCCCAGTAGCAGGTGGACAGATGGAAGCTTCGTGTCACTTGCCAGAGTCCAAAGACAGGATTACATAACCGGGTTCAGGAGGGACTTTGGTTTTCCACTGCTAAAGATGAGACCCAGGGCCTCATGTGTGCCAGACTGAGCTACGTCCCCAGCCCCCAAGAGAGAACGTTTTAAAAAAGACCTTTGAACTCTTAACCTAGGCATCCTCCTTAGCCCCTGGCTAGAAGGCCAGAGACCGGCTGAATGCCCTAATCTTTTTCCAGAAAGCCGTCTAAATAGCTTGTCCAATGGCTGACTAAAGTGACCATCTAGAGTGGACCAATACTGCCCTCTCCTGGTGGTTTTTAGTTCAGCCCACAGCCAGCAACAAAGGAATCAACAGTTTAGAATAAGAGAGTAGAGTTCAAGACTCAGTTTGTAGCCAGTCCGCCGTCCTCTATGCTGACAGTAGCTTCAACCCCACTTCACAAAAGCAGGTTTGACCAGGAAGAAGGAGATGACCCCTCAAAACAGGAGGGCTGGAGACATAGGCTCCCTGCCATCCCTGGAACGCCAGAGTTCAGCCTGTGGGAGGGGAAGAGAGCATCTCTGCACGTCCTTGGGGAAGCAAGCAGGTGACTTTGGGACACAACAGCTGACGTGCCCCCTTTGAAGTTTCACATGCACACCTGACCCAGGAGTTAATTCTGCAGAAGGCCTGGCTCCTTGGTGTTCCTGAGAACCAGATTGAGCAGGGTGGCTTTGATGAGATAATGGCCTATGGCAGCACCAACTCCAGCTCTAATGAGCTTCCATTTCCCCTATGGCTGGGGACAACACTGTTCCGACATCAAGATTATCACCGTCACTAGTTTAAAAGGGGGGGAAGGGGCAGGCAGGTTCTTATGCTAAGTCAGCAATACTTGCTACAGTCTGTCATGAAGAGTGAAGACAGAGAGAGATCCTTCCCCCCTGCACCCCCCCCCGTACCCCATGCACTTCCCCCATCCCACCCTCCACCCCCACCCCTGCCATGGATAAGAAAGTCATCAGGACAAAGGAAGAAAGCTGAATCAGCCAGAAAACACAGGACCGAGGGTGTGGATTTCCCTGGCAAAGGCCTGCAAGAGTTCAGGTTTCTCCTAAGGCCAGGGCAAAATGCAATGGTTCTGACCCTGATGTCTGAGCCCCCATCCCTGCAGCGCCACACACACACACACACACACACACACACACACGCACACACACACTTACACGCCACATGCACACACACACACACACACTTACACGCCACACACACACACACACACACCACACACACTGCACACACAGAGAGACTTTCGCTGTGCCCTAGAAAAGTTCTTCTAGGTTGAGTTCAGCCAAGGTTTGCTTTTATTTTCCTTCCATCTCCGGCTCTGCCTCCTCAGGACCCAACCTTGAGAGGTTCAGGCTGTCCCGACTCTTTCTCTTTTCTCACTCACTGCCAGACCACCTAGAGGCACCCAAGAGGACTCACTGGCCATGAAGTGTCTAAAACAAGAGGACCCAGGGACTCCCGGACTTCCGGGGGCATCCCCAAAGAGAAAATGCTCCATAATCTAAAATATCTTGTTGGAAGTACCAACAAGATAGTGCAAGTGAATGCTTTAGTTCATTCATGAAATGATCTGAAAGAATGGGCAGACTGGGCATAAACTCAGGGATAGAGTTTGCCTAGCCTGTGGAGTCCTTGGGTCCTTTCCAGCATCGTCAGTAAATTGTTCCAGGCTATGTATGTAAGATATATATATAGATATATACTCATAGTATATATGAACCATAAATGGATTTCATGATTAGAGGTGGGTCCCGTCTACCAAATATCCCATTAGGAATATGCAAATATTATGTTTTTTTTTTCTAAAATCGGAAACATTTCTTGTCACAAGTATTTCATCAAAGTAAAATCAACCAACCTATCAGAATCAAGGGAGATATTGGGGTAAGCATACCTCAGCTGTGTTTCTAAGTTTGTTTCGTTCCAACATATCTGAGTGGCTCCGGATAACTGGGCATCCCTGACCCAAGGCAGTCAGTTCCTAATGAAGTGTCCCTGGAAGGCAGAAGCAAGGGTGACTTCACGAACTGATAATCTCCTAGCCGAGTCAGGACATGGAAGTGACCGGGTTTAATTGTGACCTCTAGGAGATTCTAGCCAGGAACCCACTAACCTTGGCCTTCTTGTTTGGAGCACGGCTGTCTTGGTACTGTAGGATGGTGAATACCATTTGTGGACTTTCCTACTAAATGCCTCTGGCGGCCTCCCGCCATCTGGGACAGCCACAAAGGTCACTAGAAAGTACTGAGTGCCCCTGAGAGGGCAGGACCTTCAGCCATTGGACCAAGCAACCACTGCTTTTGGGCCATGGAGCTGTCTACCTGTGGCTGTAGGCCTTCTGGTTATAGAGCTGGAGAAAGCCAGAAACCAGCCCCAGTTCGATGGTTGCTCTAACCTCCTTCAAACCACCGGTGACATAGCAAAGTCTCAAAATTCCCAAGTCTGAGGGTAGCTCAGCGTTCTTAAGACAGAGGCACTGAGGAGCCACCTCTCACGTAGGGTCTGAGGCTATCCCCTGTCCTATCCCACCTCCGTGACCCAAGCTCTGTCTTCCCACTTTTGTCGCTGTGTTGTCCTTGTGACTGTATCACCCACTCCAGGCTCGGCAATTGCTTGCCAGAAGTCCCACATCCCACATGGGATCAAGTTACACCCAGAGGGTTCACTTCAGGGGTTACAGGGAGTGGGGGCAGGAGGATGGGCAGAGCCCGGGTTCCATCTCACCACACACAAGCTGTCAGAAACTCGGACGCCCCCACCCACCTCTGACTTCTCCATGCTGCTAATCTCTGCCAAGTGTCCTGTGTGCTCCAGCACTGCCACCTGCCCCCACGCCCTCTGCGAGGCTGTCCAGGCTGTGTTCTCGCATGCTTCTCTTCTATATAACCCTCACCTTCTCATTTGATGGGATTCAACACAAAGTCTACTTATGCTTGTTTGCATTATGGTTAAACTATTAAAAAAAAAGTGCACTGACTCGGCTGGCTGGTGTCTTTTGTCGCATTGGGTTGCCATATCACACATCTCTGTACCACAGTCGTGGGTTGGGTACCCAGGTAGCATGTATTGGGACTGGAGGATGCTCATAGGTAAAACTGCTGGGAAAAAGAAGTCTCTTTGGTGTCCTGATTTGGGGCCAGAAGACACGGTTTTATCCATCAGTCCCTCTTGGGCCATTGCATTCTTGAGCCAGTTGACCACTAAGGACACTCCTAGCTGCTGGATGGAGGGTTGGGGAAATAACTAAGTCTCCATTCCTGTGCAGCCGCCCCCCTCCACAGCACCCCTCTTCCCCACCACAGCCTCATTCTTCAGAGGGACCCCAGAGAGGTAGTCCCATCGCTCAGTTCTCCCATGTATCAGCCCTGAAGATCCCAGAGCTCAAACCTATCTGGTCTCAGGCCCAGCTCCACCTAAAAAGAGATCTCCAAAGCCCCAACAAGGAGGCTGGAGAGATGGCTCAGTGGTTAATACACTAGCCGGTCTTGCAGAGGACTCAGGTTCGGTTCCCAGCACCCACATGGTGACTCAGAGCCACCTGTAACTCCAGATCCAGGGGATTTAATGCCCTCTTCTGCACAGGCGACAGGTATGCATGTGGTACACACACATGCCTGCAGGCAAAACATTCATATGCATAAATTAATTTTTTGAAGTGGAAATCCCCTGCCAGGGCTGATGAGGAGGTGCTTGTCTTAGATGCCGGGATGAGTTGGTTACTGACAAGGGATTCGGGAGTGAGACAGGGCAGGGGGATATGCCTTCACATGCCCTCTGGACACAGCCGTGAGGGAGGGCAGTCACACCAATCCTCTGTCCTGCCAATCAATCCCTGGGCCCCATGTGGAGGAAGGGGAGGACTGACTCCTGAAAGGTTGTTCTTGTCACACAGCGTGTGCATGCATACCCTCCTCGTATCCCCCTCCCTGTCTCTCTAGTCCTCACTCATCCCCACCCTGAGCCTCAAGGTGCGGTGTAAGAAGAAGGTCAGAGACTCAGAGATGGAGCAGGAACCAGGCAAGGCCACTCATGCCCTGCCCCTTTTGAGACTACAAATTCATTAATCAATTAACACTATGGCTAATGATGATGCAAAGCCAGTCCCCACAGGCTGCTTTGGCGTGTCACCTACAGTCAGGAAGTCAGAATGCACAGGCGTGTCACTGTGCAGCATATGATTCCTTGCCCCCCCCCCAACTGAGGCACAGAGGGGGTGGGGTGGGAAGGCCAGGCAGCTTTACAATGTCCACAGCTCGGAAATGACAAGGGTGGAGCCAGGAGCAGCCGGTCCATCCTAAGAACCCACATTCTGATCCACCATTATGGATAATTGCTGAGATACTTAATCTTGGTTTGAATCCCAGCTCCTCCACTTCCTGACTGTATAACTTCGAATAAGTTGCTCAGCTTCTCTGTGCCTTCATTTTTTCGCCATAAAATGGGCTGGTGGCTGTAATTTGTTAGATTGTGGTAGTATTAAATGATAGTATTAAATGAGTTCAAATGTACAACATGGGATGGAGCGGGGTGAGATAGGATGAGGTATGCTAGGGCAGGGTGGGATGAATTTAATAGAAAACTAAATAGGCTTGAATTCTGGCTCTCCCGACTTCCTCTGTTTATTTCTCTTCTGGGTATGAGCAGTCTTCTTCCGAAAATGACATGATACCTAACCCTGATCTCCTCTGGCCTCTCAGGCCCTATAAAGAGTCGGTTCCTGAACACTCTCACCATGCCCAGTAGCATTGCCTCGGAGCTGGCCTTCACATCTGCGTGTTTAACCAGCTTCCCTCCTGACGCCTACTCAGGCTGGAGCTTTGACAGGTCCAACCTGAGAGTTAGCCAGGGACAACTTAACAGTGTACACCTCCCCAACTCTATAGCTCCTGTTGCCTAGCAACCAGGTGAACATTTTAAGTTTACACCCAAACAGAACCTTCGCAAGCACAAATCAAAGAAGAAAAAGGTGGCGACAGCATATGGTGTGTGTGGGTGGGGGGAGAATAAGAATATGGTTAAGTATTTGGAGATCAGCCTAGTGTATGGGCTTCCCTGGGCAGTGAGATGACTCCCTGGGGAACCTGCTTGCCGCCGAGCCCGGTTGACCTGACTTCAATCCCTGGAACCCACCAGGAAGGAGCAAGCTTCTTCTTCACTTTTCCCTTTGCAAAGTCACCGAGAGGGCAAAGCCCAACAACAGGGCTGTGAAGCTGGCTTCGTAGTTAAGAGTACTTGCCATGCAACCTTGAGGATCCGAACTCACATCCCAGCACCCATGAGCCAAGCCAGGTGTGTTTCCACGTAAAGCCAATACTGTGAGACAGAGACTGGAGGATGGGGGCTTGCTGCACCAACCTAGCTGAAAAACACGAGTTCCGGGCTCAGGAGAGGCACCGCTTCAAAGTAGTAATTCTCAGGCTTGGGAATGCAAAAGCACATGCAACCACCTGCACAAGTGTGCATACACCACACACACACACACACACACACACACACACACACACACCAAGGAGCATATTTATAATTGGCTTGGACCATGATATTTAGCCCCTGACTTGAGAGCAAGATTTGAAGATCGTCCACAGTGGTTCTCAACGTATGGGTCTCAACCTCTTTGGTGGGGGGAGGGGAACAACACTTTCCCACAGATGTTGCATACCAGATATTTGCATTACATTTCTTAACAGTAGCAAAGTCACAGCTATGAAGTTGCAATGAAAATAATGTTATGGCTGGGGTCACCACACCATGAGGAACTGTATACTAAAGGGTTGTAGAGTTAAGAAGTTTGAGAACCGCTATTCCAGCTAAGACAGCTCTCGGTTGGGAGAAGGTCACAAAGACAAATCAGCAGCAGCGGAAGTGTGTGTTAAACACTGCAGCGTATAAGTGGATCTGCTGTGGATCATCAAATCCAGTGTGAGCTCTATGGAGAAAGAGAAGCCTGCCCTTGTTCCTCTAAGCCTCAAAAAGCACACGCTGCCCCCAGGTCCCCCCTTCTGGAAAGACCTCTTCCATACATAAGTCATACTCTCTGTCAAAGAAACTCAGTGCGGCTGGGAATCAAAGAGAGGGAGCCGACCCCTCAGCCCAATGTGCAGAGCGTACGCCTTTGTTTCCAGCACTTGATCCCTCTTCTTCCTCCCCAGCTCCACCACAGCCTCATCTTCTGGGCCAGCTGATTCTCCTGGAGAGCTTTAAGGCCGCCACTTCTCCCCTGCAGGAGCGCCCCCTCACCTCCGCCATCTTTGTCAACCTCTTTTTGCTGCTGAGGGATAGTTATTTAAACTTTGCCATGGCACAGACACAACCCAGGAAAAGAAAGGGTGGTTTGGGCTTGTAGTTGAATATTGTCTGTCGTGGTGGCAGGAGGCAGCTAGTGACACTGGGACCGAGAGAGTGGCACTCAGTTTACTGCCTTCTTTTTTTCATAAAAGGGATCCCAGCCCACCAACTGGTGCTGCCACACTTAGGGTGGGTCTCTACATCTCAATTAACCTAATCTAGATAAGCTCTCCCATATATGCCTAGAGGTGTGTTTCCATGGTGACTTGAAATCTCATCAAATCAAGGATTGAGATTAACCCATCACCCCCTCTTTTCTAGAATCCGTACCCATCCATCTATCCTTCCTGTCTGTTCCAGGCACTTGGCAGCATTCACTCTCTTTGTGTAAGTATCCATTTGGCTTCTCCGCCTTGGTGTATTAGTGACTCCGAAATGCTGAGTAACAAATACACTTAAATCTCCTCGTAAACTGTCAAACCATTGCAGCAAAGGTTGGAGGGGTGAGGCTCTGAGCCCAGTGTTGAGCAGGACTAACCTTTACCAAGCCAAACTGCTACAATCTTCAGGAGTTCAGATGGGCCTACTCACAGAAGACCAGCACAGCTGGGCTTGTTTTAACAACTGATGGTTCCTCAAACAAGGGGGGGGATGGGAAGAGTCATGGGACCCTCACCTGAGCAGCCAGCTACCCCTCCCAAAGAATTGTAGGCAATTCTGCCCTGAGGAAGCAGCCGGAGTCTGGGGAGGGGATAGAGCGTGCAGATGGAGAAGGGAGAGGGTTCTAGCTATGCCCCTGTGAGGGCTTCTCTGTTCATGCCTGGTGCCAGGAACAGATCGTGTGGCTGGCTTGAGCTCACCTGTGTGCCTGCTCGCAACCCCTCACACACTGAGCAGTCGGAGTAGCAGAGCTTTGGTTTGTCATTGAGCCCTTAGGGGAGGGTGCAGTTGTTACTTCATTCCCTGCCCCTAGGGAGATAATTCTCCTGACTCCCAAGGCTGCGTGTGGGTGTCCTCTACAAGCTGGGAAGACGCACGGCTCTCAGTCTAACACTCTGGAAGGAACGTGGTTTATCAGTACCCATTTTTCAGTCCCACAAGTCTCACTAGGGACTTCCGGCTTCCAGAGCTGGGTAATCAATTTGTAGAAATTTTTGTTTGTTTCTTTGTTTTCGGAGATAAGGTCTCTTGACGGGACCCTGGCTATCCAGGAACTCACAAAGATCTGCTTGTCACCCCAGCGTTGGGAGTAAAGGCATGCACCACCACGCCCAGCTACTTTACAGTTGCTTTAAACCTCAGTGTCAGGGCCAATTCTCTAAAGCAGCCTCAGAAATCTAAAACAAAAGGCTAGAGATGCAGCTTGGTGCTGGTGTGCCCTATGGGTTCCATAGTTAAGACCTTAAAGTGAATGGGGACAGACAGACAGACAGACAAACAGACAGACAGACTGGATTAGTCTGTTGCTGTTTAAGTGTCTCCTTGCCTTCTCTAGCTTCTAGAAGCTTCCTAAGTTCCTTGGCCTATGGCCCAGCTTTACTAAAGCCGGTGTTTCTCAACACCAGCTAGTCTCTGACCTTTGCCCTCCTGCCCCCTTCTCCTGAAGGCCTGTGTAACGACACCAGCACGTCCCTCAGCATAAGTCTGTCTAAAGCGTCCTAACTTCGGCACACCTGAGTAGTTTTTTTTCCACCATTACAAAACCTTTACTAGTCATCAGCTTCTGGGGATCAGCCTAGGACCATGTTTGGGGACTATTAGCCTGACTGCTGCAACCTGACCCTGACCCCCAAAGACTCTTTAGTTCCTCCTCATGTGCAAAATACAGCCAGCTGGTTGCTTGTAGAGTTCACCTCTTCGGTCAGAATCCAGCAAGAGAGCTTCCACACCTTCTAGGGGAAGGAGGGGGGCCGAAATAATGGAGAAGACTGATGGGGTAGTTAAATAGGATGGTGGGGGAAGAGGGCAGCAATCCAGTGACGTCAGGAACACTCAAGGAAGGTAGGAGAGCGTCAGACAAGCCATGAAGGGATAGTAAGGCTGGCTGGACCAACTCTGTATCTCGAAATCCTGGGAGATCCTCGCATCCCCCAGCAGAACCTTCGACCAACGTTTTCAAAGGCTTTCATTTTGATTGTGTGTGTGTGTGT
The DNA here is from genome assembly GCF_000317375.1 of Microtus ochrogaster. Taxonomy (NCBI): domain Eukaryota; kingdom Metazoa; phylum Chordata; class Mammalia; order Rodentia; family Cricetidae; genus Microtus; species Microtus ochrogaster. The sequence continues at coordinate 7,983,201 of NC_022010.1, forward strand.
GTGTGTGTGTGTGTGTGTGTGTGTGTGTGTGTGTGTGTTGTAGAGGACTAGCCTGGGAACCTAACAGCCACCATTGCCATGAGTTCAGCTGTGCCCTCTTAACAAAAGTCATCCCAGGTGGACCTGTTGACCTTCTCCCATAGGTCACAGGAGAATCAGTGGCCTGGGACTCCCATTTGTAGACACTCCTCCCTGAGAAGTGTATTCAATTCTACCCTCAATGCAGACAGTCTAAGCAGGGAGTAGAGTAAACAGGCCAGGGAACCTTCGGAAGGGGCTCCATCTACATGGCCATAGGGAGGTCATCAGCCATGCTGGGTGCATCCCTTGTGGCTGCTCTAAGCCCTCTCGTGCTCCTTCCCATAATGCCTTGCTTTACTCCCTAGGTAAGCCCCATGAATCCATCAGTTTCCCATTTGGGGGAATCATGCCTCCATTTGTCATTGGGACCTTAGGAGGAGGGGTCCATAATGTTTATGTCTCCCCCAGGGAAGGAACTTTAGCTACAGTGTGTACACACATGTGTGCAATGCCCAGAGAGGTCAGAAGAGGCCATGAGATCCCCCAGGGCTGGAGTTACAGGTGATGGTGAGCTTTCTAGCAGGACATGGGAGCTGGAAACCTAACCCGGGTCTTTGCCAGAGCAGTCCTTGCTCACTATCACTCCAGCCCCTCAGTCAACTTTTGATACACAGTCTTATGCATGCTGGGTAAAGACTCTACTGCTGAATTACATCCCTAGCCTCGGATTTACTGGTGATGGTGGTGGTGGTGGTGGTGGTGGTGGTGGTGTGTGTGTGTCTGTGTGT
>NC_022010.1:7984154-7987066 GCF_000317375.1 Microtus ochrogaster
GAGAGAGAGAGAGAGAGAGAGAGAGAGAGAGAGAGAGAGAGAGAGAGAGAGAGAGCGCTCAACTTTAGTTCGCATTCCCCAGGGACCATCCACTTTGTTTTTTTGTTTTTTTGTTTTTTTTTGAGATATACTTTCTTGCTAACCTGGAACACTCTGATTCCTTCAGGCTGGCTGGCATAAAGAACCCACCTGTCTCCCCTGCCCCAAACCCTCCCCTGCCCAGTTCTGGCATTACAAGCACTCAACACTACCCTTGACTTTTCTTTCATTCTTTCTTTCTAATTATTATTGTAAAAATGCTTTGTTTTAATTTTTATTCCTAAGTATGGCTATGCCACATGCTTTGAGATGCCTGAAGAAGGTGTCTGATCGACTGGAGCTGAAATCAGCCTCATAGCCACCTGGTGCGGGTGCTGGGAACCATCAGTGCTCTTAACTGCAAGGTCACCTCTCCGGCTTCTCCTTCTTGCATTTTTAACATGGGTTCTGGGAAGCAAACTCGGGCCCTTAGACTTGCAAGCATTTTACCTACCAAGCTATCTCCCCAGTCCCCTCAACCCTTGCTTTTTTTTTTTAAGATAAAATGTCATTAGATATCCCAGGCTGGCCTCCAACCTGCAAGCCTCTTGTCTCAGCCTCCAAACTCCTGGGATTACAGGGTTGTGATACCACACCTGGCTTCAGTAAATATCCGAGCCTAGACGAATGGTAGCCCTGGTTTCCTCTGCATGACCATCCCACGGGAAGGGATGTGAGCAGCAGGGAGCTAGTGAGGAGTAAGACAACAGTGGGGCCATCCCTCGCACAGTCCCCTTTTCTCCTGCTGGGGAACACTTACCAACCAACTCCTCTGTAAGCATTCCTTTTCTTAGATGAGATTGCCCACCAAACAGTACAAGCCCCAGGCCTTCAAACTCCGCCAGTGGGAGAGTTCAGCAGTCAAAGCCCATTCTGTTGGGCCCAGAGAATGATCTGTGGCAGCCACGATTTGGGTTTTTATTTATTTTATGTAGGCATTTTTTCTGCCTGTATATCTGCATACCAGAAAAAGCCATCAGAGCCCATAGGCATATGGCTATAGGAAGTTGTGAGTCACCCACATGACTGCTGTAAGTGGAAGCCAGATCCTCTGGATGAGCAGCCAGTGCTGTTAACTGCTGCACCATCTACCCAGCAAACACTGATTGATTGACTGATTGATTGATTGATTGACATTGATTGATTATTTTATGTACCTGGGCAATGGTTTGGGTTTTGAGTGAATATGCTGATTAGATAGACGGCCAAAATCAGAGAATAATGAGAGAGAGGGAACAAAATTTGTCTGATTGGGCACTCAACACATCAAGCCGAAATTCCCTGGGGAAGTTGAGGCTGTGAGCTGGAGTAGCCATTGGAACTTCCTGTCCATAGCTGAGCTTCCAGCCTCTCTCTGCTGCAAGCATTTTTACGTCATGAGATAAATGATAGTAACCTCTGTGTGAAATATGCGTCCTTGCTTCTAGCATTGCCTCAAGGGCACTGTGTTCTTCCTCTTGGCCTCTTTTTGCTGTTCGTTCTCCTCCGTGTCACTGAGCTGGAGAGGATGAGCCCATTCCTACAAAAGGGGCCTCAGAGGACACTGGACAAAGACCTGTTTGAAGTAGAGGAGGGGACCCTGCTTCCAGAGCCAGCTTTCTCAGTGGGCTCAAGCAGCACACGACAGCTTACCGACATGATGTACTTCACACACAGTTAGATGTGCAGGGCAGGTGAAAAGCGGGGGCCTATGAGGCAGAAGGGCTCGTCCAGTCTGAGGTCATGGGGCATGTGCTCCTGCACTCTGAGCAGGCTCTTCTGGAATATAATTGTCATCAAAGGTCCTAGGCAGAAGAGCCAGACCCAGAAAAACAAAGTAGGGATGTGTGTGTGTGAGTGTGTGAGTGTGTGCATGTGTGTGCGTGTGTGTGTGCGTGTGTGTGTGCGCGCACACACGCGCGTACACGGTTGTTTCTAAATATGGGAAAGCAAAGTGGCAGGGGAGGTTCCCTGAGACACCCCAAGTCCATGGTTTCTCATGAAATAGGACACACCCAGATATGCCCCCAAGCTCTGTGAACTATGAAGTCCCTTGCTTAAGTTAACTTTAAAAGTCACTGGGTTTGGAGGTCACGCAGCTGAACTTTGTGTCATTCGTCTCCAGACTGGCCCTGCTCATAGCAACAGCTCAGTAACAGTTGTTTAGGTGACTTTTCAAAGACGGGGACAGCCACTGTTTGCAAAGTCGCTGGCTCCTATGTAGGGCCAAGCACTCAGAATTCACTTACACTCAACGTTTCTGACCAGTCACAAGGCACCACTTTGACTCTCTGCCGTGCACTGCCAAAAGAGGTCAAAAGCTTCGCTGGTTTATGATATAAACATAAATATTTAGAAGGAGGTTCAACCACATGTCCATTTGACAAAACATTGGTGATAGATTTCCCCAACCTAGGCCTCCCAGACATAGGCAGCTTTTGGCCAGTTCTATGGTGTCGGGAATGTAATCCCTCCCACGAAGCAGGTCTCAAATCCAGCTGGGAACGTAGGATGGGGAGAGGAGTGCCGTGGGATACTGTCTTCTGGAGGGACCATGGCTGCTGCCATCATGAACACTTAGCAGCTGGGCTGCTTGTGTGGGGCTTGGAGAAAAGGAGCAAAGGGCATGAGAGGAGGGAAGGGGAGGTAAGGGAACGGGAGGGTAAGAAATGGTAGGATGGGGAAGGGAGGGAAGGGACAGGATTACTTGGTAAGAAGGGGTCAGAAAGAGTGAGGGGGTGAGAGTAGGTAGTTGGGGGTGAATGTGATCACAGTGCCTCCTATACTGTCCAAAAACTTATAAGATTTATTTTAAAGGATGTGTGGTTTTTTGTTTTTTTTTGTTTTTTTTTTTT
>NC_022010.1:7987166-8025802 GCF_000317375.1 Microtus ochrogaster
CCTCGAACTCACAGAGATCTGCCTGCCTCTGCCTCCCGAGTGCTGGGATTAAAGGCATGCACCACCACCGCCCTGCTAAGGCTGTGTGTTTTAAGAGAGGTGTTGGAGTGTGGGTATGAGCCTGTGAGTGCAGGTGCTTGAGGAGCCAGAAGAGGGCGCTAAACTCCTCTGAGCAAGAAATACAGGAGGTTGTAAACCTCCTAACAGGGGTGCTGGGCTAGTCTTCCACAAGGTCAGTAAGTACGTGTTCTTAGCCACTGAACTATCTTTCAAACCCTTAAGCCCTAACCCATACAAGAATATTTTGTCTTTGTTTTTAGAGGCAGGAGTCCTCTGTAGCTTTGGAGCCTATCTGGAATTCACTCTGTAGACCAAGCTGGCCTCAAACTCACAGAGATCCACCTGCCTACCCCCGAGTGCTGGGATTCCCACACAAAAATTTTTAACTAAATACCTCATCACCTTTTCACCTGGGCCCACGTGAGTGAGGGATAAAAGCAAGTCTTTTGATATCAAGAGGCCAAAATAATACCCTTGGATCACACTAATCCTACAACCTGTTCAGCACAAAGCCCATGGAGAACCATGAATATTAATTACCACTGCCCAGACCTATAAGAGTTTCCTGTGTGGTCACATTCCCTAGTGTGTCAGCCTCTTCTGTCAATCCATGTCTGTGTGTGTATGCCATGTATGTACAGGACCCCTGAGGACCAGGAGAGAGAAGGCATCAGATTCACAGAGCTGGGTGACAGCCATTGTGAGCACCCTGACATAAATGCTGGGAACTGAACCTGGGTATTGGAGCTGCAGGCTCTGTTAACCACTGGGCCATCTCTCCAGTCCTCAGTCCTACTTCTTTATGTCATAAATAAAAATATCGCCTGGTGGTGGTGGCAGACGCCTTTAATTCCAACATGAGGGAGGCAGAGGCAAGAGGATCTCTGTGAGTTCGAGGCTAGCCTGGTCTACAAAGCAAGTTCCAGGGCAGCCAAGTCTACACAGAGAAACCCTGTCTCGGAAAACCAAATTAAGTACAAATTAAATAAATAAATAGCGGCATCCGGTACTTGGAGAGGCAGGAGCCCCCCCCCCATATCTGGATGCTCATCCACTCTGCAAATATACCACTCCTCGTAAAATTCTTCAATGGCTGTCAGAGTGTGGTGGCTGAACGGCCCTGGTCCACTCAGACTCAGGCCCCTTCTATGAAGTGACATTGCATTTGCATATAACCCATACACTGCCTCCATGGGCCTGATTATCAATAGGCAACCCATCAGACACAGTACAGACCAAATGCTGAATAGGTTTTACTGTATGCTCTGGGTACAACCATGAGAGTCTATACTTACACAATACAGATACTGTTTTCAAATGACCTGTTTTGTTGGCCACACAGGGTCTCTAGTAGCTTAGGCTGGCCTCAAGCTCCTCAGTAGCCAAAAACGACCTTGAACTCCTGATCCTCTTGCTTCTACCTTCCAAGTGCTAGGATTAAAGATAAACACTGTTACAACCATTTGTTCATTGCTGGGGGTAGAACCTGGGGCCTTGGGCATGCTAGGCAAATGTTCTACCCTCTGCACCACATCCCAAGACCATCTGACTTTGGTATCATTGTTTTTAAACAATTTCTTGTAGCCAGGCTGATCTCAGACTCTCAGTGCTCCTACCTCAGCCCCTATGAGTTCCTGGGGATTACTTTTTTTTTAATTTTTTTTTTATATTTATATATTTATTATGTATACAATATTCTGTCTCTGTGTGTATGCCTGAAGGCAGGAAGAGGGCGCCAGACCTCTTTACAGATGGTTGTGAGCCACCATGTGGTTGCTGGGAATTGAACTCAGGACCTTTGGAAGAACAGGCAATGCTCTTAACCACTGAGCCATCTCTCCAGCCTGCTGGGGATTACTTTTTAAAAATATTTGTGATCCCCAGTTGCTTTGCTGACTGGTTGAATTCACCGTGTAGGGCCCACCAAGGGTAAACTGCGTTTATCCTGAGAACAAGGCACACTAAGAAAGATTTTGTGGTGTGTTCCAAGCCTCTCTCTACCCAGATTATGGAGTTTGTGTGCAAGTTGGGCAACCAAGCCCACAGCTGAAGATAACCGGGATCCTTCCCACATACAGTCCAGGGAAATACACTCCCTTTCCTTAACAAGGGCGCACTGGGGCCAGTGGGATGGGCAGGCAGGATGGGGCCTGAGAGTTCTAGCTCGTGTGGGTGCCTTTATCCAAGACGTGGAGTGGGAACTATTATTACCAGAGCTTTACAGGTCAAAGCCTGGGTCTTAGCAATCCCAACAAGCAAGACTCATCCAATTGACCCAAACACACCAATTGAAAAGAGAGGCTATTGAAAAACATAGAAAATCGGGCTGGAGAGATGGCTCAGTGGTTAAGAGCACTGGCTGCTCTTCCAGAGGTCCTGAGTTCAATTCCCAGCAACCACATGGTGGCTCACAACCTTCTGAAAGGACCGAGAAGACACCATAAACAGGCTGCCCAGTCTTCTCAGAGATCAGGCCTCATTTTCACTTGGCTGAGACTGAACAAGCACTTTCTGAAGAAAAGCCACGAATAAAGGACAATCAACCTCCAACACCCCAACAGTGAGGAGGAGGCCTGGTACACGCAGTGCTAGGCCAGGCTGGGCCTGAGCCAACGTCCATGGCACCTCTCGGACAGGGCCTGGGACTTGTCCAGACCTGCCCAAAAAACTGCAGCCCTGACTAACTCCTGACTAGCCCTAGCAATTACAACATGCTAATATGATTTCCACTTGCTTAAACCAATGATATCTAAAATGACCTAACTTCCTTAGACACTCCCCTCTGTAAAGACTTAAAAGAAGCCCCCACCTCCTTCTTGGGGTCGCAGCCATCTTCTCTTTGTGTAGGCTGGTCAGCCCCAGCATGATGGAATAGTAATAAACTCTTCGCTTCCGCATCGGATCTGGTCTCTTGGTGGTCTTTGGGGGTCCTGACTCTGGGTACAACACACCTGTAATGGGATCCAGTGCCCTCTTCTGTCATGTAGGTATATGTATGTGCAAGCAGAGCATTTGTGCACAAAACACATGAAAAAGAAGATAGACAAGAGGCTTATCAGTGTGACCGCACTGGGAAGAGGAAAAGGAAACAGGCCAGTGACCCTCAGTGTAACCTTGGGGAATTGGCATGGTGGTTTAGGAAAGATTAGTTTGTTTATGTATTTATTTATTTTACTTATTTTTTTTTTTTTTTTGGTTTTTTCGAGACAGGGTTTCTCTGTGGCTTTGGAGCCTGTCCTGGAACTAGCTCTGTAGACCAGGCTGGTCTCGAACTCACAGAGATCCGCCTGCCTCTGCCTCCTGAGTGCTGGGATTAAAGGCGTGCGCCACCATCACCCGGCTTTACTTATTTTCTAAGTGTATGTCTGTGTGTGTGTGTGTGTATGTGTGCATGCATTCAGAGGGCAACAGGCGTGGCGCTAAAGCTACAGGCACTGTGACCCGTCCAACATATAAACAAGAGAGATTTATATCGAAGCAGTCTGGGTCAAGATGTGGTCCAGCCTGTCTCCACAAGGGCTCTGTAAAGCTGACAGAACTATGTGAAATCCCTGTCTATGGATTTGGTTCCTTCCACGGTTGGCTCCAGAGCTCCTGGATGAGGGGGTCATTTAAATTAATTGAGGCCAATTGTTTCAAAGGCCTATAAGTAGAAGGGAGAACCACAAGTGACCTTTTTTCTTTTTTTACAATATCCCCTCCCCCACCAGGATGATGTGGATCTGCGCAGCTTAGCCAGAGTACTAGTATGTGGCATTGATTGATGATTGGTTGATTGGTTGGATTGGTTGGTTGATTGATTGAGACAGAGTTTTTCTATGTAGTCCTGACTGTGCTGGCAGACGTGTGTGTGTGTGTGTGTGTGTGTGTGTGTGTGTGTGTGTGAGAGAGAGAGAGAGAGAGAGAGAGAGAGAGAGAGAGAGAAGAAAGAGAGAGAAGAAAGAGAGAGAACCATTTCTCATTTTTTTTTCAGTGTTGGGCCTCATATTTTTGGTGTTTTGGTGTTTCTCTGTATAACAGTTCTGGTTGTCCTGGAACTCACTCTGTAGACCAGGCTGGCCTCGAACTCACAGAGATCTGCCTGCCTCTGCCTCCCTAGTGCTGGGATTAAAGGTGTGAGCCACCACTCACCACTGCCAGGCTAACAGTTTTCTTCTTCTTCTTCTTCTTCTTCTTCTTCTTCTTCTTCTTCTTCTTCTTCTTCTTCTTCTTCTTCTTCTCTTCTTTTCTTTTGGTTTTTTTTCAAGACAGGGTTTCTCTGTAGCTTTGGAGCCTGTCCTGGAACTAGTTCTTGTAGACCAGGCTGGCCTCAGCCTCTGCCTCGAAGTGCTGAAATTAAAGATGTGAGCCATTTCCACCTGGCCAACTTCACATCTTAAAGCATTTCCTTGTGAAATGTGTCAGTACATATAGCCTCTATCCCTTTGACCAGGAAAACTTGCATGAGTGCTTTTTGTTGCTGTTGTTTTGTTTTGTTTTACCATGGTGAAGTAAGCAGACAGTGGCCCTCTTAGCCACTGCAGTTCAATGACATTAAAAACGTCCACTGCCCAGATTTTCTCATCACCTCGGTTAGAAAGTCAGCATTCATTAAGTAAACCAACGGTCAGAAGAGATGGCTGTGCAGTTAACAGCACTGGCTGTTCTTCCAGAGGTCCTAGGTTCAATTCCCCTCACCCACCATGCAGCTCCCAATCATCTGTAGCTCCAGTTCCAGAAGATCTGCCACCTCTCTGTCCTGCCTGGGCACAGGGACACATGAGGTACACAAACATACATGCAGACAGAAAAAACACCCGTATCTATAAAATAATAAAATTTTAATTAAAAAAAACCTAACCCCAATTTTTTTCCTTCCCCTTGACCTTGATCATCTCAATCCTAATTCTGTTTGATGAATTCATCTTTTCTATAAGTTTCCTATGAGGGGATCCTGTGGAATTTGCCCTCTTGTGTCTGGTTTTTCCAGGCATGCCACCCTCGGGGTCACCTTGCAGCAGCAGCAGCAGCAGCAGAGGAAGAAGGAGAAGGAGAAGGAGAAGGAGAAGGAGAAGGAGAAGGAGAAGGGGAAGAAGAAGAAGAAGAAGAAGAATTCACATTTTACTTGTGGCTTCAAAGCATTCTGTCAATCTTTTTTTACAAGGCCTAAAAGAAATTATTGGCCAGAATCATTACCTAGATTTTTTTTCTAACAGGCCTGGGAAACATTTACATCAAATATATTTACATCTCCTTGAAAATGTAAATATCAAGGAAGACCCCTGTCCCTGCCTCCCTGTCACCAGGGGGAGTTTAGCTGGATTCTTTGTTCCTAACTGCAACCACCTGTGTGATAAAGATTTGAAACGTTCTATTATTTCTTGATGCGCAGCACAGTTGGCCAGCTTGGTGGGTCCCAGATGACTAAGCTAGTTTAGCGTGGAGGTATGAACGTGTCTCAAAGGAGGTCACGCCTTCTACCCAAGGGCAAGATATTGTGAGCCGTGGGAATTGGCAAACAAAAGCTGGGTTCTGTGGGTAGCACCGTCTGTATGCAGGGTGGGGTTGCTTCTGCCATCTGCACACTTGCCACTCTGTCGTCTCGTGATCACCTCGTCTGTGACGGTGGCTCACTCTGTCACCTATGATCACCTCATCTGTGATGGTGGCTCACTCTTTAATGCTTGTTCGATAACAAAACTGGTTTCCTCGTCTGTAAAGGACATTCTGACTGGCAGATGTTTCTTTTCCTATCTCTGCAATGATCAACTTTGATCATCTCTGCTCATCCATGATTGGTGGCAGGCGGGCTGCCCACGAAAGGGACCCTCCTGACCAGCTCAGGGATCAGCAGCTCCCAGCTACAGGAAGGATGGCTGAGAATGGTTTACCCGGGTCTAAGCAAGCACCAACGATGCCTTGCAACAGCTTAGGATCAAAGTGTCCAGCGCCACAGAGGGAACCAGGCAGAAGCAGAGGCCAGAGAGACATGCAGTTTTTGGGAGCCATTTTTCTTTGAGAGTCCAGACTGGAGCCAAGTATCCTCAGCTCTAAGTGTGTTATGACTGTACAGCTGGCTTCTGTTCCACCAGTGTGGGACCTACAGGGAGGTCCTCTGTCCCACCTCAAATGAGAGCACCTGCAACCACAACCACTCTGGCTTGGATGCAGTACTGCACAATCCATGTGAATCTACTCATTTAACACCCCATCTGCCGCAGTAGGCAGGTAGGCCTTCTTCCCATTTTACAGATGGGAAAAACTGAGCCTCACGGAGGCTAGGTAACTTTTGCTAGCTCAACAACTGGTTAGATCTGTGCCTTCTGCAGTAGTTTCATTTCTGTGGCTTTGATAAAATACTGTGATTAAGAAGCTCCTCAGGGGATAAAGGGTTTAAGCCACAATTCCAGGTAACAAGGAAGTCATAGCAGCAGGAATCTGAGACAGCTCCACAGTCAAGAGCAGAGAGAAATGAATGCATACATGCTCGCTGTGCTCAGTGGGATTTCTCCACTCTTGCACAGTTCAGGACACACACACACCCCTTGTCTAGGAATGGTATCACCCACAGTGGGCTGGGTCTTCTCACACCAGTTAACTTAAAAGGCAAACCCTCCTCTATTCAAGTCATACCACAGGCTGACCTAATATGGACAGTCCTTCACAGAAACTCTCCTCACGGGCGATTCTAGTCTGTGACAAATTTGACAGTAAAAACTATCACCCAGTTCATAGAAGACAATTATGAAGGATCTGCCACATGTGAGGTCTTTGCCAAAGCAGTTGGAATCCAGAAGAGAGTCTTCTGGTCCTGAAGGGGCTTCAGATCAGAAAGGAGACACATGCTGAACAATGGAAGGGATTGTGGGAGTGAAAACATTGGCGAGGAGAGGAAGGCGGAGATCAGAGAAACGGGGCCAGAGGGTCAGCAGCTGGGAAAGGGAGTCGAGACTGAAAGTGCTTCCCAAGCAAGGAGCTGCATCCAGGAGGAGGATCCCAGTGGGGGGAAGGAGATAGCAGCTATCTGGGCTCTGATTGCACTGGAGGAGGGAGGACGGCCCCAGCCACGGACAGGAGATATTTGTTCCTCTGTAACAATGTCAGGGATTTCAGATTTATTTCTAAGGACAGTAGAGAACCATAGCTGGTTTGGAGGGATCCACCAAGTCGTTTCAAAAGGTTCTAACCCAGAAGATCTGAGTTAAGGGGAGTTCTTTACTGTGGCCTTTGTAAACCCTAGTCAGAGGACACATTCTTGATTCAAGGACTCTGATTTTATGATATCTATGGTCCCATAGACAGGATCTAACAGTGAACTAAACTCAGTTTTTTTTTTCACTTGATTTTCACAAAGGAGAGATGGAGATTGCCCAGCAGGTAAAGGTGCTTGATGCTAAGCCAGATGACCTGAGTTCCATCCCTAGGACCCAATGGTGGAAGGACAGAGCCAACTCCTCCTGCAAGCTGTCCTCTGCCCTCCATACACATGTACCACCCACACATGAGCACACAAAATAAAGTGTGAATAAAAGGTGTTGCTGAAGATGAGACCCGAGGTTCTCCTCTGGCCTTCACACACATACACACATTAAAAAAATAATGAAGCAAAGGCAAGCACTGAAACTACCCACTTACACCCAGTGACAAAAATCTGCTTCGGGGGTTCAAATCCAGGACGCAACCAGGGACTCACGTTTATAAGCCTTGCTTTTCTTAACTGCAGAATGGGTATGTGTATGGTAATTATTGTTTTGCCAGTGAGGGCATAAATGGCCCCAAGTATGAAGGATTGTTGAGTGGAAGACAATTGAAAATGGGCACCATAATCTCTAATGTCACACAGTCACACACAGGAATGCTTCCCGCAATACTTTGATCAGTCTAAAATCTAAAAGGACTTAGATTCAGGGTTAATACTATTCTCCACATAATCAGAGGGCTAGAAATAGGACTTCCCAAAAGGCAAATAGTACGCTTGACCCAGCACCCACCTGAGAGTGAGTTAGCCCTAAGAAAGGCCAAATTATTTTCAGAAAGTGCTTAGCACAGAGAATAGATAACCATTTTTGACAACTTAATTTGGGGACTAGGGGTGTAGCTCAGTAGAGTGCATGCCTAACCTGCACAAAACACTGAGTTCTGCCCAAGAGGTGGAGGCAGGGAACCAGAAGTTCAAGGTCATGCTCCAACTCATCCTCTTTCAAAAGCATCCTGAACTACTGGAGACTGTCTCACACTGTAACTCAGCTCTTGATCCTCCTGCTTCAGTCTCCTCAGCTGGGATTACAGAGTAAATCATCATGGCCGGCTTTAATTTTTAGTGTGTTTGTGTTTATTGTGTGTGTTTGTACATTCACGTCATGAAATGAAGGTGGAGGTCAGAGGACAACTTGCGTGAGTCAGTTCCTCCTCCTACTATGCGGGTTCTGGGATTGGAACTCTGGTTGGCACGCTTTCCTGCTGAATCATCCCACCGGCTCCCCACTCCCGACTTCATTTATTTATTTACGAGACAGGGTTTCTCTGTGCATCCCTGGCTGTCCTGGAACTCGCTCTGTAAACCAGGCAGACCTCGAACTCAAAGATCCACCTGCCTGTGCCTCCCTGGGTGTGCTGGGATTAAAGGAGTACGTTGCCACCACCTGCCCCACACCGCTTCACGAATTTGCGAGTCATCCTTGCTCAGGGGTTCTGCTAATCCTCTCTGTATCGATCCCGTTTTCGTAAATGTGCAGCCGAAACGAGCACCTAGCCTAATTTTTTTTTTATGCTAATGCGGTTGGGATATTCAGAACCAGGAGAGCAGTCTCCCCAGCCTTGGTCTTTCCTTCCCAGGGCTCCTGGGGACCTGGTATGGGCGGGGCGCCACGGAGCCACGCCCCGGGTAGGCGTGACGGAGTTTCGTGAGCTCCCCGTCGCGCCCGCGCGCGCGCGCCCGCGGAGCGGCCCCTCAGGTACGCGGACAAGATGGCGGCGGTAGTGGGGGATAGCGCTATGGAGGTGGTGCCGGTGCTGGCCGAGGAGGCCGCAGCCGAGGCGGCGGGCCCCAGCTGCCTGGTGCAGCTGCCGGGCGAGGTGCTGGAGTACATCCTCTGCAGCGGCTCTCTCACGGCGCTCGACATCGGCCGCGTGTCCAGCACCTGCCGTCGCCTGCGCGAGGTGTGCCAGAGCAGCGGCCAGGTGTGGAAGGAGCAGTTCCGGGTGAGGTGAGCCGTCCGCTCCATTCCCGCAGCGCCCCGGGCCCGGGCCTGGCGTGGGCTCCACCCGCCACCCTCCCGCGCTCGCGCCGCCCCCTCTCAGGCCCCGCTTCCCGCGGCCGCAGACAAAGGCCTGGGCCGGGGCCTCCGGAGCCCCGATGGGGTCGCCTCCGCCTTCCGCGACCCGGCCTCCCGCTCGGCCCCGCGGCTGCGACCTCCCGCGCCTCCCGGCTCCGAGCGCGCATCTTTTGTGGCCCGCTCGGTACAGGATGTTTACGTGCCGGCGGTATTGCGTGCATTCCCGGCTGGCTGGGATGCCGGGATCGGACCTGCCATCCCATCTCGTGACCTTGGGGGAGGAAGGGGTGCCGTCCACCTCCCTTCTCGGCAGCCTGGGTCTTCCATTCCGTGATTAGACACCTTCCCCCTGTTTTGCTGCGTGGGGGAATCTAATGAGATGCGGCCCCGGATTGCGGGGCCTGGTGCTGAGGAGGCGCGCCATCAGTGCAAACCGTTAGCATCATCGCCGTGATTGTGTCCACCACGGAATGGGAGGGTGGGGGTGGAAACACTGTCTTCCCGTCACCAAGCCAAGGTCACCGCATCGAGTAGTGAGGCAGTGCGTGGATGCCCGATGGAGATTGCAACTAGAGCCGCTGCCCGCCCCCCCTTTCCCGCAGGCTCCTCAGCTGTCAGGGGTTCTGCAGTCTCCGCTGCGCTGAGAAAGGTGTTTTCTCCCCTTATAGGTGGCCCTCTCTGATGAAGCACTACAGTCCCACCGACTACGTCAATTGGTTAGAGGAATATAAAGTTCGGCAGAAAGCTGGCTTAGAAGCCCGGAAGATTGTAGCCTCCTTCTCCAAACGGTTCTTTTCAGAGCATGTAAGCACCTGTTATGTGGCTCAGGCTGTGTGTGCGTGCGTGCGTGTGCGTGTGTACATACATGTGTACACGCGCGTTAGCTGCTCGACTCTTACTGCCAGTTCTCTTTTCGCTGCTCACACAATCCCTTGCTTACATGGCTGTAAGAGTCATTGTGTCCTCTTCCCTCCCGTCCAGCAACACGGAGCCATTTGTCCCTGCCAGCCCTACTTTTCTAAAGTGAGAGACAGTGGGCTGTGAGGACGGGGAGGGATACACAGGGCGGTGTCCACTGGGTCCAGATAAGCCTTATTTTTCCTCAAGATTGTTACACAGGCTTTGTGCAACCCCCGCGTGATTTGAGAGCCATCAATGATTGGATACTCCAAAGCTCTTACACTTGTTTTCCCAGGAAGGCTGCCGAAATAAATGCGGCCCAAACTAAGTAGTGAACTGCGTTGTTTGTTAAGGTGCTGGGGTTAAAAACTGCCTATAGCTCACCGGCTAGCATCGGTTGCTCCCAGCAATTGAGAATTTTTGTTATCACTGCTGTTCTTTGTTCTGAGGGGAGTTTCACCATGTACCCCAGGCTGCACTTAAACTCTTGTCCAGCCTCCTGAGGGCTGGGATTACGAGGAATCATCGCCAGACCTGGCTCAAGCTGCTTTTCTTCATTGGCTTAAATCTTTTCCGTTTTGGAGTCAGTTGTTTGCCCCTTGTTCAGAATGTCCCATGGAAATCCGTGTCTGTTCCTGATGCTGCTTTCCCTAGGGCTTTCCCAGTTCTCCACAGGCTGGGCATCCAGTGGAGCTGACACTCTTAGTTCTACTCTTGTGGTGTGATGGAGGTTGTTTTCTGAAGATTACTTCTCATTTTCCACTCTGCTGTTAACGGAATTTATGAACAGTGTTTTCAAGGTGTTTCAAGTTTTGAAAGGGCAGATTTGACTTTCAGCACATTCTAACTCAGTCCCCTATGGGACTGCATATAGACATTCTCCAATTTGTTTATATAAAATGCTTATTAGTAGCAGCATGAACCAAGGTTTTGTTCAGCCTGGAACAGTGCCCTAGCCAGTCTATAATCACACGTGTTCAGTACTGGCTTAAACGTGTACATGCTCACAGGTGTTCTAATCATGGTGGGCTGGTGAGCTTTTCTCTCTTCCTTCCCTGTACCACTGCTTACTTAATTAGAAGCTTGTGGAGGACTTTGAACACAGCAGGGGCATACTTAGGGTGGACTCACAGGTGGGTGATTGATTGGTATTCTTATTTTCTCCATGTGTACACGGTCACCATGAAACACTGTGGCTGCTCTCATAAGGAAAACTGGGGGACATCCCAGGACTTTAACCCCAGAGTCTTAATGTGCCGCCACCTCGATAGCCATTGCACCATTACCTCAGCATGCGTGTGCCTCCACCTCAGCACACAGGTCTCATTGCCTCGGGGTACAGAGCAGAGTGCATAGCCAGGGAGCCCCAGGAGCACCTCTGTTTCAGACTAAAATGTCTTGCCTCTCCTAGTTGTGTGTAGCAAAGACCTTGGAAGATTGGAGACTTGCAGCCTCAGCCTGTATGAGCTCTTCACCGCACATGAGAATCTGGCATCAGCAGGCTCAGAAACTCCCCGACTGTGAGAGTGGGGTGTGTGTGACTCAAGTGCCAGGACCTGAATGTGCTGTGATTTCTCTGTTGCTTTCTGCCCTGACGGCCCTAAGAGATAGTGTGCAAGAGCTTCTGTCACTGTCCCCGTGTGCAGCTGCTCTCAGTTGTGGCTCAGCTGTGTGTCTGCCAGTGTTAGCCATACTAACTCTCAATGACTGAGGCCTCCTGTGTGTGTGTTTCCCATAGGTTCCTTGTAACGGCTTCAGTGACATTGAAAACCTCGAGGGGCCAGAGATCTTTTTTGAGGATGAGCTGGTGTGCATCCTAAACATGGAAGGAAGGTAAGCCATGGCCCTCTCGGGGTCATCATCATGATAACTGCAGAGGGAGAGCCCTGGTGTTTCCAGATACTTCACGTCTTGGCACAGGTATCATTTTGAAAAGTTGTGGATGTGTGAGATGAGCACACCAGGACAGTTGGCACACTGTCATTCCCTGCAGCCATAGGCGTCTCATCTGTGGATTCAGCCAACTTTGTATCAAAACTATCCAGAAATCTATGCATGGGGGCTCATGTCTATACTTACAATACTCAGGATGCCGAGGCAGGGAGAAGCAGCAGGTTCAAGAGCTACAAAGTGAGTTGCAGAACACCCTGGACTACGGGAGTGAGACCCTGCCTCAAAATAATAAAATCTTTAAAAAAAATATGTCAAGAGGCAGGGAAATGATCAGTCAGTACAGCTTGCTCTGCAGGTGTGACGAGCCAAGTTTGATCCCCAGTGGCATGCACTTTCTCTTCTCGTGCTGGGCTTGATGGCCACCAACTTAGCCAAGTGGCGAGCACAAGGCTCCAGAGAGAGATTATCTGAGAAAGTGAAAGGAATGGCACCTGAGATCCACCTCTAGCCTTCACAGATGCTCACACCTGTGTGCTCACATGTGTGCGCACATGCTTGCACACACACAGATTGTCGTTTACCTAGCATCTGCTTTTTCTTGTTGTCTAAATAGTGACTACTTACATTACACTTAGTGATTTAGGGGCGATTTAAGGTGCAGGGGAGCATGAGCTTGGGTTATCCGCAGATGCTCTCCTGGAGGTCCTGGCTTCAGTTCTCATCGCCCACGTTGGGTGACTTGCAGCCCCCTATAAACCAGTCCCACAGGATCTAATTCCTCTCTTGACCTACTTGGGCGCCTGCATTCACACGCACATAGCCACACAGGCACAAGCTCACACACAAACACATCATTTACAATAAAAATAAACCTTACTCTTACTGTTTAGAATGGTATATCTTATATTTTCTGCTGGAAAACTTAATTTCCAATTCAGCAGTGACTTGCCATGCAGCCTAACCTCCTGTGGGAGAGATCCGCTGTTCTAAAAGTTGGAGAAAAAGATGCATTGAGAGAGGTCACTGCAAAAAGTCCTGACCAGGAAACAGTGTTTCATGGGGCTTTGTGGGGAGAGGTTCTAGGTCTGGGTGCTTCCCCACCCGAATCTGTGTGTAGGTTTATGTAAGCTCTGGAGTGTGCACTGACAGTATTGTGTGGCTTCATGATAGTCTTTAGGCATGGCATGTATGGAGAAGGGTTCAGGGTGCACTTTATTGGCTTTAGTTTGTGTGATATAAACTTTATTTCTTATTTACACTCTTTTCCTGTTCTTTCCACTGCTGATTTTATGTTGGCCTTTCCTGCCTCCACTTTTTGCTTTTCTTTTATAGTTTTGAATGCCAAACCCAGGGTCTTACCCTGAGCCAACTGGGTGCTCCACTCCTGAGCTCTTAGCCCCACCTGTTTGGTTTTAATAGCTAGCTACTTTGTCTTTTATCCTAATCCTAACTACGTGAGAAAGGGGAAGGGATCATTGCTTGTGGGAGACAGATCCTGCTCTGCTTTGTCTTAGAATTACCATAGGGATCTATCCCGTCAACTTCCCCAGGAGGAGCTCCCTTAGCTAACAGCTACCCTGTCTTGCAGATTGGCTGATGGACAGCCACTTGCTGTCTGCTTTAGAGGCTTTCTTTCTTAGTATGTGGGTTCTCGGGAATAGGTTTCCTAGGTAGTTGCAGTGTGTTGAAAACGTGCGAAAATTAATATACTATCCAGTGCTGCTCCAGGTAGATACAAAAAAAGCAACGAAGATTTGGGGATGGGAAGGTCTTTATTTTGCTTAGTTGCTTTTCCACCTGGATAATGTTGTCATAAAGTAAGTGCAGAGAAGTAAATCTACAAGAAGAGCCAGAAAAAAAAAGAGTGTTTAAATGAGTGTAATGGGAAGCTTGCAGTATGAGCTGGTGGGGCAGAGTGTGAGGGAACTTTGTGATCTCAACAGAGCTCTGTGGGAACGGACATGGACAGGATGCCAGAGGAGTTCCCCAGTAAGAGGTTGTTGAGTAGGGAGATACGTGGAACTGGATGCCCAGCTGGAAACCAGCAAACTAGCCTTCTACTCAAAACTTACTCTCAAGAGTAACAGCCCACACCATAAGTCTGTGACTGGTAGGCCAGGCTGGGAACCGGCGGTCCTTTGCAGAACTTGCCATGCCCAAGGGAAATGGGCAAGGCAGCAGTTTTAAGGAAACACCTTGGAATTCACTCTTCAGAGGAATGTTAAAATCACTGGGAAAGACTGCCTTTTTGTGCTAGTCAGGTCATCAGGAAAGCTGAACTCGTGTAGCCAGTGGAAGTATGTATTGTGGTTGTTTTCAAAGTAAGTGTTGTAAGCATGTTGCCCTTGGTGGGACAAGTGTAATGGCAGGGAGTGTTCTGTCAGTGTGCACGGTGACCCTTTCTGTTTCCATTAGTGCTGTGGAAAGCAGTGGAGCAGGCAGTTTCTGTAGACAGTCAGGTGCCCTCTCTGGGTGTGTGATGACTACCTGTGCTGTTCTGTGTGGTCTGAGAAAGCACAACCTGCAGAACACTGTACTACACAGCACGTTAAAGAGCTTGTGCTGTGCCTGAGAAAGGAACCTGGGTGGCCAGTGCCCAGCCAGACACTTGTAATAGAGGTACTGGATTTTAAACTCAGAAAGGGCCTTTGGGTATCCAGGCAAAAGAGATGAAGTCACTTCTGTGCAAAAGAAAGACTGATTTCAACAGCAGCATTTTATGCCAGAGGAAAAAGGTATTCCAAGGCATAAAGGAAATGCCAGCCAAGGATTTTTATATCCAGCTGAACTGACTTCCAAGTATAAAGGCTAAAGACAAACTTGTCAACTTGGAAGAACTCAGATTTTGGGCTCGTTCTGACATGTCAGCTAGAAATGGAGTTTGAAACCCAAAACCACAGAGATAGTCTGACTCAGGTCTACTGGTGAGCACTGAATGGACATTAACCTGATGTCCTGCCTCCAAATGAGAGCTGTCTAGGAGACAGTACTATGTAAGTGGTTAGGGCAGCTGGAAGAACATTTGGCAGTGGTCTGGCAAGATGTTCAACAGGTACAGGTTCTTGCTGCCAAGCCTGAAGACCTGAGTTCAATCCCTTGGATCCACATAGTAGACTCTGCAGACTGTCCTCTGGCTTCCACATATGCCCCATGGTCTGTATGTACACATGCCTGGGTAGACACACTCACTTGCCTACACAAGATCATGGACAGATTACCCAGCCTCTTTATTTTCCGAGAAATGACAGGAAAACTGGTCATTACACTCAGGCCAGACTTGTGTGTACATGGAGATGCGTGTAAAGCCAGCGAATGACTGTCATGCCATCTCTAGTGTCATAGAGGGGCAGAAGGATGTCAAAGCTGTATATGTCTGAATTTGAGTCAGAAGTGTCAGTATGAACTCATGACCAGCCTAGTAGCTACCGCTTCCCCCATGCAGCCAGGATCACGGAGAAATGGCTGCTTCAGAAATGTACAAGGTGAATCCAGAAC
Source organism: Microtus ochrogaster (assembly GCF_000317375.1). Taxonomy (NCBI): domain Eukaryota; kingdom Metazoa; phylum Chordata; class Mammalia; order Rodentia; family Cricetidae; genus Microtus; species Microtus ochrogaster. The sequence continues at coordinate 8,002,769 of NC_022010.1, forward strand.
CAGACATTATGAGTACTTATAGTCCCTCCCTTCAGTGTGGGGCAGCAGTGTGGGAGAGGCAGAGCATGTTGGTCTGCTCCAGAAAGGTTAGCTCTGTGAGTCCCCAGTACTATTTCAAGACATTCCTTGGTCTTTGAAGGAAAATCAAAAATGAGTGAAAGGGATAGGCAGAGCATTTGTCCTGTTTTTGCTACATTTTATCCCGTTGGAAAACTAGAGAATAGATGAGGGTTTTGCAACAGTCTTTCCAATAAATGAAGAGGGGCTGGTTCAGTTAGAAATATCTGAAGGAGCAACAGTCCTGGACACTGAGCACAGTGGCTGCTAGTACTGCACAGGGGACAACCAATCATTGTCATCAGCTCCATCCCATCTTTCTTTCTTTTTCATTAAGACAGAGTCTCACTCTGTAGTCCAGGCTGGCCCTGCTTGCAGCCTCTGCTTCCTGAGAGGATCATAGGCATGAGCCTTTTTCTTGTGGTGCTGGGGGCTAGAAGAAGGCTGGCGAAGCAAGCGTCTGCCTCTGGCCTGCATCTGCAGGTGGCTTTTGGTGGAAGACTACCCCACCTTCTGGAGTGGCAACTGGCCACACAACTGGTATTTGAATTTCACAGAGCCTCTCCAGCTACTTAGTTGTGAATTGATTTTGTGTTCTTGTTTGTTGTGTTCATCTATGTATATGTGAGTACAATCGTGCCACAGTGCATGAGTGGTCTGAGGACAGCTTGTAGGAACTTGCTCTTCCTTTCTCCCAGTGTAGATCTTGGGGATCATGCTCAGGCTTGGCGCCTTTCTTGCCAGCCTTTCCATCTACTTAGCAATAAGAAATCCGGAGCAAGGTAAAGCTTAGATGGACATATTCTGAACTTAGGTAAGCTACTGTTATTCAGTGGGGAGACCCTGTAGATGACTGAGACTAAAAGATCCCTGAGCAGTTCAGGGATGTGTGTGGGCAGTCACTCTAGAGAGGCTCAGGAGATGGCCACAGAGGCATGACGTGTGATTGTGCAGCACCTCAGAGCTGTGCTTCTTGGCTTGCACGAGGAATGCAGCATTTGCCCCACACCTTTGTTGGGGGTGACTTTCTGCAGCAGAGGTTAACGACCAGCTGGAACCGACAGCTCTGCTGACTGTCACTGACCTCTGTGAGTGGAGGAGGCCCTACTGTTCACACCATAATCTCGTGTTTGGGAGACCTGATGAAGTGCTTCACACAGAGTCTTCTACACACCCTCGGTGCACAGGCACTACTGTGGCCACTCAGGGTATAGCTGTAAGCAACCCTACATCCCTGCCTTCACAAGCTCGCAGGGTAACAATAAAAACACACAAGCTGTTGATCTTCTAGGAAGTGGTACATGCTGGGGAAATGCTGAGTGAACTAGAGTGTAAGGGTTGTGGGGCACCTTTTGAGGTAGGACAGCTATGGAGATGCCTGACTCAGGCCATCTGAACAGAAAGCCAAGAGGAAGTAAGAGAACAGACTGCAGGCATCCAGGGAAGGAACATTCCACTGAGGAAGGTGCTAAGGTGACACAGACAGGTCCTAGGTTAAAGGGACAGTGGGGGCAGTTGGAACTGAGATTTCAGAGGCTATGGGGATGGGATGAAGGGACATGTTATGTCTTTACTAGAAGTTAGGCTTTTAGTGTGAGGAAGTAGAAACTGAAGAAGGGGAGCAGAGGCCATGGCATTGTAGGTGAGCATCCCTGGAACAATGCACTGCGTGTCAAGAGGTGATAAGGGAGAGGATGGAAGCAGGAGCTAAGGAGGAGGAGGGTACTGAGACACCCACAAAAACTGGGCCAGCTTTGTCAAGTTAGTGGCAGATGCTCATGTTAGGGTGTTGGAAGAGGACACTCAAGGCATTCAAGATGGTCCAGAGGTTTGAGCCTCATGGGCTAACAGCTTACTGTGACTTTGGGAATAGTGACTCACTAGGAGGAAGTCTTGGGATGCCCCCCAGTTATCTAGGCAAGTATGGAGTAACAACTGCATGTGCAGATTTGAGTTCTTTGGAAAACTTCTTCAGAAAGTAACTTCTGGAAAGGTGGCCGTATCAGATGCACCTGAAGCCATGAGGGTAGAAGGGCTCCCTGAGTGCACCGAGCATAAAAGGAGAAAGGAGTAGCCTGTGTCCTGAGTGTCAGAGCAGGCCTTGGGGACAGGACAGCACAGTATACCTCACCTCCCAGGATGCCGTTGACAGCCTTCCTCCAGAGACAGGGTGTAAATGTCTCTGTGCCATTGAACCATCAAGTCAGGGTACAGAGCACTCTGCCAGCAGCAGTGCAGATGTGTGTCAGCTGTGTTTGTCTTGTTAAAGTGGGGTATATGATATGAAGAGGGGCTGGGCAACTGAAGTTCTTAGTGGCTTGATTGATTGCTTTCCAGGAAAGCTTTGACCTGGAAATACTACGCAAAGAAAATTCTTTACTACCTGCGGCAGCAGAAAATCCTGAACAACCTCAAGGCTTTCCTGCAGCAGCCCGATGATTATGAGTCGTATCTGGAAGGTGGGTGTTTCCGTGCCTGTGAGCAGGGGTCTTTGGCAGCTGAGCAACCTTTTAAGAGCTTGTGACAACTGTCCCTCATGGTAGGGGAGAAAGAAAGCCATGCCAGTGGGCTTCAGGAAGTTGAATTACAGAGCACACAGCACTCAAACTTCCAGCAGATTCCAGTGGCATCTTCTGCGTCAGCTCAAGTGATCTAGTGTCTTGAGTCATCACCAGCTTAGTGACAGTTGAGGACTGGATGCTCAGTCAGGAAAGCACTTGCCACACAGGTGTGAGGAGTTGGTTTCTGCCACAGGAACCGTGTAGAAAGCTAACTTGGTGCGTGCTTATAACCGCAGCCCTGGGGAGGTGGAGACAGGACTCTTGCAGTTCTCTAGTCAGTGAGCTTGGCAAAAACAAGATGGACAGCTCCCAAGGACAGTGCTGAGGTTGACCTTTGCCCTCAACACAAGCACATGGCCTGCAGAATGAGTGCCCTTTGGCTAGTGGAACCAGTTCTTCCCTCTCAAAACTGTTACTTCAGATGTCCTCTTGCTCCTGTTTACCTGTGTCCTGAAGCAGCTGGAGATTAGTGAGGACAGGCAGCACTGGGAGTAATGTGGCCTATGGCCTGAGGCATGACCTGACTGGGGATTAGTGGGCTCTTAGGGGAATAGTAAGAAAATGTGACTTGGCTTTTTAAACACTGTCTTAATTCTTAGGAAGAAGCCTCCTGTGCTGTGGTTGTGAAGTGTGTGCTTACGTATCCTCCCTGCTCCTGGGGATCACTAGATGGGTTGACTTCCCCCTCACTGGTGTTCTAGGTCACAACCTGTCCAGTATGGTTCTCCAAGCACTCAGCAGCCTCTCCGAGGAGTCCTGCCTTTCCCTGGGCATCACTGCCAACTGTCCTCCAGTCAGCCAGTGTGCCTGACCCACTTGTCCCCATCGCTGTAGGACCTGCCTCATGTTTTCTGAATGACCGCTTGCTTCCCAGGGCCCTCTGTGGTCTGGTCCTCCCCTAGTGTCACACCTTTGCAAATTGCTCTGTGGTGCTCTGCTTCTGAATTCAGGCCTTTGCCTGGAGATGCTCAGCTTTTCTTCCTCACGGTGGCAGCACTGTTCCTGTGGTCCCCTGCCCTTCAGCTCAGGGCTCACTTCTGTGAGGTTCAGCTGATCCCTGCAGAGCTCACTGGCTTCAGCAGCTGCGGCTGCCGTGACCGTCACAGGGACTGCTGCACCCCTTCTGTGCCCAGTGTAGTCATTGTATTTCTTTGCTTTTTGTTTTGTTTGAGATGCAGAGCACAGCCTAGCTGTCAGCCTGTCCTCAGAATGCTAGGTATGCCCAGCCCTTTAAGTGGTTTGTTATGTTCCAGGCCTTGAGTAAAGATCGCCACAGCCCACAGTGCCTAGTGGAGATACATGGTAATGGTTGAAGGTCTAATGTTGACTGAAAGGAAATAGAAAATCTTGTAGTTAAATGGAAAGAAAGTCATAGCCGTCCTCTTGTCTGCTTTATACTTCGGAGAGCTGGGAGTTCAGTTCTTTTGAGGTGTTTGTTGTTCTCTTTTGTTTGAGGCAGAATCCTGGCTGACTGTGTTGACCAGACTGACCATAAACACACAGAGATTCTTCTGCCTCAGCCTCCTGAGTTCTGGGGTTAAAGCTGTGCCATCATGCCAGCTTTCATTTAATAGTTAAGATTACTAAAGCAGTTTTCTTTGTTTTTGTAGGTTATATATGAAAAATAAATACTTGTTTTACATTTTTCAAATACAAAGTTTTGGTTTTCACAGTCCACCCAGGTCACTAGAAAGGGAGTAGAAACCTCTGAGTGGCTAGAGGGGAGTGCTTGTTCCAGAACCTCAACCCTGGCTAGACTCTAGCAGCCACTGAAGCATGAGCGGTGACTTACAGACAATCCCTATAGCCTAGGCTGGGTCTCCCGATGCCCTGAACTGCCTTCAGCTTCTTGAGAGTGTTGGTAGAGCAGCTAGGTCCTGAGGTAGCCTGTTGTATCTTGAATTTAAAAGATCACTGGAAGACTTTCAAGTAAAAATGTTCTGTAACCAATGATGACTTAGGCATGGTATGAGGTTGGCTGAGCCTGAGGCCAGCAATGAAATGGGCCTGCTCTATGTAAGCCATCAAATCTTCTTCTTTAATGAGGTCTCTTTGAGGTTCCTGCTCCCAGCTTAGTTGTTAGAAGGAATTGCCTTAGGAAGTCTTTAGTGGATGGGTTTTGAGTGTGGGAGACAAGTGGCCTGAGGGCGTTCTTGCAGGCATTTGGCACTCTTCACAATAGGACGTGCGAATCATGACCTCCAAAAACATGGTTTGTTTTGTTTTCTTAGTGGTGTATGGAATACTTTGTGGTGAAGGCATCTGATCTTCCCTTGCTGTGTTAGGGTTTTGCCTGGCATCTAGGGTGGGAGCTGGTGTGGTATGAGAAGTCACAGCCCCAGGTGCTGGTTCAGTAACATGCTACTACCAGTCAGGTAGAAAGCAACACTGACTGCCCTTCTCACCCACAGGTGCCGTTTACATCGACCAGTACTGCAACCCTCTCTCCGACATCAGCCTCAGAGACATCCAGGCCCAGATTCACAGCATCGTGGAACTTGTATGCAAAACCCTCCGTGGTATCAACAGCCGCCACCCCAGCCTGACCTTCAGGGCAGGTGTGGAAATGCTGTAGCTGACCCTGGGGGTGGCTGTCTGAACGGTGTAAAGCACTGTTGCCACCCTGTCTCCATTCCCAGCCCGGCAGCACTTGACTGTCTCGCATGCCCTTGCCAGTCGCTGTGTGTTCGGGGTGTGCCTTGCTTGTGTTTGGGGTGTGAGTGTTTGGGGTGTGCTTGTTCATGCTTGTGACCCAGAGGAGATCTCTGTGCTGCAGGCGAGTCCTCCATGATAATGGAGATAGAACTCCAGAGCCAAGTTCTGGACGCCATCAACTATGTCCTGTATGACCAGCTGAAGTTCAAAGGGAACCGCATGGACTACTACAACGCCTTGAACCTATACATGCACCAGGTATGTGTGGCTGAGTTCCCTCCCGCAGCTGTGGGCTCTGCAGCATCCTCTGTGTGCTCCCTGTAAAAGCACCATTAGATGCCTAAGCCTGCAAGTGTGCACACACATGGGGTTCAGACACTGTTAGGGAAAGGGTGGGTGTGTAGGTTCTGTGCCTCTACTTTCTGCTTTTGCAGATTTTGGTGCTCCAGGGTGCTCCATCCCTGACTCCCTTTTAGGTAGGCAGGAGTGACTGTGTGTGTGCAGGCACATGTCCTTTGGACTCTGATGGGCTGTCTACTTCCTACTGACAAATGCTGTTGTCTTTCCCTTGTCTCAGTGAAGCCTGTTTTCCTCTGTCATAGGATAGCATGGTGGGTTAGATCTGCTACAGGATGTTTTTTAATTTATATATATATATATATATATATCTCCCCCCCCCCCCCCGAGACAGTGTTTATCCGTAGCTTTTTGGTTCCTGTCCTGGAACTAGCTCTTGTAGACTAGGCTGGCCTCGAACTCACAGAGATCCTCCTGCCTCTACCTCCCGAGTGCTGGGATTAAAGGCGTACGCCACCACCGCCCGGCTAAATTTTATATATATATATTTTTAAAAGGTATCAAATCCTATTATAGATGGTTGTGAGCCACCATGTGGTTACTGGGAATTGAACGCCCTGGTCCTCTGGAAGAGCAGCCAGTGCTCTTAACTGCTGAGCCATATCTCCAGCCCCCAGGATGGCTTTTTTTAAGCCCTGTGAATGGAAATAGACATTTCTGTGTTTCAGTTTGCTTAGTCTATGATTGTGAGTGTTGAACCTCACAGCCTGCCTCTGTTGGCCTGGAAGCCTATGGCCCAGCTACATCAGCCACACACCTTTGATGTCCATTTCCTTATCTGTCCTGTTATCTGTAACATGGTTTCTGTTGTCATATCACAGACATTTTTACACATTTGCTTTCTGGTAGGAGGAGGCCAGCAGGCTGCCTATAAAAGACCTGGCAGTAAGTCAGTCCAGGTTCACAGGCTATGTGGTCTGTGTGCTCAGTTCTGTCTTACTGGGTGAAAGGGCGCAGGCAATTGGAGTCTTGGGTGGCTGTGCTCCCTTTGTGCCAGCAAAGCTATGTGGACATAGAACGTGCTGGTTACAGTTCTTTGCCAATTTTGAGATAAACTCTCACTCGGTAGCCCAGGCTGGTCTTGGACTGTCTGTTCTGCTTAGTCTCCTGGGTGCTGGGATTATAGGCATGGCCCATAGGACCTGGCTTCTGTTATTTTCATGTCACAAATGGTTTTGTTTTTAGAATATTTTAAAAATTTGAAAATTCAGGTATGTGCAACAGCTAAGTGGTGGGACACTTGCCCAGAGTGCACAGGGCTCCAGTTTCCATACCTAGCCCTGAAAAAACAAATAAAAGCTAAAAGCAAGGAAATGGGTGTGGGGATGGCACACACCAGCAAGGCCAGCACTTGGAAGACTGAGGGAGCAGGGTGGCTTTGTAAGGAGACCCTGTCTAGAGGCTAGGAGACGAGGCAAACTTCTGCTGACTGAGAAACACCCAGTGTGCTGGATTCGGTCCCTGATCTAAATGTAGCTCTGGAGCTAGCATGGGGTGCCAGGCACTTCGAGCCAGCCCCTGGCCCTCCTAAGCCTCCGCAACCTTCATCCCTCAGGTGTTGACCCGAAGAACAGGAATCCCCATCAGCATGTCTCTGCTATACCTGACCATCGCCCGGCAGCTGGGTGTCCCGCTGGAGCCTGTCAACTTCCCAAGCCACTTCCTCCTGAGGTGGTGCCAAGGCGCAGAAGGGTGAGCCATCTTTGCCATGTTTAACGGGTGCTGAGGAGCCGGATTCTGGTGTTAAATTAGGTATTACCAAGCAGGCATCTGCTTCTGAGAGACCATGTTGAGGTTCTGGTAGTGATGCTGCACTGTAGTGATGCGAGGCCTTAAGTGGGGGTGACAGCCCTGCTCTGGATGCTTCTCTGTTTCTTATACAGGCAGGCATAGGAGTCTATAATAGCTCAAAATCCTAACTTACAGAAAAGGTCTGTTGCTGTCATAGTGTGAAGGTAAATCCCGTCAAAGGTTCTTCCCTTTCCCCTCAGCCGCAGAAACAGCCTCCTCCTCCCACACTTGTGCCCATCTTAGAGAGAGGAGCACCAGAGTGGCAGCTTACAGCCTGGCTGAACTCTGTCGTGTTCTGGGAGTGGCCTGTGTCAGCTCAAGTCTTCTGCCTCTCCTAAAGAGAGTCTTGCCCAGGGAGAACAGCTCTCCTCCACATCAGGGGGAAACACATCCCGATGCCCTGTCCTGGACACTGGGGTGAGCAGTCCCTGAGCTTTGAAGCCAGGTAGGGCTTCTTCGGAGCCAAACAGGGCCAATGTTCTCTGTAAACACTGGCTTGAAGACTTCAAGGACAGCTTCCACTGCATGTGTGCCACACACACACACACACACACACACTCGCCCTCTTAGTCTCCTGCTCTGTAGAAGAGAAATGCAGCTGGACTCCACATGCTCCTCAGTTTCAGAAGGCATTTCATGACGTGTAAAGCCCCCCCCCATCCATTACTTTGGGTTTCTTTAAATTACTATAGACTCTCATTATTTTCCAAATGTGTGGTCCTGTAGGTTAGTGTTTGCAATCTATTAAATACAATAGGATGTCTACTTCCTATTATATTTAATAAGAAAACTCATTTGCAGCCCTGGTAAGCTTACCTATCTCCTTGTGCATCTGTAAGATACCCATGTGACATCCACTAAGGGTCCTGCATGATCTGAGCATTTCTGGCTCATTTTATTTCTAGTGTAAGGCCCCTTATGCACGTTAGTGACTTATTAAGGGCAGTCTTCAGTATGGCAATAGTATTTTTCCGTATAACACAAATGAGTAGAGTTTTATTTTTTACTGTGTCGATTCTTTGAGACAATGAGTCACTGTGCTATCAGGCTGTCCTGGAACTTGGAATCCTGCTTCAGCCTCTCACCTTGAGTGCTAGTGTTACAGAGCTGAGACACCACTCCAGACTCAAACAGTGCAATAATTTGTTAGTACCTGAAGTCCTGTCTGCTTGGGAGGCTGTGGCGGGAGAATCACTTCACTCGAGGACAGGGAACTGTAAAAGCCTGAGCCACCAGTGGCGATGCTGGCATATGCACAGCTCTTGTTCACAGCTGGGCTCCATCCTCCCTGCCCATGCTGTACTCTGAGCCCTCCTACCTGGGAGCACAAGACCCACTGTTCAGATCTTAAAGTGCTTTGGCTGTTCTTAGCTTTCAGTTCTCCATACGGATTGAGAATCAGTAGCTTAGGAGGCCTGTGTGGAGTGAGAGGCTGAGGCAGGAGTTTGTGGCCAGCCTGAGCTACAGTCTAGCCCCTGTATCAAACAAGAAAACAAACACAAAAATTCTGCTTGAATATTGATTGAAGCTCAAAACTGCCTCTGGCTGGTTCTAGCTGGTTCTGGCTCTAAGGTGAAGATCCTGCAGCTTCCTGCTGTCTGTGATTCTGGTTCTGGAAGTCCATCACCAGGAAGTTGTTTACCCTTTCCACACAACTGTGTTAGGGTTATCCTGAGCTACCAAGTGTTTTGTTTCTAGCTTTGGCTGGTACTTGTATACAGGCCTGGCCTTCAGGGCTTGGCTGTGTGAGTCTTCCATACAGATGGTTTGTAGGTCTGGCTTTTAGTGACACAGCACAGTATCTGAACAGTGCTGTTCTGTTTTCTCTAGCTTAGTATGTTGGCTTTGTATGCTGTTGACCACATAGCAGTGCCCTTGCCTCAGGATGATTTTTGAGGATTTTTGTTGTTTTTTGTTTTTTAACTCTGTGTGTGTTGGGGGGGTGCGGTAACAACTTGTGGGAGAGTCAGTTTTTTCCTTCTGCTGTTTGGGTCCCAGGGTTGAACTCAGGGCCTTGGACTTGGCAGCAAGCACCTTTACCACTGAGACATAATGCTTCTCCCTTCCACATTAGCTTGCTGTTTGGTGTGACATCTTTCATTGGTGTCATCAAAACTGCCTTCTGAATTTCTAATTTTGTAAATTTTTGTTTGTGGTGTTTGCTATTTTGTATATTGAGACATGGCCTTACTCTATAGCACTGGCTGGCCTGGAATTTGCAACATATATCAAACAGGCCCCCAAATCACAGAGATCCTCCTGCCTCTGCCTCTGCTTCTGCCCTGGGATTGAAGTCATGCACTACTGTGCTTGGGTAATTTTGCTGAGTTGTACACATATATAGACATTAGATTTTTTTTCAAGGATGTATTTTTTATTATCTGTACATGTTTTTCCACTTGGTCTTTATGTATAGGAGTAGCTGTTTGGATTTTGTTGGGGGGCTTGATTTGTGCGTGTGCTGCAGATTGAACTATGCCTTATCACTGAGGTTTACCTGTCCCCAAAATGATTTGTGTCCAGCTCTATATTCCTGGGGCACAATTAGTCCATATATATACATATATATACACATATATATACATATATATATACACACATATATATATACATATATACATATACATATATATATGCATATGCCCTAGCACTTAGCCCCATGCACATTTTGTCTGTGTGTTTTACAGCGTGATGACCTCGGCTTATCACTCTTGTATGCTTATCATAGGAAGTTCTGGCCGTGTAGCAAATGCTGACAAGTTCTGTGCTCTTTTAGAACATTTATATAAGTCTCAAGTCTTTGCCAAAAGTGGGCTATGAACACGACTCAGGAAAGAAATCCAACTGAGACAGTTAGCGGCCAAAGAGAAAATGTTATGTGATTGTGGTGGGCATGGGATCAAGATTGCTCAGAAGAAGCTGCTGTCCCCAGCACTCCTTGAGCCTTCCAGAACACACTTGGCAGTGCTATGAGAATGTGAGCAGATCCAGCCTGACGTTGTGTGGGCAGAGGAGGACCACATCCTGGGCTGGGACTCCTTAAGTTTTCTTAGGTCCATGTAGGCCCCAGATCCCCAGACAGGCTGCTGTTTGCCACTTGGTTGTTAGCATACATCTTGGTCATCATGTCCCATGTCTCTGACATTGTTCTTTGAACTCCTGACTCAGGGCTGTAGGGCTCTGGCCAGCTATCAGTCAATAAGCATGTTTCCCTCTGCCACCTGTTTGTGTGTTTATTATCACTGTGTGTGCATGCACAGCATACATGTAGAATCAAGGACAGCTTGTTAGAGTCAGTTTTCTCCTTCTACCATATGGGTCCTAGGGATCAAACTCAGATGGTCAGGCTTGACAGCAAGCACTTTTATCCATAGAGCCATCTTCCTTGCCCTTCTGCTTCTAAAGAACAGGGCAGTATGGTCACCACAGCCAAGACTCTGTTGAGAATAGGGTTTAAAACTCTCCAAGGCCTTGATGTTATTGGTGGAAGCAGTAAAATGGTGCTGTGACCTCCGCCTTGGACTCTTCCTTCAGGGCTATAATTGTGACTTCTTGGCTCTCCTTGGGCAGGGCAACCCTGGACATCTTTGACTACATCTACATAGATGCTTTTGGGAAGGGCAAGCAGCTCACAGTGAAGGAGTGTGAGTACTTGATTGGCCAGCACGTGACAGCGGCATTATACGGCGTGGTGAACGTGAAGAAAGTACTGCAGCGGATGGTGGGCAACCTTTTGAGCCTGGGCAAGAGGTGAGGGCCTGGCTTCCACTGCTCCTGCGCAGTGTGAGCCTTCTTTCTAGGGTTTGTGCAAAAACGAGAAGCTTGTTTAATGGGCTGCCCTGTGGTAACTGCTTCTGGGACATCAGCCATGCATTTGTTGGTGCCGAGAAGCCACCCTCTGATGTTTGCAGTGGACTTAGCTCTGCTCAGACACTGAAGGCATTCTTTGGAAGTCGGTGTCTTAGAGTGGCAGAGGTGGTGTCCTCCTTTCAGGGTGCTATAATCTCTGACCTTACACCCTCCTGTAAGAGAGCAGAGTCCGAGGTTAACTTTGCTCCATAGTTCAAGGAAACCTGTTTTGGGAAAGTATATGATGTAACCAGTTTCCTGATGCCTAATAGGATTTACCAAGCAGAACCCGTTTTTAATAGGCTATTTTAGAACAATTGTCAATTGGTGCATGAGTGAGCAAACGCAGAGGGGTCTGTCACCTCCTGTCCTCATGTGAATGGAGCTTGTCCACTGTCCAGCCTTCAGCACCAGAGCAGACACTTGTTACCAGTGCTGACCCCGGATTGACAAGTATAACCAGGGTCACGTCTATTGGTGTCAGCTCTCCGAGTCTGGACAGTGTCACCCTGGGTAGCTCTATGGCCCTCGGAGCCTCTGCTCTGCTCTGCGGTTCTGGATCTGTGTATGCTGCTGAGGTGACTGCATAACGAGAGCAGGTTTGATGTGGTGCAGGACTTATGTTCAATGTGGATTCTGTAAGAGCTTCGCAGTGCTGAGCAGTGGAGTCAGAAAGCCTTGGGAGTCTGTATCAGTTGCTTTTAGACTTCATTGGGAAGCCCACACTGAGGCAAAGGTAATTTCTTCTCCCCCAGGGAAGGCATTGACCAGTCCTACCAGCTCCTCAGAGACTCTTTGGACCTGTACCTGGCAATGTACCCGGACCAGGTGCAGCTCCTGCTCCTCCAGGCCAGACTCTACTTCCACCTGGGCATCTGGCCAGAGAAGGTAATTATCTTACTTTGATGCTCAGCCCTTGCCTTAGAGAGGAAAGCTACAGCTGCACCAAGGTCATCCTCCTGTTCCAGGGAGTAAGTTCAGATTTGTTCCGTCTCCAGTCCTGACCCACTGATGAAATGTTTTTCTGTCTTCTGAGAAGCATTAGCTCTGTCACCAGGAATGATCCCTGAGCACTGGACACAAAGTTCTGTCCTGCCTCTTCCCCTCCCCCCATGGTGCTTTCCTAGAGTCACCTGACTCTGCAGGGAGAGGTGGGACAAGGTGCTGGCTTTGCTGTAGCTGTTGGGCACGGGATGATCCGGAGGCCTGCTGAGGCTTCTTATTGTCTGGTTCTGGGTGCTCATGCTATAATCCCCACATCTGGCAGTGAGTGCCATAAGGAAGCTGCCCGTGGAGCCCAGAGCTGGCTTTGGGTTCCCTGCGTACAGTCTTGTGTGCGTCTGAGTGTGCCAGAGTCTAGCCCATTCCCATCCCATCCTTGGTCTGGAAAGAGGTCATCAAGCCATTTGTTTGTTCAGAATGCCTGTAGAGGGCATTTGTTCTGAGCCTCCGCTGGGATGTTTCCCAGAGTTTAGAGATGGGAAGGGTCTTTCTGCAGAAGGTAAATCTCTGGGGGCTGGAGAGATGGTGCAGCTGTTAAGAGTACTTACTGCTCTTGTAGAAGGCCTGAGGTTCAGTTCCCGCGTGCACATGACTGCCCTCAACTACCTGTAACTGCAGCTCCAGGGGATCCAGTGCTCTCCTCTGGCCTCACACCCCCACACAAACATATCCACATAATTAAAATCTTTTAACATTTATTTTTAAAATGAAAGTAAGTACCCTCATGAAGTGACTATACTGGGTCATCAGTTCATTTCTGTAAAGATATATACTGGGTCACAGGCATGGGCACTCCAGATTCCTTAAGAAAAGATGTCTCCCATGGCCAAGCAGACAAGTGCTCTGGAGGTGTGCACCCTGGGGACTGTCGCCCATGCAGTAGCCCAGGGTTTAGTCCTTTGAGTTTGTTCAGCCAGTTGTGTTTGTTGAGGGATTTCAGGAGCAGCCAGGAAGAAGAGAGCAAAGGTCCTTCACTGAACTGTCCCAGTTGAATAGCAGGTCCAGTCATGGGAATAGCCTGTCCCTGGGTCTTTGTGACTGAAATGCTCAGTGCTATCTTCATAGTCTACAACTGACTTGCATAGTTCCCCCGGGGACCCTCCCACTGGGGAGCAGCATCACTCAAACCAGGTCCCTTTTTCTTCTGGCACATACTGCCTGGTGGAACATCTGGACCCAGTCCTTTTGTTCTGAGCTAGGACCCCACCTCAGGTCATGGCGACCAACTTAGGAAATTAACACCCAAGACCACCAGAGAAGTCCTTAGGTGCCTGTGTCATTAGACACTTCTGGAGGAGAAGGAGCTCAAAGGGTGGGTCAGCCTGCAAGAGGCATGGGGGAGGGGTGTATCAGCCTGTGGAATATGGGCTGTTTGTTACAGGTGACCTGTCCCTGAGCAGGACACGTACAGGTTGCCTCACTTTTCTCTTTCTAGTTTGTGAAGTCGGGAAAGAGCTGCAAAGCCCATCCTCTTGGTCCCTGAGGCTGTGGTGGGAGGGTAGAGCCAGGTGGTCATGTTTGTGAACGTCACTGCTTCTACTGAGAGCCGTCCTCTGGCCTCTCAGCTGTCTTGTGTTTCCAAGTCTGCAGTGCACTGAGTCTACCGCAGGGGTCACCCTGAGGGTCACCGTGGCTAAGGAGCAGCCTCTGCACTGAGTGCTGCCAGAGCCCCAGTGCACTGTGACTCACGTGCTTTCTCTGCTGTTCAGGAAGCGCCCCTCCTCCCTTCCCTGGAATGAGCCCTGTGGGCTCGCCTGTGGCCACCCTCCGATCTACTCCCTGCCTGTTTACCACACACTTGTCCATTGCCCACCACCTACCTTTGCTTCTGTATCTCACTCCCAGCCCTCCCCCAGGCTCTGTTCTGGCCAGCCGCTCTTCTGTTGCTGTTGCAAGGCCAGGAAGTGGCCATGCCCTTTCTCCTGCTTCTTTGATGCTCCGCCTGCTACATGACCACTGGTTCCCAGCCTCCTCTGGTCTTTTCCTGGGTCTCATTGTGAGGCTTTACACATAGATGCTCCCTAGGAGTCCTCTACCCTGTGGACTGTCCCAGGGGCTTCCTTCAATGCCTCTTTTATACCTGGACAGGGGAGGGAAGACACGGCCACTGGTCTCCCTGCTTGCCTTCTTGTTGTGTGCCTGGCAGTCAGGGTCTTGACAGGACAGACTGCTCTCTGAGTGGCTTCCTGCTGCCCTAGGGACACTTTTCTTACCCTGCAGTGTGACTCATAATTCTCCGTGGTTCCATCCCACCTGTCTGACTGTCCATGTCCCACATCTGTGTGGTGTGTGTGCATGTGTGCCTGCGCCCATCCCCATGCCCCCCTTAGGAGGAGTAATGCGCTCCTGCTGTGTTCACCTTGCACATGCTGCATTCCCCTCTGCTGACCCCGCAACTCCATTGCTGCCCCAAGCTCTTTACACTGAACCAAGTTCTCCCAGGACAGGGTGTACACAGTGCGCTCCCCACTAGCCATTCTCTGTGCTCCCAGCCTGGTCTTGGCATGTAAAGGCTGCCCTGAGAAGTTCCTGTTCAGGAGTGATTGGGTGACTGTATGTAGTTCCCCTGGATGTCAATGAAAGAGACTCCCAGAGCTTACAGACTTTCCAACGTGAGGCTAGCGTTCTACTCCAGAAGTGGGTGTTTAAAGAATAGGCTGTTTGGGCTGGGAGAAAGTGCCATGGTAAGCTGTGTAGAACTGGCCTAGGACCACCCAGGGCAAGCAGCATTCCGTGCCAGCAGACAGTCTACCAGCAAACGGCTAAGGGGAACCAAAAGCTCAGAGTGAGTCTTTGTGGACAGGCGGGACTCATGCACACAGGGCAGTGGACTCGTGGGCTTGGAGCTGCCTGTCAGTAGATATGTGGACTTGGGGCTGTCTTCTGTGGGAGCTGAGCCACAGCCTGTGTTGCTGTGTGGCCAGAGGAGGAGTGGTAGAAGGGAGTGCCCCTGAGCAAAAGTGCTCCTCCCAGCTCTCTCCCTGAGCGTCTGAGTTTGTGTTTTGTTTTTTATTTGGGTGGATTGGGGCTTGTTAATGTTTTTGAAACAGGGTTACAGTATGTAACCTGCTCTGACCTTGATCCTACTTCCCAGTGCTAGGATTATAGATGTAAGTCACTGTGTTCAGCCAAGGCCTGTAGCTTTGGCTGGGAACATGATGTCCACTGTCAGCATTGTCCTTTGTAAACACACCAGGTCCAAGTCACATGTACCCTCACTCTCAACCTCACACATCCATGAAAGGAGCCAAAACTCTGTCTTATAGTCTGAGTGTGGGCCACCTTTGTGCCCTGAAGAGTCCATGTCTGGCTGTGTGCATAGTGGCAGAGGTGCAGCTGTTGTTTCTGGCAGAATCCACAGAAGCTCACTGTTAGATGGTGCTCTCAACTGCAAAAGACAAATGCCCTGAGCACCTCACTTTAAGAGCGCCCCTCCTGGAGGTGGGATATAAACGGGGGCTGGCTTCTGATAGATTTTTTTTTGAAGCAAGCTTTGGGGTGTTTGGGGTACTGACACTCCGCCTGCTTTTTTTCATGTTAAGTTTCATCACAGTAATTAAAATGATTCTATTGTCATTCCCTGGCACAATGGAAGTTGAGACCATGGGCCGAGGATCATACCCAGGGCCATGTCTTTGTAACCATCTGACCTCAGACCAGCATTTAAACTCACTGAGCCAAATTTCTTTCTTGCAAATCAGTAGTGGCTGTGCAGTACCACACCTGATAGGCATCCAGTTCTTCACCAAGAATTACCAGGAGCCACTACATTGCTTTGGAAGGTGAGGGTGGACTTCAGAATAATTGCAGAGGTACCTGGTTGTCAGTGTGACAGGAAGCAGCTGGTTGACTGGTGTGGGCCTATAGTTGAGGTCACCTGTCCTGTTAAGCCGGTCCAACTCAGGACTCATAAAACAAAAAGGACTGATGTGTGCTGTGCTCAAGCATCACTGGGTGTGGGTCCAAGCGTGTTGGTGCGCATCCCCACACTGTGCTTGAGCCTGACTTAGGGGAAGCACTGTGAGCAGCAGACAGACCACAGGGCCAGCTCTGCTTCCGCTGCCAGCCTCAGTTCTACAAAGGTGACTGCTTAAATGCTGCCATCTGGAGGTTTGTAAGCTTGCCTCATCCCGTGAGTGACATCTAATTAGGAGCGACTTGCCATGCATCGAGACAGTTCCGCCAGGCATCTTTTTACTTTGGTTAAGGGGTCTAGGGGTCTTTTCCTCTTAAAGCAAGAATGACAGGATAGAATGGTTTCCATACTTTGGGCCATTACGACTCCTGGTCCACAAGTGGCATGCTGTCACTGGTCTTTGTCAGGCTACATGGGTAGGTGTCGATCCTACGCTTCGGAAAAGAAAAGGCCTGGCGAAAATATTATCTCCTAGTCTTTCTGTCTTGTCTTGAAGGTGCTTGACATCCTCCAGCACATCCAGACCCTCGACCCCGGGCAGCACGGGGCGGTGGGCTACCTAGTGCAGCATACATTAGAGCACATTGAGCGCAAGAAGGAGGAGGTAGGCGTGGAGGTGAAGCTGCGCTCTGAGGAGAAGCACAGAGATGTCTGCTACTCCATCGGGCTCGTTATGAAGCATAAGAGGTGAGTACCTACTCCTGGCCTCTGTGACAGCCACACCGCAGAGGGAAGAGGATCCCAGAGGCACACCCTGGTACCTCCAGTCATTTCACCGAACACCTACCACAGGCGAGACAGCATGGCCCTGTCTGCACCCTGCTTCTAACTGAAGTGTAATGTCTTTCATTTACTCTAACTGCTCCTAGAGTTTGTATGGGGCGCTGGGAGTTGAGCCTAAGGACTGAACAAGCTAGAAACTCACTGAGCTGTGGTCTGAATTCCTCCTCCTTTTGCTGTCCCTTCTCCGTTCCCTGCCATCTCTGATTTGGGTTAGCAGGGCTTTCCTGAGCTCTAGTCCTGCCCGTGTCTGTTGACCAGGCAGAATCTAACTCCAGGGTGCTGGAGTTGCAGAGCTGTGATCACTACCCGGCAGCATGCCCTGGTGTGCTCATAAATCCACCAGCAGGTGGCACTAGGTCGTGTTTTTTCCATCTTCAGGACTCCCTCACTGGCAAAGGTGGTTCTGTCTGGCCACATGGTCTTCTTTGCTGACATCTGGCTTCTCCCCACCCCTCCATTATCTTTGTGAGGATAACCAGCAAATGCCTTCCCTGTTAGGGGCTGTGATTTCCATTCATTTAGTGAATGCTTTCTTCTTAGCTCTCTTAGGGAAATTTCCAGACATGTAAGAGTGGAGAGAAGGGCACATGAGGCAGCTTAGCTCCTGGTGTCCTGGCTTCAGCAGTGAATCACCTCCTCTTCCTCAGTTCTGGACTATGAAGCTGACGTTGCAAACATTGACCCCAGCCATTCAGTTGGCCTCTCTAAAGGAGGGGGAGGGAAGGAGGACTCCCTTCTTACTCTTACCCTCATCTTACCCAAGATAGCCTCTTGCTCTGCTTCAGAGTTTCTCTATAGCCAAGCATGGCAGTGCACGCCTTTAGAGACAGGCAGATCTCTGTGAGCTCGAGGCCAGCCAGGGCTACATAGTGAGAGCCTGTCTAGACACAAACAAATAAAAAAGGTTATTTTCCAGATAAAGTGCTTTGTTGGTGGTAAGAGGAGGATTTGTGAAGAGGGTCAGGGTGTTCTGAAAAGTGACTCCCCTTGGGGTAAAAGCAGGTAATAAACCAAGGGCATGAAAGATCCCCAGCCAGGCTCTTCTGCCTCCTCCACAGCCCTGAGGTTCCCCAGAAGCTCACTTATCCTCTTCTGATGCTCCACAGATACGGCTACAACTGTGTGATCTATGGCTGGGACCCCACCTGCATGATGGGGCACGAGTGGATTCGCAACATGAACGTGCACAGCCTGCCTCATGGCCACCATCAGCCCTTCTACAATGTTCTGGTGGAGGATGGCTCCTGCAGATATGCAGCCCAAGGTGAGGTGTTTGCTGTCCCTCCACCTGCGCCTGGCTGGCCATGCTGTGGGCAGAGCTCACCAGTGTGTTCAGCAGCTGTCCACAGCTAGTCACACACAGGCACACCAACATGAGGTCCTGGCTCTCTTCTCTAGAGCTCCTCACCAGCCAGACTCTGGACTTCCCTGTCTCCCAGGCCTGCATTCTAGCAGCGCTGGCCTCAGCCGCCCTCAAGTGGCCACAGGTGGAAACTTCAGTCCCCTGTACAATCCCTGTGTGTTTGGTGACCTTTGGTAGGCTTTTGTGGCCATGGCCAACCTGACGGGCCAGCCCCTGAGCTGGGGATAGATGGAGTAGAAGAGTCAAATCAAAGACTGCAAGTGAGCCTTTGTCTGTGTCCCTTTTGACTCTCATACACCTGACCAGCAAGGAGCACACAGGATAAGAGGGAGTGTGTATACAGATGTGATAAACAGTGTGCTCTCATGGGTGCTGAGTCTGTTTGGGACCCAGGCTCAGCATTTCATACATGCAGAACCTGGAGTGTGCAGGCCACCTCCCCTTTACCCATGAGTACCTGGAACCAGGAGCTTGGTGATAAGCTATGTCCTGAACCATTAGGCTTACTCTACGCACACAGTGCTAAAAGTACTAAGGGATGGAGTGTCAGGGTTTCAGAAGGCAGGAAGAGTCTCCACATGAGTGATCGTGACCCGTCTGAGGCCAGGAGGATCTGTGTAGTATGTCTGCGGGCACCTCACCTCCATGGGTTCCTGGGCAAGGTAAAGGGGCTGAACAGAGTCTCCCCCAGGCAGTGTTCAGCTTTTGAAGCTGAGTCAGATGAAATTTGAAACTTTCCTTTTCTGAAAGTCACCGTGATTTAAAACTGGCCTGGGGTTTTGCTCCATGACAGGTGAGGAGGCTTTTGTCATCAGTCATGACTCCTGGCTGTGGCAGTACCCGGTTGTCTAGCCGGTACAGAATAGGGGTGAACATCTTTAAACTGGGGGCTGAGGTTTCTAGAAATAGTTCCTGTAATTTGTTTTCTTGATGTAGTTTGTAAACTGGGTACTCAGCTTTAGTTGTTCTGAAGCCTCAGAGCACCTCACTTCATTTGCAGAACACGTGGGACAGTAGTTTGCAGTCAGTTTTGGAAAACCAAAAGAAAATAATGAAGTCTGTGGCCATTGACCCAGTGATGTTGAGTGGCTGTGATTGTGTTAGCTCTGGCTGGGTTCCAGGCCCTTCTGTTGGCCACAGGGCCATGGCATCTCCTGAGGGAGGTGACTGGGGTGCAGAGGTGACAGAGAACTCCTTCACAGCCGCTCAAGTGAACTCCTCACCTTCCTGGGCCAGCTCCTGTCTCTAGTGAGCTGAGCTGCTGCTCCACCCTGCCTGCTCCTGCAGATGCAACCCACATGGCAGTGGGTGCCTCATCTATATCTGTTTCATCAGCGACTAGAGATGCAGGCCTTTTCGTCAGTGTTTGAAGCGACATTTCATGCTCCTGCCTCATGGTGTGCTAGGAACACGGTAGCACACCACGTGGCTGCTAGCTCGTGTTTCATCAGCTTTCTCATTGCCCATTGTCACCACGGGATGGCCCTTTTCAGCTTAACCGGCTCCAGCAGATAGCTCTGCTGGAGTGCACTCCCTTTGCAAAGCCTTTTGCCCGAGAACGACTTCTCACTGTCCATCTCCAGGCCCTGGTTGCCTTAGGGTCGTCTGAGCTTGTACCTCAGCTCACTTGTCTCTTTACCTGTTCT
This sequence comes from Microtus ochrogaster, assembly GCF_000317375.1. Classification (NCBI taxonomy): domain Eukaryota; kingdom Metazoa; phylum Chordata; class Mammalia; order Rodentia; family Cricetidae; genus Microtus; species Microtus ochrogaster. The sequence continues at coordinate 8,022,749 of NC_022010.1, forward strand.
GTCTGTGGATGGACAGTGACGTCTGAGGCCTGACCTCCTGGGTGTCCCTGCCCTACCAGAATGCTGTGCTTCCCCTGTCACTGCACTCAGAGGAACCGGGGCTCTACCCTCCGTGATGCTGAGCTCAGCCAGAGGTAACTCAGCTCCTGCCATCAGCAGGAAGTCCATGGGATTGTACTGTGTTCTGTGACACTGTGGTTGCCCTAACACCTGGACGACTGACACAGGAGCGTTGTAGCTTGGGGAGTGTCTGCTGCTCTTGCTCCCTGTCCAGTGACTTGAAATGCTTTTCCCTGCTGCCCCCTCCTCCCTTTATACGCCAGCCTCCACTTTCCTCCCTCCTGCTCCCTGGCAGAGTCCTGATTCTTATTCCAGTGTGTAGTAGTCACTGGAGACAGCTTGATGCTCACAGCCCATAAGATGGACACCTTGAGCTAGACTTTTAAATTTTTTTTAGAAAAATTTATTGTTATTGTATGTTTGTGCCATGAGCAAGGAGATACATGTTCCAAGATGCATGTTGGAGGTCAGAGACTATGTTATGGAGTTGGTTCTCTCTCACCTTTATGTGGGTTCTGGGGACTGAACTTGGGTCCTCAGGTTTGCACAGCATATGCTTTTACCCACTCAGCTATCATCTCAAAAGTCTGAGAAACTACATTTTTTTAAAAAGACTAGTTTACTTTTAATTATGTGTTTACATGTCAGTGTGGGTGTCGTGCCTGCAGAGGACAGAGACCTTGGATCCTCTGGAGCAGGTGCTTGTACCTGCCGGGCTGTCTCAGTGGCCAACAAGCTACACTTGTGAACTCCTTCTTAGGTTTCCTTCCTTCAGACATTTCTTGGTTATTACTTGTATTATTTGTTTCACTTCTTTTGAGCTGATTGTAAGTAATTCTAGTTCCCCAGTAGAGGCCATTAGTGATGCCTCTCTAGTCGGCAGCCTCCAGGGCAGTGACTGGCCTGTCAGAATTCCTGAGTCTTGTGTGTGGCTCCCTGCTCCCACGAGGGGGAGCACGCTGTACAGCCTGACTCCTGACCCTTAGTTCAGGGCTGCTGCTGCAGTGCAGTGCAGTGAGAGTGGCTGTGGTGGTCACAGGAGCCCTAGCTGGGTGCAGTTCTCCTTCCATAACTTAGCACACTGCTCCTACTCCCCAGCCCCACAGTCTGCTCCTGCTGCCAAGCGATGTACTGGGGCGAGGTATAAAGTGACGCTTGGTCATTTCAGGAGGCCATTTGGCCTTCTCTTGTTTAGGTTCTATTTGGTAAAATGGCCATCAGTGGTGGTGTGCATGGAGAGAGAAGAGGACAGCTTGTGGGAGTCGGTTCTCTCCACCACATGGGTCCCAGGCACCATATTGAGGTCTTTGGGTTGTTGGTGATAAGTGTCTTTACCCATTGAGCTGTGTCATTGGCCTGCCATTGTCTCCTAAGTGATAAATCCCTCAGGCATACAGTCTTCTGCCTGGTGGCTCCACCCCATGGCCCCTTGACTAGAGACACATCCACATTTAGTACCAGGAGGTGTGGTCCCTGTTGAGACAGTGGAGCAGTGTATGTCTCTAGAGTACTGAGTAGCAGACAAACCCGATGCAGATAAATGCTTGGTGTGCATCTAATGTAGACAGCAGCAGAAATGAATACCATACTTCAGGGTGTGCAGGACATACCAAGGGTAAAAGGACACACTCTGCTGTTGTCCCCCCAAGAAGGGCACTGGACCAGGCACCCATAGAGGACTCAAGGCGGTGTTTCCAAGTGTATGTCCACAGGTTTTCGATTAAATAAGCAACTGTATTTCTCTGAAAACCGTGTTTGTGATTCTTAGAGTACGTTATATTAGGGGTGTATCATGGGACATGTTCGCTCCAGATGCACAGGCACCAGCTTCTTCACTCTCTTCTCTCCTGCAAGAAGTCGTTTAGTCCCGGTGTCTGGGGTGCACAGATGTGGGCCCTGCACTTGGGAGGCAGGAGGGACATTAGTTTGAAGCCATCCTGGGCAGCTTAGTCTCAAAGTAAACATAAAACCTGGCTGGGGGTACAGCTTGAGTGTAGCGTGCTCGCCTGGCATGCACAAGACCCTGAGTTCAGTCCCAGAACCACAGAACAGACTGGTTTAAAGTCTCTTCTTTTGCTCCACAGCAGGCCCGAGGGCCAGCAGGCCAGGGCACAAGTCCAGCTGGAAGTGGGCCCCAGACAGCCTGGAGCTCGCGCTGTTAGCTCCCAGGTTCTGACCATGCTGATGCCTGGGCTTCCAGAGCAGCCTCTTGTTAGAAGCCGTATTCAGAAGCCTGCAGCAGCTACCTGGCTGTGTCATCCCACAGAGCTGCGGCCCACAAAGGTCAAGACTTCCTGCTCGGGCCTCTGTTGAGCACCTAGAGGATGGCAGCTGTGGGCAGGGCTGCACAATGCAGGAGTTCCTGTGGAGCAGGACGGCTCACCTGAGCCATGGCCGTGAACAAGATAATTGCTTGTGGTGCTCGGCAGTGCCCCTGAACTCCCCCACTGCAAGCCAGAGAAGGCCCAACTCTGACCACCAGAAATGCCTTCCGCCTTGGCCACACAGCTTTCTTGGGGTTAGAGCGTCCCATGGAACCCCAACTACACTAGACAAACTAGCCTCAAAGTAGGGGTCAGATGCCCACAAGAGTTGAACTGGCTTTACTTCCCCCATCCTGCTTGCACTGCAGCATGCTCCTTGGGAACATGGGTCTTCCTTTCCTGGAGAGCCAAGACTTTCTCTTCTTCCTGGTGTTTCCTATAGGACATGCGGCCTTGGCAACTGGCCTGGCCCGGTCTGGTCTGGGCCCCAGGAGAACATGGCTAGGGCTCCAAGAGCAGGTTCTGGTGCTGGACAGCACAGGTACTACTGAGCAGTGCCCTGAAGCAGTCGATGGGATGTTCCCTTTCTATTTGTTAGTCTGTCCCAGCTACAGCCTTCCAAACGTGTGAGTGTGGAGAGACTGAAACTGCTGTATGGGCCCAGTGCGAGTGTGCGGGGTAGGGAGCCAGGCTTGTGGGTGTGTATGGGCCCAGTGCGAGTGTGCGGGGT
>NC_022010.1:8025902-8045603 GCF_000317375.1 Microtus ochrogaster
GCCAGGCTTGTGGGTGTGTATGGGCCCAGTGCGAGTGTGCGGGGTAGGGAGCCAGGCTTGTGGCGTGTATGGGCCGAGTGTGCAGGTTGGGGGGCCAGGCTTGCGGGCGTGTATGGGCCAAGTGTGCGGGGTGGGGGACCAGGCTTGCAGGTGTGTATGGGCTGAGTGCGAGTGGGCGGGATGAGGGGCCAGGCTTGCGGGTGTGTAGGCAGCCGAGTCCAGGCACATACGTGTTCCCTTCAGCTCTACACTTCCTGGGTCTGCCTTGCCCAGAACCCTCAGGCGTGTCCCTCCCTGTGCAAGGGTCTCTCTGTGGGGTGGTGTGGGACTGGCCAAGCTAGCTCCAAATTCAAAGGTGACCTGCAGTTTAGAATGACCGGGTCTCAGTATTTTCTCAGGGAATGCTTTCCCTGACCCAGCACCCTCTGTCCTGGTCTACACTCATCCCTGCGTCCACACTAGATGCCTCAGTGCGTTGGTGACTTCACAGCAACTTCTTGTGGAGACCCCAAAGCAGTGCATCCGCAGTTTCCCCAGACCCTTAAAGGGAAACACAGTGGTTGGCCACCCTGCCCACCTCACAGAGAGGAGTGCAGGGACAGTCCGTTCTAGAAGGGCCTCTGGGTGTCTGGGCTGTCCTGTGTGCTGCTTTCTGGAGTAGACATGGTTCTGCCCTGGCCTGGAAACGAATCATGGGGATTCTGCATGGCCACCTCCTCTCTCAGGGAACTTTCACAACAGTAAGGCTTTCTTTCTTTCTTTTTTTTAGATTTATTTATTTATTTTGTGTACAGTGTTCTTTCAGGCCAGAAGAGGGCACCAGATTTCATTACAGATGTTAGTGAGCCACCATGTGGTTGCTGGGAGTTGAACTCAGGACCTCTGGAAGAACTACCAGTGCTCTTAACCTCTGCGCCAACTCTCCAGCCCAGCAGTAAGGCTTTCTGGGCCACTGACTTCTGTTCCTGACCTTTGGCTTTTCAGTGAGACACCTGAAGGATCTGTTCCTCCACTATAGACATCTGTATTAGGTCCCTTTCTCCTGTGGCAAAGTCAAGATCGGGGAGAAGGCACCCAGGCTCTCCTAGGGGCCAAGCAGGGTGTGGGTGCCATTGCAGCAGCCCAGGAAGTGTGAGCCCCAAATGCAGGAACTCTGGTGGAGAAGGGTGGCTCTATGGCAGGGGCTCTGCTCTGTGGCAGGTATGGCAGGTTTGAGACTTATAACCAGATGGTAGGGCGGTTTCTGAGCAGCCAAGTTCAGGTGAGGCTCATCTCTCCGCTGCTCCAGCTTCTTGCTAAGCCAGATAAAGGCACAGTTAGTACCCCAGAGGCACCGCTGGGATTCTTGGAGCCAAATATCCCATTCAGAGAATAGAAAGATGTCTTCTGAGCAGAGCCATGGGGAAGGGGACCTGTGTCACCATTCCTCCCCACAGCAGCCACCTCTGCCTTTTCCTCTTGAGTCACTGTAAGACCAAAATGTTGCTGGTGGTAACCTTTGCTCTGTTTCAGAAGCGCCCTGGAAGGGGTGGCGGGAGGGTTTCTGCAGAGAGCACTTTTGAGAGGGAAATGCTAACAGCGGTGTCCGGCGCCTCTTTACTCACAGAGAACCTGGAATACAACGTGGAGCCTCAGGAAATCTCACACCCAGACGTGGGACGCTACTTCTCAGAGTTCACAGGCACACACTACATCCCAAATGCAGAGCTGGAGATCCGGTACCCCGAGGACCTGGAGTTTGTGTATGAGACGGTGCAGAACATTTACAGTGCAAAGGAGGACACGGCTGAGTAGACTCAGGACATTGCACCTCTGCTGCTGCTGCTGCCGCCTTCTGGGGGAAGGATTCCTGAAGGACTAGTGCGGTCCCCTTGGAGTCAGCACAGGACAGCCACTTCACCAGCAGCCTTGGCTGCCTCCCCAGTTTAGATGGCGTGTGCTCCTCCGGCCACAGAGACAGCGCTGCTCTCCGCTACACTAGTGAATCAGTTGAAAGGCACCGTGTCCAGTGGCATGGCTTGTCTGCTTGTCCCGTGGTGACAGTGTGTGACATTCTGTCCTCATGAGGTCTCACCGTCCACACTCTGTTCTTTCATCCCCCTCCCACCCTTGTCTCCATTCACACTGTGGCAGCGTTTCTCCAGCTGGACAGATGGGGTCCACATTTCCTGCGCTCTCTGGAGCTTGGGCACCCCAAGTCAGGGCCACCTGCCCCTTTGCCTTGGGGTGGTTGTATTCAGATGAAGGCATGGAGATGGGACTCAGAACGAGTAGAATTAATTTTTTTTTGCTAATACATGAAACACATATTTTAAATGTTCCTTTTTCCCCCTTTTAATTTAAATTGGGAGAAGGAACGGCATCGTCTCCTTTCTCCCCCACTGGAGTCTGTGCACATTTCTGCCCGTCGTGAGCTTCCGTCTTCTTCCTTTGGTTCTCTGAGCAAATGCACAGCAATGCCTTTCCCAGTTCTCCACCGTCATCAGCTGCTGCTTTACTACGACTACTCGTGTAATTGTGAGCGGATCTTAAGTCGGTCGGTCATAGGCCCGTTTCCCTAGTGCGGCCTGCAGGCCAGATGAAAATTGCTCTGAAAACTTGTAGCTCCTGGTCCCCAAAGACCAAGAGAATGGGTTTGTGTTGCGATCAGGAAAATGAACTAGAGAAGCCTAACTTGGTGAAATAGGTTTCACACCCCTGTCACCCCTTAGACTCTCCTGTCCCATCAGACTCTCCGTTTGAAGAGTGTAGGGCTTATGGGGAGAGGCATGCATGCTTTGGGCTTCAAGCTGTGTCTGAAGGCTCCAGGACACTATCTCCAGGATAAGGCCTAGCCTCGGGGCACCCTGGCTTCTGCCTGATGCTCTTGGTGAGTGTGAAAGGACTGACCCTTTTACAGATCCTAGTGGGGGCCACTGGGTTCTCAAGCAAACTGGCCCATCCATTGGGCTGAAGGCACTTCTGCCCTGCGTTTAGAATGCCATTGCTCTAGTGAGCAGGGCTGTAGGGGCTGCCTGCCTGCCTGCTTCTGCATGTGTATTCTCACGGCACTCTAGATGACTGTCCCCTCCTTGGTTGCCCTTCGCCAGCCCCAGGATGACAGGGGAGACCATAGGCAGTCTCTAGAAGGACAGGAAACCTGAGACTCTTAGCTGATGCGGCTCTTGTCTAGCGTCTGTTTCTCACCAGTCAGAACTCAGGCGGGTTTGAACTCGCATTTGAAGTTGGACCAACCACTCAGCATCTGCCTGAGGTTGGAGGATTTTACAACCACTCATTTCAAGGTGAAAATCCACCCACACAGATCCACACTCTTGTGTCTTGTTATAAGCAGCCACGGAGCATACTGGGAGCTCCCATTGTTGGGCTTGTGCTTTGATTTCCGTTTTCCTAGAGAAACATCAAAGCTAACCTGATGTAAATATGTACCTAGACTGTTTTTAAACGTGTTTCTTCATGAAGGCTTCGTTTGGCTGAGGGAGCCTGTATCACCCGTGTAAGTTGGTAGTTGGGCACTTTATATTTTTCTAAAAATGTGTTTTGGATCCTGTACTCTAATAAATCATAAGTTTCTTTTTAAAAATTTTTCCAAAAGTTTTCTCCATTTTCAAAAGCCCTGTTATAAAAAGTAGAACTTTCACAATGTTAAAATACTAAATATTTGGTGATAGCAACTTCTCTTCAAATGAATGCCAAGGGTTTTTTGTTTTGGTTTGGTTTTGGTTTCTTTTGTACAATTAATAAACGAAGTTACCGAGAGAAACCACACCAGTGGCCTGCCCACCTTCATTCAGCAGCAGCGAGAGAAGAGAAAGCAGGGTCTTCCTCCTGAACAAAGTGGGGGAAAAACAGCAGATCCTAGTTTTCCTTTTAACATCTGACAAGTGTCTTACCAAGTGCGGACTTCGGGGCCTTGGGAACAGTCAGTGTCTGGTTGTCAGAGGAGGGACGCCTTCTGCCTGTGAGCTGAGAACTGCAAATGCAAGGACAGAAAACCAGGACCGTGTGTCTGTTGTCACTGTCGGCATGGTAGCTGCACTGCCCAGCACTCGGGTGTCCTGCTGTGTACACTGGTGGGACGCCCCTGTGCGCTGTAGCCCCAGAGACCAGATGAGGACGTTTTCCTCATAGGACCTGGAACTTGCCCTGCACACTCACCCAAGGACCAGTGTCTACAGACATACTCAGAAGTAGGAGCAGAAAAACTTGAGATGTCCAAGGCTAGACCATCCCCGTCACCCCGGTTTGCCATGACCTTGTTTATGAGCTTGGAGCACCTCCGTGGACTCAGTTATGTCTGTCACAGCAGCTGCTTATGCTCTTGTTCGGAAGGTTTTGTGTCTTCCTTGCTCTAGGAAATGGAGCCAGGCCAGCAGCAGGTCCCTCTCCTTTAAAGTCAACTGTTTGCTCTGGTTCCAGCTGGAAGTGGAGAGGATTGGATGACCAGAGGCTTCATTTCAGAGCATCTGTGGCTGTTGTCACCCAGATGTGACCCACACTGTCTTTGTTTATCTGACTTTGTTTGGATGGAAGAAAGGAATATGTATGGAGGGGAAATCCAGAATCCACTGGGCTCTTGATGGGAGGATTCCGATTGTTCTCATGGGTGCATTGGCTAAACAGTTCTGTGACCTCATTGGTGATTGGGCTTCACCAAACACCTTGGCTACACTGGTCTGCATCCCTTACTTGTCTTTTGATTTGAAAGGAATGAGGGTCGCTGTCCCTCAAGGCTGCTTAGAGGCAGGCCGCTGCTGGATTAGGCCCTTGCTGGGATAGGATCCTGCTGTGTAAACCTAGGCCAGGCTGTTTGTGCAGGTGGGTGGCTGGGAGAACCACCCCTGAGCCCAGCCCTTCACAGCCATGCTACGGACACAACTACCTCACTGCACTGCTTCCCAACCTGTTCTAAGCATCCTGCAGCCTGGGAGTTGAAGAACATTCCCTTCTGTGGATAAATACTCTGTGCAATTACAGCATCAACGTGCGGCAGCCGAGTAGTGATGATTGTATCAGGTTAACACTGCTTCTGAATAAACAGACCACAAAACAGGGAGACTCAAGCACTTCCGTGCTCTGGGACGGCTGGGGAGGGGGAGGCCGGCATCCGGAGGCCCATGCCTGCAGAATGACTGCCAAGGATCCCCTGGGGTTCCCCCATCCAGTCTGAGGAGAATAAGGGTGGAGGGACACGTCTAGACGTTCCCATGAATGGATCAGGTCAGTCTCGTCATACAGCACATGAGGTCACTTCATGGTAGCTGCCACAGGTCACCCCTGCTCGTCCCGTCCCACAGCAGAGCAGCTAGCAGCGTCAACAGTTCCCCAGCTGTGTGGGCTGCCCCTTACACAGCCAGTACCTAGTGTAGATGTTGTGGGGAGCTGAGAAGGGTCTCCTGGGGTGGCCTCTACTGGGCATTCATCACTAACTGGGATCTTTGTCCAGACGGGGTGGATGCCTGAAGACCGAGGAGCTCGCACACTGAGAGTTGATTGTAGTAGGATTTGTGTTGTCAGTTCTGGGGCAGCAGAGGCTTCAGGATCCTGGGGAGGGGGGGGGGACGACATGGCCAGCCAGCCTAGCTGACCTGGTGAGGTCCAGGCCAATGACAAACCCTGTTTCTGTACGGGTTTCTGTACCCTGAGGTGTACGGCCTGAGGTGGTCCGCTGGCTTCCACACACAGGTGCACAGGTCGGCACAGGCACATAATTTATTTTTTAAAAATGTATGTGTAGTGGTGTTTGGCCTGCACATATGACAGTGTGGGGGTGTCAGATCCAGGTGTGAGCAGCCATGTAGATGCTGGGAACTGAACCCGGATCTCCGGGAAGAACAACCAGTGCTCTTAACCACTGAGCCTCTCTCCAGCCCCTACATTTGTCTGAAAAAAAAAAAAAAAAGGCCTTAGTCAGGGCCACTATAACTTAAAACTCCAGAGGAGCCTGGGAGGCATGTCCCTGGAGGGATGTAAGACCAGACCAGTGGGTACTGTGGTCCTCATGTGTCCACAGCCAGAGTCCTTCCTGATCCCTGTGTCCCCACACAGTTCTCCACCCGCCGTGGGGACCAGCAGCCTGCAAAGTAGTGACCAGGGCTCCAGCTCCCAAATCCCGGCTGGGTGAAATGGCCAGGTTTGCTGCAGCCCCAAAAGCCATCGGTCTTCAGGAGCAATAGACGTTTTGAGTAACCCCACTGCTCTATGTCCCCGTCCTGTTACCACGCCCATCCAGAGGCCCTTTCTCAAGCCTGCCTGCCTGGTTACATCAGAAGGGAGGGGCATGTCAACCTGCAGCCAGCCTGGAGGCCAGGCCCGATCTCCATCCTGTAGTTTTTAACATGATGTCACTCTTCCGAGTGGCACTCAGATCTCGAATTGGTTACTAAATAACATACACAAATGGCACTGGGAGTTCTCGTCTGGAACATTCTAGCCTCTCTGGTGGCCTTGTGCTGCGTGCTCAGCTGATACCCACCAAGTCCATCTGATCATTTGAAATACATTTCCCAAACCATTGTAGCTCTAAGATCTCCTTGTCTCTTTGTAGCTGAACACTGCCTGTATGCCACGCTTCCTTTATCTGTTTCTCTGTGAACACCACAGACTAGTCCATGACACAGCACCACCACTCTTTACGGCCACTTCAAGATGGTGCCCATTTCTCCCTCCTCAGCCCTGACGGCTGTTCTCTGTTCCCTGAAACCATCTCCTGTAGATGTTGGCCATGAGACCACCTGGGCTCAAAATCCTGTCGTGACTGCAGCTAGGGAGGAGTGTGTGGCAGGCGACACTGTTCTTCTACCTGGCCGTTGATGGACACTTGTTCCCGCCTCAGCCGTTGGGACCAGCATGCCATGAGGCCCCTTGAAACCTCCGCATCCTGGCACAGCACAGAGATGGTTCTAGCTGACCTCAAGAACAGTTTACCTGCCGAGGGTTGAGGCTGTCCCACTGAGAATGTGACCTCTGCCTACCAGTGCTGATGTCTGTCTTGCTCAGCCAGTATTGAAACTTTAAGGACCACAGATGACTCAGCCTTAAAGTAATTTGTCGCCAAGCATGGTGACCTAAGGTCCAGTTCCTGAACACATGCCGGATGAGAGAACTGACCCCAACAGGCTGTCCTCAGACCTGCGTGCCCGTGTGCGCATGTGCATACACACACACACACACACACACACACGCATACATTTGCATACAAATATATAAATAAATAGATAAATATGGAGCTGGAGAGATGGCTCATAGGTTAAGAGCACTGCCTGCCCTTCCAGCAGTCCTGAGTTCAATTCCCAGCACCAACATGGTGGCTCACAACCATCTGTAATGAGATCTGTGCCCTCTTCTGGCCTGCAGGCACACATGCAGAAAGAACACTGTATACATAATGAATAAATAAATTTAAAAAAAAAAAAAGTATAAACCTTTAAAAAATAGATAAATATGCTTTAAGATATTTCTCAAAAAATGAAAATGCGGCAGTGGGGGAGCCCAGCCACAGACCACACACTCAGCCTGCAGAAAGCCTCGGGTTCTGCTTTCAAACTCGACAAACCGTGCACTGAAGCAGTATAATCGAGAGCCGAGCCCCCAGTCACCCCTTCCCTCTTCCCACATCCATGTACATGTCTGTGTTCCCTCTTGATCTCTTGGTGCCAGGCACCGTCCCTGATGAAACCGGCTGGTGCTTCTGCCTCACACCTGTGTGACACCTGCAGGATCTGGCCCCTCCCGCAGCATCCATCCTCCTGCAGAAACGGACATGCCGGAGAAGTGGCCTTACACTGCGCATAGACAAGGTTCCGGCAGCACTGTGTGGCTACCAAGGGGCTTAACCTTCCCCCCTCTGCAGCACACGCTGGTCCCCAGCCACAGTGAGTGACCTAGATGTTGTCTGGAAAATGCAGCCCAACACTGTGAGTCACGTTAGGTTCCAGAATGTTCTTTTGTTCCAGGTATAAAATTCGAAGGAAACAGTTTATATTATTCCTAACGGGGGGGGGGGGGGGGGGGGGAGCTGCAACCCTGTCTTCCCTTGACCAGCAGGAGCCTTGGCGATCACTGAGTCACAGGATGATGGGGCAGACTAAGACGCAAGGTAGCATCGTCACTCACAAATGCCAGATGCCTGTGTGTGGTTTCCTCTGGGCCTCTGGGGTTTGGTTTTGTTTTAATTAGTTCCTTTTTCCTTCCTTCTTTTCTCCCTCCCTCCCTCTCTCCCTCTCTCCCTCCCTTCCCTCCCTTTCCTTCTTTCCTCCGGGGGTTTTGTTTTAATTAGTCCTTTTCCTTCGTTCCTTCGTTCCTTCCTTCCCTCCTTCCTTCCCTCCTTCCTTTCTTCCTCCCTTCCTCCCTCTCTCCCTCTCTCCCTCCCTTCCTCCCTTTCCTTCTTTCCTCTGGGGATTTTGTTTTGTCTTAATTAGTTCCTTTTTCTTTCTCTTTTTCTTTTTTCATCGCCAAGTGGTTTTGTGTCCTCATTTGATCTCATGTTTAGCCCCAGGCTGACCTGGAATTCCTGGTACCATCCCTCAGTCTGCCAGGGGCTGGAGCCTGCGCACTCCTTTGCGATCTCCATCTGTGAGGGGCAAGACGGTTCCCAGCAACTTTGCCAACAAAGAACATAGCAATCTTCATCCCGTGAGAGCTTTGCGTGATGCAGAGATGCTGACACACGAAACACAGGTGAACACTTCTAGAATGTTCTGTAAAGTCACTTTATCGTCCCGTGACAGGACACTGGCAGAAAACACATGTCTCCTGTGTTGTGGCAAATGAATATATTCAGAATTCTTCCAGTTCCTACCAAAGGAAATGAAGGCTCAGAGAGGCTGAATAACTTGTCTGAGATGCCACAGCGCCGAGAGACAGGGTTCAGGGCTCAGGGCTCAGCCCAACTCTGCTTGGTGCCCAAACCAGCTGATGTTCACAGTTCTTCTGGTCTCATCTACTTAAACACCTCACCTTTCTGGGAACAGCTAAAATCAAGCCATCCCACCCCCACCCCCGAAGGTGCCTGCGGTTCTCTGTGGCCTGGTGACAACCATAGCAGGGACAATATGACAGTTTGGTTGTTAGAGAAACACACAGAAAGATCGACAGGCCAAGGTACAGTTATGTGTGCAATATCATTTGCCTCCTCAGGGATCAGAAGCTGCCCATCCGAGATGCTCAGAGGCTGGCCTGTTGGCTCCTTGGGTTCTCAAGCTGGCAGCTTGGTTGCTTTCCTCCGCGAGCTGTCACCATTCACTAAGAAGCTCCAGGTAAGAGCCTCCTCTTGGAGTTGGGGTGAGCATGGTGGTTCCGAGCAGGAGGCCTGGTTCCCTAGTTCCCAGGTGAGCACAGTGGGTCTGTGCGTTGGAGACAGCCATCCCAGGGTGAGCCTCACAGGCCAGGGCGGCACTGCATGCAGGGGAATAGAGACAAACACATGGTTCCAGGGTGAGGGCACATGGGCACCACCATGCAGTTCACCAGCATCATCTGGGCATGAGTCACCCCAGCGTGGCCCCCTGGCAAATCAAGGCCAGCAGCATTACCCTCCCCGCCCCCCATAGAGCTCCTTAAGCCCTGGAGCCCGGTGACCTAACAGGAGGAGGTCATTGAGCTGGGAACACAGCCAGGAGCAAGCCAGTGCATAAGATGAGCCAGGCACCCCGCCAGCTGGTCGCATGGCCAGGGCTCTGCTGCTCCCTCCAGGGAACCCAGTTCCTCTGTGGGGGCAAGGTAAGTTTCCACATCCTCTCCAGGGCCTCTGGAGATGGCAAGCCTGGCCGGTGAGGTCACTGCTTCCCTGTGGCTGCACAGCACAGAGGGAGGCCAGAGAGACAGGTGCCTGTGCACCTTCTCATGGACAGGATCCCTCTGCTCTGGAACCTCAAGGCTTCCAGAAGCACACATTTGCCTGGGGATGACGTTGCTACCATTTTTAGGAGAAACATTGTCAAATCTCCAAGGCCTGGGCGCATTGCATGTCCCTGAGGCCAGTGGTGCCTCTGAGGTTTGAATCAGGGACCCACCAGGGTCTAAGGAAGCTTAGGAGCCAGCTGTGAGCTCAGCAGTCCTGTCTGAGGGCTGTGAGCACTTCCTTACCAGGAGGGAGTGATGAGGAGAAACAGATGGTGGTTCTCATCCCACCTGAGACCAGGCCACGGAACTTCTTAGTTGTTGCCAGGAGCAAGGCCACCACAGACCCAGAGGACGCTGATCCCAGAGGAAGGCAGAGGACTTCGGGGTGGACACTGTACTGGGCGGGTGCTGTAGGCTGGTGGCTGCCTAGAGTAGGTGGAGCCTAGTGGTTCAGCTTGTCACCCAGCACTTGGGAGGCTGAGGCAGGAAGATTATTGCAAGTTCAACTGGGCAGTGGCGGCTCACGTCTTTAATCCCAGCACTCAGGAGGTAGAGAGGCCATCTCTGTGAGTTCGAAGCCATTCTGGTGTACAAAGTGAGCGCTATTATATATATGACAGCCAGCACTATTATACAGAGAAACCCTGTATGGAAAGCAAAATAATAATAATTATTATAATTATTATTATTATAAAGGTTGCAAATTCAGCCTGACCACATAGACCTAATCTGGGCCGGACACAGCCTGATGGTAAGTAAAGTCACGCACAGACCAAGTTCAGCCACCAGCCCAAGAAATATATTAGATATATTAGATAAAGATATTCTACACCAGGCATGAGAGACAGTGCCTGTGATCTCTACGTCCTGGAGGGAGGGGAGCTGAGGCAGGAGGATTTCCACAAATTCAAGGCCAGCCTGTGCTAAATAAAGCTCTGCACGCTGAAATACGAACACAGCTGCGGTCCTGTTGCATCCGTGCCCGTGAGGGGTTTGTTCTAGCCAGCTGGATTTTATGGGCGTCACCAAGCATCTAACTGAATCCCCTTGAGCGCATTGAGTTCTCTAACAGACACACTTGGTCCATGAGCCCTTTAGTTATGGAGGGGAGGAGGGACGGTCCCTTTACAAACTCAGGAGGATTCTCTTGAAACGTTCCAAGTCCAAACACCTGACACTGCATTCTGGGTACTCCCCTTCCTCAACCATATACTTAAAAATGCCTGCCTGCCTCGGTGGGTGAGAACACTTGGGGACCAGCCTGGGGACCTGTGGGGACCAGCCTGGGGACCTGTGGGGACCAGCCTGAGGACCTGTGGGGACCAGCCTGGGGACCTGGGTTCCAGCCCACAGAAAAAGGTGGAAGGAGAGAATCAACTCTGTGAAGTTGTGCTCTGACTTCCTAACACACTGTGGCATGCACATCCACACATATACAATAATATAACTAAAAAATAAATAAATAAGTGATTAGGTGTGGCACGTACCTATAACCCCATCTTGCAGGGGGTGGAGGCAGGAGATTCAGCAGATCAAAACATCTTCAGCTTCAGAGCGGGTTTGACGCCAGCCTGGGCTACACTGGGACCCCCTACTCCGAATTCTTCTGTAAGAGAAGCTAGCACACCCTTTCACCTGGGCTCAAGGTACCTCCTCAGACAGCATGCCACACTCTCGCCCCAGCACCCAGTGTTGTAGGCTTCCCATGTGACACCTGTCCCTGATCTGACTTCAGGATGTGGGTCACCCAAGGGTCACTCCAAGAGGCTGCTCCAGCCTGTAGATCTGTGACAACTCAGCAGGCAGTTCTAGGTACCCATGGCTGTCACACAGGTCTAGCCAAAGGGTGGCACCCTGGCCTCGTCCACAAAGCCAGAAGGGAAGATGTGCCCATTCACCACAGCCACCTGCTGCAGACATCTCACGCTTCCCCAGGAGCCCCATGCACGCCCAACTCAGGCTGTCATAAAAACCCTGCAGAAGTCGGTAGACCTGCCTGCGACAGGCAGAGGTGTCTTCTGTAGACTGAGAACAGTGGTGGGGCCTGGCAGGGGCTACCTGCCTGCGACATCATCTGGGAGCAACCACCAGGCATATGACACCCTCCACACGCACGCACGCACACGCACTCACACACAGCTGTCCCCCAGAGGCTGCCTGTTCCTTCCTTGCAGAAGGCTGAGTAGTAACTGGTCATCTCGGCAGGTGGCAGGACAGGACAGAAGCCATGGCAATGCTGGCTGAGGCTGGAAGTTCTAAGTTGTCCCTCTCCATGTCCTGCTATTTGCTGGCCACCTTGTTCGGCCTAGACCCTAGGCTGCCCCCTGCCTGCAAACAGGATGTGCTGGGTTCCTCACGCCTGCGAGTCTGGGACCTTGGCATCCAGAGGAATCACTGCAGCTGAGGATGTGTTCAAAACTCACCAGGGGACCGACGAGATGGCTTCAGCAGGTAAAGGCACTTGCCGCAAAGCCTACAACCTGAGTTCAATCCCCGGGACCCACAGATGGAGAAAGCCAAATCCTGCAAATGGTCCTCTGACCTCCACGTCTACACCGTGGCATGTGTGCATGTACAACTCACACACACACACGCACACACACACGCACACACACATACACACACACATACACACACACATACACACACATGCGCACACACATACATACACACATACACACACATACATACACACACATACATACACACATACACACACACGCGCGCACACACACATACACACACATACATACACACACATACACATACACACACGCACACACACATACACACATACATACACACACATACACATACACACACACGCACACACACATACACACACATACATACACACATACACATACACACACATACACATACACACACATACATACACACACATACACACGCACACGCACACACACACACACACACGTATGTACACATGCTGCTCCAGCTGAATTTGACTTTCGACTTGCAATTTTCTAGCTAGTTGTGGATTCAAAATTGTTTTAAACGTGTGTGTGTGTGGCTGTGGCTGTGGCCTTGGCCACACAAGTGCCATGGTGTATGTGGAGGTCAGAGGACAATTAACGAGACTCAGTCTGACCTTCCGTGTGGCTCATGGGCTCAAGCTCCAGTTGTCAGGCTTGGTGACTGAGGTATCAAGCTGGACATATTGGCCATCTGAAGACTTAAGCTACTAAGCCATCCTCCTGTCTCCCACCATGCCTTATTTAACAGGGGTGAAGGCACAGCTGAGCTGAAGTTTTAGCCACTCCTGGGAGCAGCGGTTAATGGGCAACGGTATCTGAACATGCTCAGGGTCCAGCTCTTTTGGTGGGGGCTCTCATCCCCTAGTCATGGGGACCACCCACAAGTCCCCAGAAGGAGGCCTTACCCCGTAACTGCTTCAAGGTTTTTGTGACTATGGAGAAGTCTGTGAGTTTGGCTGGCCCAAAGCAGTGGCCCCTGGCTATGCCCTTTGGTGGGTGTGTGGGAAATACCGTCAGTGAAATGGGGGGCTCTCCATTCACCATGTCACTGTGTGGAGCAACCCCACAGCCATCTCACTGTGATCTCTGTCACTGTCCCCGCTCAGGACAACTAATGCCTTCTGTGCATGGGGCCCAGGGGGCCGAGTTCTCACCTGCCACCACCCTCCTCTGTGCCCAGAAATCCCAGGTCTACCCCAAACCCTATGACACCTGGTGGTTGCATCCATGCCCCTGGGTCATGAAGTCTTTGTGCGCTTGCCTTCATCCCTCTGTGGTGGCTGTTCCTGGGACTCGGGCTGAAGGACAGCAGCTAAACTGTCCTCCTGGCGGTTACCCTCCTCTGTCCTGTCGTCACTGACGCGCACCCGGGATGCTCAGCTGCCCCTCGGCACCCCCACTCCCAGCCAATGACGACAGAAGTCACACCTCTCCACCAAGCCTTGCATGAGCGACCCGAGTATGAGCCTCAGATGGGTCCTGAGGCTCCAAGGTGAGGCCATTTGTCATGGGGCTGGAGCCACTTGGCCCACTGGGGTCCCCTCCCTCAACCCCAGGCTCTAAAGGCAGGCACTGAGATCCTGGTGTACATTAAAACACAGGAGCCTCTATATGTCCAGTTGCTTGTTTTTACAAGCAAGCTAGTCTGGCCTAAGTGGCCCCCTGGCCCAGGGATGCCTTTGGAGGTCACAGCCCTACTGTGCACACCAGACCAGGGTCTGAGCCTAGATCCAGCCCCACACTTGCTGGGGACCACTTTGACCCTCGGCGGCATCTTTCTCTGTGCGAACAGCAGAGTTGGGCTGTCTAACCATGAGGGGCTTTCATGCTTGTCTGGAAGCAGGAGGGGGAGGTACCCCCCCCCCACACACACACTCCAGACCCCTTCATCAGCTCTATGATCCCACCTACCTCTGCACACAGCTGGGGGCTCCCAGCTTGGCTCATGTTGGGGCCACCCTGAGTAAAAATGACCCATACCCCACACCTCCCACTGACTGATGGAGGAGGAGTGGAATTTTCTTCCTTGTGCTATTGCAGCCCCGGAGGGTTTGGGCACCAGCGAGAGTGGACAGCTGGAAGGCAGTTTGCCTCTCCTTCCCTGCCTCGTCAGCACCGAGCAGTGGCCCGGGGTTCTGCTGAGTCAGTGTGGCTAGGCTGGGTCTTGGCTCTGCAGCACCTGCCTGGGCTGGTCCCCTGATGGAGGCTCTTCTTGCTTCATTTCAAATTTCACCCTGTGTAATGTTGTACCCCACCCTGTGTTTATCACCCTGCCTTTCTGTGCATCCCATGGGTGCAGGTGTCCACAGGGGAGGAGGGAGAGAGGAGGGGACCCCACAGGGCTAGGAAGGAGGAGGCCGGCTCAGCCCACACAGCGGTGGTTTCATTTTCACCTTGCAGGCAGCTCTGGACCCCTAGATACAGTCTCAGCCTCCTGCTGACTGCCAGGATGTCACGATGGAGATGGGAGCCTGGTTGAAGGCCAGACAGCCAGGGGCAGTCACCCCAGCCACGGTCTCCACTCCTGGGCACCTCCTCCCTGCACCCATCTATGGTCTGTTACGGAGAAACCGTGAGGAGGGCTGCCCCTGAGTCCCAGGGCCAGCACCCCTGAGTCCCAGGGCCAGCACCCCTGAGTTCCAGGGCCAGCACCCCTGAGTTCCAGGGCCAGCACCCCTCTAGTGCACATCTCACAGTATACTGCAGAGTCCCCGAGGGGAAGTGTGTTGGACCCCATTCCTGCTCCAGAAGTCCAGTGGGGACCTGGCCTGGGGTGTGGCTCCACTGGGGGAGAACAAGCCATGCATGATGGGAGCAGGGGTTCGTCTCCAGCTGTAAACACCAGGCTATGCGACACTGACCTGTAATCCTAGCTCGCCAGAGGCAGGAGAATCAGAGGTTTGAGGTCATTTTCTTTTTTTTTTAAGATTTATTTATTATGTGTACAGTGTTCTGTACGCGCAGTTAAGAGTTCAAGGCCAACCTGGGCTACTTGAGACTTCCTCCAGGGTTGCCATGCCCTGTGGAAGAGAGGAGTAACCATTTGCATCCTGGGTAATATGTTCTGTGAACGTCTAGGTTGTCACAAAATGGCCAAATGGCTCCGTGGGTCTGAAGAAGTGTTTTCCATTTTCTTATCTTTTAGTTGGGTCACCCTGGTGGCTGAAGGCACCTGTCAGCAGTCATGGGCCAGTGATGGGACCCAGCAGGACTTGGTCCTGCTTACCAGGAGCTGGAGATCTGAGCCCCTTGAGCCTCAGTTTCCACATCTTTGGCATGGGATGAAGGTGGAGTGCCTTTCCATTTGACCATGCTGGCTGAGATAATTTAAGGAAAGTCACTGACTCATGGAGACCCTCCTTGTCCAGTAGCCCCTCCCTTACCCTCTGCTGGGACCACATATGTGACCCTGGCCTTGGAAGTAATAGAAAAGGAAGAATGTCCCCCTGCTGTGAAATATTTAACTATGCAAAGATGTGTTGCATTTGTCTGTGGTGCATTTAATTATGTAAAGATGTGTTACTATAGTTTATCCTGTGGAATGTTACTTTAACTGTGTAAATGTTGTTACATTTGTTTCTTCTGTGGAATGTTACATTAACTGTGTAAAGGTGTGTTACTTTTGTTCATGCTGCATTTGTTTAACTATGAAAAGATGTGTTGCTGCTTCACCTTGCCTGCCTAAGGCACCTGACTGGCCTAATAAAGAGCTGAACAGCCAGTAGCTAGGCAGGAGAGAGATAAACGGAGATGGCAGGCAGGCAGGCAGAGAGAATAAATAGGAGGAGAAATCTAGGCTCAAATGAGAAAATAAGAAGGCGAAGAGAGGGAGAAAGAGAGGAAGGGACACACCCAGGGCCAGATGTCAAGTAACCATCAGCCAGCCAGACACGAGAAACAGTGAGCGTAAGCTACGTGGAAGGAAGAAAGGCAAGAAGCCCCAAGGCAAAATGTAGATAAAGAGAAACAGGTTGTGTTAAAAGAGCTAGTTAGAAAGCCTAAGCTAGGTGGAGCATTCATAACTAATAATAAGTCTGTGTGTCATGATTCAGGAGCTGGTTGGTGGCCTAAAAGTCTGGTTTCCCCCCCCAGCCAGCATATTTTTGTGTCTCCAAATATGATCATGACCGTGGCTCAATCCGATCTTTGCACACCAATGTTCGCAACAGAGTGAGTCACAGCAGTCAAAAGATGGAGCCCACTGAGTGCCCGTCATCCAGAGGAAAGGAGCAATAGAGCATGCGACAGCATGGATGAACCCCAAAACACACGTTATGTGGGATCAGCTAGGCGTGGAAGGCTACCTCACACTTAACTCCATTTACACGGAAAATCCAGAGTTCGTAAGTATTAGGGGACGAAGGGGAGGGATTCTAGGGTCATGGCTGAAAATGTGAGGTGTCTTTAGGAATGAGACATTTAAAAGTGGCGGCAGTAATGGTCACACAAGCCCCAGGAAGAAACTAGAACTGCCCAGGTTGCCCATTGTCATCAGGGAAATCAATGAAAACACACATCCTCTGCCAGTCTGCCTCAGAACCATCCGGAGTTCAGACTTGAAATGTCCACATCCCACCTTCTGAACTGCGATGTCTGGACATGGGAATCAGAGTTTTAAGAAGAACCTGAAGCAATCTGCACGCGCGTGTGCGCACACACACACACACACACACACACACACACACACACACACAAAGCAGAATCAACACCCGGATCAACAACCCTGTCCCCACCATACCTACGACCCTGGGGGTCTTACAGGCTCAACTCTGTCCCTGTCCCTGTTTGTTCTTTTTGTTTTATTTTGTGCTGCTGCTGTTCCAAGTCACAGCCAACTTTGTGGCTTAAAAGAATACAGTTTATTTTCTGTTTCTGGGAGCTGGCGTCTCAGTGGGCCAAGCAAGGCGCAGGTTGTATTTTTCTAGCAGCCTGGGGGCAGGGGTCTGTCTTCCTGCATTTTTCAGACTCTAGAGGTTGTATTCCTTGGCCCATAGTCCCTTCTTCCATCTTCATAGGCAGCCATGGCTGGCTGGGCCAGTGTCCCATCTCTTGTTACTCCCTTTTCCCTGTACAGGGCCCCTGCTGTGCTTACAGGGGACCCATCATCTGGACAGCACAGAACAGCCTCAAGGCTTCTCTCTGCAGCGCTGACTCCCACATCCACGACCCATCAGTCCCAGGTGCGAGGGAATGGGATAGCACCTTGGGGCTTTCTGGTGATGGAGGAGGCTCCTCAGAGCCCCTCACAGGAGAGCCACCTGCACCAACCCGTGTGCCTTGGCTCTCGAGGACTCCCTTCCTTGACCCCAGAGCTCAGTAGATGGACAGTGAATTTGAAATGGATCCTGGGCCCTGGCCACGTCTCTTTGCCTCTCAACTCCAATGCGGATTTGAAGCCCATCCAGGAACAAGCCTCCATTTGCCGGGCCGGCTCCTAGGATTGGTCACTATTTATAATTGTGTGATAATGGAGAAGTACACTCAAGGCGCCCTCCCCAAGGAGACCCGCTTTCCT
Source organism: Microtus ochrogaster (assembly GCF_000317375.1). Lineage (NCBI taxonomy): Eukaryota > Metazoa > Chordata > Mammalia > Rodentia > Cricetidae > Microtus > Microtus ochrogaster. Next base: position 8,043,759 of record NC_022010.1, read on the forward strand.
ATTTTTAGGCCCCCTGGCCCATGGAGTTGTGTCCTTTTGAGGTCTGTCTGTCCAGGAATTAAGGAAAAGATCCTGGGGGCTCAGTGATCCTGCAACCTGGAGGGGTTCGGGGTTGGGAATGAGAGGTCTGAGGTTGCCACCCAGAGGGACCACAAACCAGGTCAGCAGGGTGACTTGGGGGGGTTTCAATGTCCCTGGGGATGGTAGCAGGAACTCCTAAGGTCCCCCTGTTGAGCTCTGGTCCCAAATCAAAGCGTGGTTTAATACAAAAAGGTCTGGTGAGGGTGGGAACTGAGAGTCTGTTCTCGACTGAACTAAAGAACTTGGCTGCACTCACGAGGCACGGGAGTGCACCACAGGGGGCTCCCTCCCTTGTTTGAGAAAGGATCTCACGTAGCCCAGGTTGGCCTTGAATTCTATGTAGCCTAGGACGGCCTAGTTGCTTGACTCTGCTTGCCTCCACTTCCCAAATGCTGGGATTACAGCAGTACTCCACCATGGGATGTATCTGGTGTCTCTCAGGCCCCTGCAACGTGGAGAGCTGTGATGGCTCCCCACATTGTTTTCACAGTGGGGGTCCTTAGGATCGCAGGTGCTCTTGGCTTTCCATAGCCAATGCGCAGATGCCGTCACAGTCCATGGCGGAATATGCCAGGTATGAGCTGGCCTATGCAGTTACATAGAAGGGATCCGGCAAGCTCCTTGCTGAGTTACTGCTGCCCTGAAATAGGCCCTGTGGGATGTAGTCCCTGATGGACTTCCTAGAGGGCCACTCCCAGCAAAGTCTGTGTGTTTACTGCGGGCATTGTCATTTCCGGCACTTGGAGCAGATGAATCGTTATTTGACCCTGGAAGCCACTCCAGGAAGACAGCACTGTTGCTCCTGACACCTTACAGATGGGGAAACTGAGGCTTCAGGAGGCGAAGTCACCTGCCAGGACAAGCGTGGTCCCACAGCAGGGCCAAAGGCTTGACATCTCTGGGCTCAGCTGCTGCTGGTTTCCTAGGGACCAGACTTGCAAATCACGCAGGCAGGCACAGAGACAAACAGGTTTGTCTGCCTCTGGCTTTTAGCTCCTCGGGGGACCTGTGCGCCCAAGGAGAGGCAGTTACCTGGTGACAGAGACAGCCCTGGGGAGAGAAGTCGCCCTGTGTTGCAGCAGGAGAGAGCCCTCTTGGCTCCTTGCAGGGCAGCCACACCCAATGTCACGCTCCAGACTCAGTCCAGCCCGAATGACGCCAACAGGAGCATTGGTAAAATTGAATGAAAGCGCTGGTGTCCTGGACCAGCGGCAGCAGGCTTCGTGTGGACCAAGCCCTGCTGGGTGCTCACATCGCTGCCTGCCGAGGACGGGGGTGGGCGCTGCTGCAGCACCCACGCAGTTTCCTGGAACCATCTGTCTCTGTGGGGCTACAGGTGGGGACAATTATGGACTCGGAAGCTCAGTTTGGACAATTCCGATCTCTGCGGTCCTCCCGAGAGCCCACGCCCACCCTCTCTCCCTCCCAGTCCATCTGGAGTGAAGGTGATATTTTGTCCCTGTTTGCAGTTTAAAACCCAATCAGGCTGGGCTGGGCGGTGGTGGTGCACACCTTTAATCCCTGCACTGGGGAGATCTCTGTTTGTTGGAGGCCAGCCTGGTCTACAGAGTGAGTTCCGGGACAGGCTCCAAAGCTACAGAGAAACCCTGTCTTGAAAAACAAAAACAAACAAACAAAAATCTAGTCAGGACCCTGCACACAGTAGGCCGTCAGCAAACGAGCACTAAATGAGTTAACAAACACCCAAGTTAAACTCTGTCACTCTATTTCCCGACTCCTGAGGACTCCTCGCATTTGGGGGCG
>NC_022010.1:8045703-8057144 GCF_000317375.1 Microtus ochrogaster
GGGGGGGGGGAGCTCTCCTTGGCGACCACACCCCAACCTTCCTCTAGGTGGCTGGTGTCTTGCTTGAGAGCAGCTGGGAAAAACAGGAGGATCCCTGAGAAGGCCTCTCTGAGGATGTCTAGGAGGAAGAGGGGGTCTGGGTAGAAGGATCGAGCCCGCAGGAAAGGCATTGTCAGTTCGGGGTGCTGGGGGTACTGGGCAGGGGGCCCGCGACCCTGAGAATGCAGCCTCTGACAGGAAGCCCCAGCTGGAATCCAGACACAAAACTAAGTTGCACAAAGGTATAGGTCATGGCGTGTTTTAGGAGCCCCAACACCCCGGGATCCAGGGAGCCCTTTCCAGACCTCCACACCCCACAAAGGTCTGTCCGGATTTTTCAAATTCTTGAGTCCACAGTCCCCCAGAGGCAGTTCAGCCCAGTCAGCAGTGATACCCCACAGCCAAGCTTCCCTGGCCAGGAGAGGTCTCCGTGAGCCCTGGGCAGCTGCGGGGAGGAGCCTCTGAGGAGGACCCTTAGGGAGGATCTTCACGAGCTGACCCGGCTCCCCGGGGGAAGGGGCGCAGAGGGGACCTTAATCGGTTTTCAGCAATTAGGGGGGGTCTTCTAGCTCTGCCCGGCTCCGCGGTGCCGCAAGAACTACCAGGTCCTGGTTGGCCACGGTCGGCTCCTGAGAGCCCCAGCACCAAAGAGCTGGGCCCACCCGCGTCCGTGACCCCAGCACTTCCAGCCAGGACACACTTTGGCAGCTGGACCTGTCTGGGTGTCACCTATCCGGGCAGGGCATGGCTGGGGGCCCGCAGGGTAGCCTTAAAGTTGAATTCCTCCGGGTCCCTCCCTCATCTTCTATATAGGATCCCACGGACCCTCACTCCCCACTCCTTAGGTGGTGAACATCTCACCGCGCCCCTATTTGGAGATGGAGCAATGGTGGTTGGAGCAGCAGCAGGACTGGCCAGTGAGGACCGCCTACCTCACTACTTAGTGGGTCTCCGGGACCCACGGGTCCCACCTACTCCACTCTGCAGTTAAACTGAGGCTACCTGCGGGCGCGCCCTTTTCCCGGCGCCCTCCCGGGTGCAGGGAGCGGAGGAGGGGCGGCTTTAGCACGCACGCTCTCCTCTATCCTGCAGGACCCCGGAGGGTGGGCGGTGGGGTGCGGGTCGCGCTGCCCCCAACCCCACCCCGCGAGGCTGAGGCAGGGGCATGACCGAGTTGCGTTCTCCACTCCCCAACCCCGGCCCCCGCGGCCGCGAGTGAAGCCGGCTAGCTCTAGGACCCCGCCGCTCCGCCCGCCCGCCGCTATAAGAGGCCGCTCCGTTCCCCACGCGGAACCTGCTCCGCGCCTCGGTCCCCGCGTCCCCACCCGGCTCCAGTTCGGCGCAGCCCAGGCAGTCCCCGGCCTTCCTTCGAGGGGCGCCCCGGGCCCCGCTGCGCACCATGGGCGCTGCCCACTCGGCGTCCGAGGAGGTGCGGGAGCTCGAGGGCAAGACCGGCTGTGAGTATCGTACCGACGCCGGGCACCCGCGCGGGGACCGTCGCCTGCATGCCCCCGCTTCGCGCCGCCGCGCTGTGTGACCTTGGGCTAGTGGCTGGCCCTCTCTGTGCCTCGCTCTCCGGTTGCTTCAAATGAGTTCCCGCCCGCCCCTGTGCGGGAGATTTGCCACCGAGAGGGGCTCGAGGGGACCCCGGACGGGGGCGGGGTGGGTGGTGGCCTGGGATGCAACGAGACCCAAGCCTCCCTCTGCCGAGGCGGAGGGCAGGGCGGAGTCGGGCAGGTGGCCGCGGCTGCGAGGGCCGGCGCCCTGGCAGCCCCGGAGAGCGCTGAGCGCGCGCAGCACCTGCAAGTCTGCGGCTGGCGATGCGCAGGGCGGAAAGTTTGCAAGTGGCGGGACCGGAGGAGCCGCGCCGCCCGCGGTGACCTTAGGCGGGGATCATCCTCCCGCGTCCCCGCGCGTCCCCGTCCCCGGCTGCAGCCTTGGGCACCGGGCCCCGCGTCCTCCAAGCTGGCACGCTCTCCCCAGACCGCAGACGCCGGGAGGGGCGAGCGCGAGGAAGCGCCGGTCCGACCCGCGCTTGACCCTGGGCGTGGGTGGGCAGGCGCACGGGCAGAACCTGCTTTGCTAACCGGACGAAGCCGGTGTTAGCCCTTCGGAGGCGGTGTGACCTTGGGCCAGTCAGTTCACGCCTCTAAGTCTCAGTTTGTCGCCTCTGTGGAATGGGAGGGTGGTGGCCGGTGAGAGCGCCAAACACCGGCAGCTGCGGCGGGAGGCAGCTGCTGAGTTGAGAGCAGCCAGTCAGCAGCCACCCGAGAGGGGACCCCGCTGCCATCCGCCTCCCTAGAGCCGGTGAAGTCACAGAAAGTCCCACACTGCCGAGTGTCTACACCCGCGCACACAGTCAGCCCAAATGTGGAGTGGATCCGGTTAAAGAGTCGTTTATATAACTCGCTAAGGGCGGCATCCAAGCGGTCCGGTCCCTGCAAGAGCAGTGGGAGCGCTGTCGGGAGTGTGTGCACACCGTGTGCAAGGCAAGCGCGAGTGTGTGCATACTGTGTGCGAGCGGGGGAGTGTGCATGCTGTGTGCAAACTGGAAGTGTGTACACACTGTGTGCAAGGCAAGCCGGAGTATGTGCACGCTGAGTGCTAATGGGACTGTGTATGTGCTGTGCGCAAGTGGGCGTGTGTGCATGCTTCGTGCAAGCGGGAGTGTGTGCAGGGTGTGCACCGCTGTGATCCTGGACCCTCAGTGCCTCAGTCTTTCCAGTTCAGGAACGCCGAATCCGCGTCCCTCCCCCCAGTCTCACTTTTGTATTTCCTGAATTCACTTTACTGAACGCAAACCAAAAGTTTTATAAACGCGACAACCTCCCCCCCCCCGCTGCCCTGCAGGCTCACGCGGGAAGCCCCGCCCACTCCTGACTCAGTTTGACCCATGGCCAGTTGCTGCCCCAGCTGGTGCAGGTTGAACACCCCCCCCCCAGCCTTCTGGGGGAATTCCAACGGGCTGTGGGTTTGACAGTGATGGCCGCAGAGCATGCCGGGAGCCTTGTCAGTTTCCTGGGTTCAGCCTCCCACGGTGGCAGATGCTGGGGTGGCTTCTCCTCTAGCTGCCTGGGCTCTGAACTCAGAGTCCAAAGGAGGCTGCGGAGGGGACCCGAGGTTACCCCCCGGGGACAGTGCTTCCTGGGGTCCCGCAGGCCTTGAAGGCGCCGGTGCCGTCTGGGCACTTTCACCCACTTGGCAAATCTTTATGGACCCGGGTATTTGAGGATTTTGGAGGATGCGGCGGTGACCCAGAGACGCCAGTATTCTCAAACGGGATGCACAGCACACAGATTTACCCCGTGGGTGTTATGTGCCGGGAACAAACAGTAGGGGGGGGGAGGGTGCACAGGTAACTAAGGAGCCAGCCATGTGACAGCGGCAGGAGCATTGGAGCAGCAGGTGCCAAGACCCTATGGCAGGAGGCAGCTGGTCATGTCGGTGAGAGTGGCTGAGGACACAGCCGTCCCCGAGGCTCAGGCTGCATTGCAACCTTATGCTTCCTGTGCCTCAGTTTCCTGTACTGTCAAATGGACTCAGCAATCGTATCTTCCTTAGAGGTGCAGCCCTCAGAGTCACCTCGGCCTGAGTGTTGGTCCCTTTATCCCTGCTGTGTGCCCTTCAGTGGGTCGCTGCCTCTCTGGGCCTCACCTCCGAGGGTTGTATGGACCTGGGGAGGTGACGTTAGCCGTTAGCGGGAAGGCACTGGATGGGCAGTGCCTGTGAGAACTTTTGGAAAGTGTCCCAGGACTGGGGTGGCCAGGGGGACATATTACACTGGGGCTTGCTCAGTTCAGCACTTAGCACTTTAAGACACCCAGTAGGTCTGCAACCCCATTTTCAGGAAGGGTGATGGTGATAAGGCAGTTTCCTCCCACAAGGGAAACTGAGTCTCCAAGACAGAGAGCATCTTGCCTGCAGCCCCACAGCCAGGAGTGGAGGTGGGGATGGAGGGTCTGGGTTCAGCGGCCTCTCTGACTTCCGGGGTAGGAAAGGCTGCCCAGGGCGGACAGCTTTTCCTTCCTTCACCCTCTCTGCTGCCGGCCGGCTGCGTGTGTCTGTGCGCGTCTGTGCCACTGTCTGTCTAGAGACCCATCTCTTCCTCTGCGGTTCAGATTTCAGATCTGACCTCCCTGCCCCTGTCTCAGGGGAAAGTTCCTGCCACTGTTTAGGGCTCTGAGAGCCCTTGCTCCCGTCCAGAAGATTGTCCTGCCTGGCTACTCCCATGCAGCCTCAGTGAGCACACTCAGACCTGGTCCTCCCTTCGTTCCTGGGCTCCTCCCGCCACCTCCTCAGTTCCGTCACCTGCTGCCTCCCCCTAAAACGCGGGCATTGGTGTCCCTCCACTCCCCAGAGTGGCAATGAGACCATACAAGGCTCACATGGGGGCAGGGGTGTCACTGAGTCCTTCATAACCCCCCAAAAAAATCACTGAGTCGAGGGTCACCTCCCCCTACAGGCATTGTCCATGCCAGCCCTGAGGCACCCCATGGAAAATGGGCCTGTTGGCAGCTTGCCTGTCTGCATAGGGCACAGCAAGGCCCCCTTCCTCCACAGAGAGCTCACTCGGTGACTCATGGCCCAAGCCTCCCTCCTAGCAGAGCCAGCACCCACCTAGACTGTTGGTGAGCATCCAGGGACCTCAGCTCGTCTTTCCACCCAGGAGGGACATCAGGCCAGGGCCATGACCGTTGGGGGCCTTGAGCTAGCCTGGGGTACTTCCCCTGCCCAGTCCTGATGGAAGCCAGGCTGGAGGATACTGGGAAAGGCCTGCAGAGCCAAGAAGCTGCCAGAAGCAGCAGAACCTTGGGCCAGAGCTCAGGCTTCATGGCGACATTGGCAGGCTCATGACGTCTATCCGGCACTAAGAGAAACACAGCTGTCAATAAGGACATCCTGCCGTTCTGGAGCCTGCTGGGGACACTGCTGGCCCTTTGCATGGATGAGATCATGGAGGCTCTGCAGATGGATGAGGGGAAAGCCCCTCCCCTCCAGGGGAGAGCTGAGGCCAGCTGGGGCCTGGTTCCTTTGAGTTCCATTGAGTTCACCCCACCCCGGGGGGGGGGGTGGTGGTGGTGGTGGTGGTGGTGGTGGTGGTGGTGGTGGTGGTGGTGAGATTTCTTATAGTCCTCTTTGTAGAGCTATGGTTGGAACCCAGGGCCGGCCTCGCACAGGCTAGGCAAGTGCTCTGCCAGTTAGCTGCACCCCAATCCCCCTTTTAAGAATGTTTGATATAGTCTTCCCCTGTAGCCCAGACTGGCCTTGAACTCAGGAGCCTCCTGCCTCAGCCTCCCAGGTTGCCAGCTCAGGCCTTTGTCATTGTCTGGGAGTGACCTCTGCCCATGGCAGGTCCTGGATGAGGGTGGGGGATGGGTGGGTTCTCTGCTCTTCCGGAAGTTCAAGGGCTTCAAGTACAGGGGAAGCTGGCGGGGTGGGGGGTGGGGCTGACACCTCTGGAGTCAGCCACCAACAGAGGCCTGAGAGCAGCCAGCCAGAGCCACTTCCGCATTAGTGGCCAAGGCTGTTGACCCTGGGGGTGCCTGATTTCATGGCGCCCCATATCTAGGTTTTCAATACCTTCTCATCCCAGCAGAAGGCTAAAAGAGAAGGGTATTGAGTTTGAGGAGATCCTGTCTCTAGAAAACGGGGAGGGAGGGAGGAAAATAAATGTTTTTTTTGTTTGTTTTTGTTTGTTTTTTTTTTCAAGACAGGGTTTCTCTGTGTAGTCTTGGCTGTCCTGGAACTCACTCTGTAGACCAGGCTGACCTCGAACTCACAGATATCCTCCTGCCTCTGTTTCCTGAGCGCTGGGATTAAAGGCATGTGCCACAACTACCTAGTGCCCAGCAGCTACTCCCCAGGCTTGGAAGTCAGCTGGTCAGCTAGCTATCCTTGTAAAAGCTCACTGAGGGAGGGTTCCTCCTCATGGCCACTTACAGACAACAGAGGTTTAGCTCAGGAAGTGACTGCCGTGGTCCTCTAGTGAGGTTTCAAATGCAGAGAGAGAGAGAGAGAGAGAGAGAGAGAGAGAGAGAGAGAGAGAGAGATTGATTGAGATTGGGCACGCCAAAGGGCAGAGCCCTCGGTCCCATGGGTCCCTGGCATGCCCAGGAGAGGTGAGCATGGTACAGCCACATGCTGGTAAACTGGGTTGCATGGTTGCATTGGGCCTTGGGGCTGACGGGATAGGTTCTGGATGATATGGAATGTTCTAGAACTTGAATGTTTGGTGACAAGCAGTTAGGTTAGAATGGGAGCTACTCCTTCTGTCTCCTGGGGGTTTCCAGGGTGGCTCACATCTGTTCTGAAGAGAGAGTTCTGTTGTCTGTGGGAGAGCAGGTGGCAGTGGCTGGACCTGCCGGCTTGGGGACCTGCAGTAATGAGCTCCCTGTGCATCTTCTTACCCCCCGCCCTGTGGGCCAAGTGTTTGGTTTTGAGCTAATACCCCGCTCCCCAGATGTATCAGGGGCGTTAATCAGAGCTCAGGCACACGGACCAGGTGACAGAACAGCCGGACAAGTGCCAAATATACGGGGTGGGCGCTCCAAAGCACTTAGGTCCTTGATATCTTAAACTAAAAGACTGGGTCTTTGCACCTCTGAAGGACCCATTGCTCTAGGAAGAAGGTGGGGCTACGCCCCCAAGGGAGGAGCTGTCCCACCAGCCAGTCTGTCACTTGCTCCACTTTAATTATTCATAAAGCCAGAAGGTCACCTGGGCATTTCCGTTGGTGACAGCGGTTTTCTTATGCACTAGGACAAAAAGGTCCTTTGTTGTCCTTGAGGAGTGACCTTTTCGGTTGGGCAGGCTGTCAGGAGTGGCCTTCCACTCACCTTGGGAGGCAACAGGAAGTAGGGCCTGAGATTCTCTAGAAGGGAGGGCGGGCAGCAGGGGCATTGTGGATGAGGCTGAGCTCCTTCAAGAGGACCCTCGCTGTGCCTCAAGCTGCAAGTGTCACAGCTGGAAGAGGGGCCCAGGAAAGCCTGGGCTGAGCATCCATCTCAAAAGCAGAGTGCTCCCAAGTACAAACTTCTGAGCACCAGTGTGGTGTGACACCCCAAGTGGAAAATTCCTCTGTGACCTCACATAACAGTGCACTCAAGACACGTGCAGGGGAACTTGAGAGGGAACTCAGTGGTAGGACACTTGCCTAATGTGGGGGGCTTTGGGTTCAGACCCCAGCACCACGAAAACGAATCTAAAGAGATGTCTTAATAATCTTATATCAGGCCTCAGTCCATAGTGTGCTTGCTTAGTGCACACAGTGTTGTTCTTTTGAAAAACTACAACTCCCAGACTCATCCTGGACTATGGTTACCTGTGCGCGCACCTGCGCGCAGGTATGAGATATCCTTGCGCTCCCCATTAAAAGGCAGGGCCACACGAGGCTCCCCCCCTCGTTTTGCCTTTCCTCATGTGTCCCGCACGTTCCTCTGCCCTTCTGTGTTTCCCTCCCCCATTAAAGTGGACCCACGTGGGAGCCGCCGTGTGTGTCTGTCCTGTGCCCCATGTTCAAGAAGAACACCCCTGCCTTCTTTATTTTTTTTTTTTTAAGAAGAACATACAGAGCCGTGGGTTCAGTAACCCAGCACCAAATATGACCAGTGTGGTGGAGGCAGGAAGAGCAGAAGTTCAAGGTCACCTTCAGCTTCACACAGAGTCTGAGGCTAGCCCAGGATACGAGCCCAGGCCTGGAAACAAGTCAAAATATTATATAATATCAGTTTTTAAATTTTGGTTTTGGTTTTTCACTGTAGCTTTAGAACCTGTCCTGGAGCTTGCCTTGTAGACCAGTCTGGCCTTAAACTCACAGAGATCCACCTGCCTCTACCTCCTGAGTGCTGGGATTAAAGGCTGCACCACCAACGCCCAGCATAAACTCACCTTTTTGTTTTGTCCTGGTCCCATGCCTGAGATACTTCATCCATAACAGAGTAAAACCTGAAATGGGCACAGTCCAAGGCTGTGAATCCTCTTAGTTACAGGGTGATGAACTTTTGAAGTTGGCCACATTCCAGTGTAAACAGTTTTTAAAATTATATCGGTGTGTGTGTGCACACGGGCACATGCGCGACAGCACAGGCTTGGCAGCAAGAACCTTTCTTCTCTACACCATCTGACCAGCTCTGCGGGCAATTTTTACATCCACATCCATAATTTTCTCATCTCCCGGCCTTAACACACCTAAAATAAACCGTTACCTCTGCCTTTGTGCTTAATTTTGTCTGGCTGTGTATTTTTGTTCTTGAAGTCTGCCTACAAGCTTCGATCACCCTTTGGGGCAAACACTTATTTTCACAAACACTGCCCATTATGAATCTTCTTTCCTATCTAATACATTTTCCCATGGATTTCTCAGCAATGGTCTGCGAGTTATAAACTGGACTCTCTTTTCCTGGTGTTTATGAATGAACATTGAGCTGGGTATAAAATTTTAACTTATTGGATGATTTTCCCAACCCCTCTACAAAGTTCTATTTTGGGTTGCTATTGATAAATTAGGTTTTGTCTAATGGCTTTTTGTTGTTATTATTGAAACCTATTTTTCCTCTGTTTTAAAGTTTGTAATGCTGTTTTTTCTGTTGTTGTTACTTGCATTTTTTTAAATTCTGACAACTGTCTGGGTACCACACACTTAAAAAAATTATTTATTTAATTTTATTTTATGTGCATTGGTGTTAAGTCGTCAGATTGCCTGGAACTAGAGTTCCAGACACTTGCGAGTCACCATGTAGTTGCTGGGAATTGAACCCAGGACCTCTGGAAGATCAGCCAGTGCTCTTAACCGCTGAGACATCTCTCCAGCCCCTGTGTTGGTGTTTTAGATAGGATCATAGCTGGGAATGGTTTATGCTGTTTCATTCTAAAGGACACTCATGTTTTCTCTCGTGAAAATGTCTCCTGATGACCTCTCAGTGGTTCTGACATCCATGGGTTGGACCTTCTTGCTGTCCCCTGACCTCTTGACCCTTCCCTTGTGTGTCTGCATTGCTCTGAGCCACACTAAGCATCATCACCTTAGGTCTGCCCTTCGATTCACTAAGTCTCTCTCCAGCAAGGTCGTAGCCTTACCCTCTGTCCTTATGTTGTTATGGCAACTTGACACAAGCTAGAGTCATCTGAGAAGGGAGCCTCAATTGAGAAAATGTCTTTATAAGATCCAGTTGTAGGGCATTTTCTTAATTAGTGGCAGATGGGGAGGGCCCAGACCATTGTGGATGGGGCCATCACTGGGCTGGTGGTCCTGGGTTCTATAAGAAAGCAGGCTAAGAGCCGGGCGATGGTGGCGCACGCCTTTAATCCCAGCACTCGGGAGGCAGAGGCAGGCAGATCTCTGTGAGTTCGAGACCAGCCTGGTCTACAAGAGCTAGTTCCAGGACAGGCTCCAAAGCCACAGAGAAACCCTGTCTCGAAAAACCAAAATAAAAAAATAATTGAGTAAGCCATGAGGAGCAAGCAAGTAAGCAGCACCTCTTCATGGCCTCTGCATCAGCTCCTGCCTCCAGGTTCCTGCCCTCTTTGAGTTCCTGTCCTGACTTTCTTTGATGAACAGCAATACGGAAGTGTAAGCCAGATAAACCTTTTCCCCCTCAAGTTGCTTTGGTCTTGGTGTTTCATCGTAGCAATAGGAACCCTGATTTAGATACCCATTAAGATTTTAAATTTTGTTTTGCTTTGTTTTTTGAGGCAGGGTTTCTCTGTGTAGTTCTGACTATCTAGGAACTTGCTCTGTAGACCTGGATGTCATTGAGCTCACAGAGATTCGCTGCCTTTGCTGGGTGCTGGGGTGGAAGGTGTACACCACCACGGCCTGGTAAACTTTTAAATTCTAATTACTTTATAAATCACTTATGGGTTCATGCTATAGGGTTTGAGCATCCTCTTTGGTTCCTTTGCTTTGTATGGTTGACTTGATTCTGGGTCCATCTTCTGCCGGGGCCGTCTTCGTCCCTCCCAGTGGCTGGGCTCCTGTGCACCCCAAGTCACAGAAGTGATTTCCAAGGCACCATTGCATCTGTTGTGCTAAGTACTCTGGGGTTCTCATCAGTCGCTGACACTTTGTATATGAACTTCTCAGTGTGGGACACGCCTCCCTCTTTTCCCTCTTCTCCCTTTTCCCAGCAGAGGCCATGCCCAGGCTGGAGAAATGTTACTATCTGACCCACCTGACACAGATGGCTACTGTTTATGTTTCAATGTTTTGTGTGGTCCTGGTTTAAGCTTACATAGATTAAGGCCAGGAGGGTCTCTTGATGGGTTTCAAGCCCCCACGTTTGGTCATCAGGACTTGTAGCCATTTTAACTCGATCCGGCAGCTTCTGTTCATCACCCTGTGGGGGTTTCAGTTTCTCCTTGCTTCAGACATCTGGGTGTGATCTTGTTCTACAGCCCAGGCTGTCCTTGAACTGGAGATCCTCCTGCCGCAGCCTCCTTGGTGCTGCTGGATTTGCAGATGTGTGCCGCCAGGCCCTGCTCAGGAAAAGCCCTTTCTTCTAAACTTAGCACAATATTAAGGTGTTTCCTGGATTTCCCCAGTGGCCACATGTTTGTGGAGTGGCAGGGGCCGCCTGTGCTAGCTCTTAGAAGCAGGACCAGTTTCTTTGACATCTTTCCATGCACATGAGGTAAGCTACCGCCACTCTATTCAGCCTCGGGATAAATCTGAAGCTGAGATGGTTCTAAAGGCTGAGCTGTCTCTTGGGTGCTGTGCACGCGTGGCACCTGGAGGTTGCCCCACCCTTCTATATCATCCCACTCTAATGCAGAAATGTAAAATGCCGCTTGCTCTAGCACACAGAGCACAGAACGTGGCGAGAGGAAAAAATCCTACCTCTGCTGTTCTGAGCTGTGTGACCTCCAGCGAGCCACACTGCCTCCCTGATCCTGCCTCCTGAACAGGGAAGGGGGTGTGCTGCCATTGGCACTGTTAGGAAAGCCGAGCTGCCGCCTGCCCAGCCCTGGCTCAGCTCCTGCCTGTGAGTCAGGCTGTCACCCTCTCTATTCCTGCTATAAGGTGAACAGTAAAGAGCCAAGCAGGGCTGGGGAAAGGCGGGCACACCCCAACTGTAGTGCTCAGAGCCACGCTATCCCACTCAAACAGTTTTCTGCGTTGCCTCATTTGCTCAGAGTACAGGGTGTGTGTGAGAGCAAAAGCAACCCACCCAGCATGTCCCCTCCACCAAGGGTGTGTTCTGTGTAGAAGAAGCCCACAGAGACCCCAGCGGGACCCTTGGTGCCCGAGGTGACTACAGATGATGTTTCCCTGCTGATGTGGGCTGGGCTGGCTCTGCCCGGGGGAATCTGTGGCTTTTGTACTGGGCTGAGTTCTATGCGAAAAGGGTCCGAGGGTCTGCGTTCCCTCTCCTCCCTGTTGGTCCGAGGGTCTGTGTCCCCCCCCC
>NC_022010.1:8057244-8064422 GCF_000317375.1 Microtus ochrogaster
CCCCCCCCCGGTGGTTCTAGGGTCTGCGTTCCCTCCTCTTTGTTGGTCCGAGGGTCTGCGTTCCCTCCTCATTGTTGGTCCGAGGGTCTGCGTTCCCTCCTCATTGTTGGTCCGAGAGTCTGCGTTCCCTTCTCCCTGTTGGTCCGAGAGTCTGCGTTCCCTTCTCCCTGTTGGTCCGAGAGTCTGCGTTCCCTCCTCCTTGGTCCAAGGGTCTGCATTCCCTCCTCATTGTTGGTCTGAGGGTCTGTGTTCTTTTCTCCCTATTGGATTGGAAAAACCACTTCAAACAGTCAGGCGCATCCTTGGGAGGCTTCAGAGTCCATGGCAATATGGTGGGTGCACGCCAGGGCTGTGGCTGCCGAGGCGCTGGCAGGTGGAGGGAGGGTGTTCATGAGAGGGCAGCTGGTAGGATCCCCTGCGAGGAGGCTCGCTCGAGGCTCCGGAAGCCCGGCCTTCCTCCCAGTCCTGCATTAGTCACTGCTGTGTCTGGAGCCCCAGGTGGCCTCCATGTGGAGCCCAGAGGCAGCAGAAAAGCCCTGCAGACTGGAGTGGCTCAGGGCACAGCCAGCCTGTCACAGCCACCGACTCTTGTTCCTCTGCTGAAATTCGGAGCTAAGTAGACAGTGATTTTTCAATTGGGACCAAAGTTCGTGTGACCTAAAATTTACCATTTTAGGACTGGGAGATGACTCGGTCGGTGAAGCGCCCTGTGAGCACGAGAACCCGAGTTTGATCCCTCCCATCCATGTGAAATGTGGTAACATACATCTAATCTCAAAGCTGGGGAGGCAGAGAGGGGAGGAGGGACCCTGGGGCTGGGTGGTACTGGCCAGTCAGTCCACTGAATCTGTGAACTCGGGTGCAGTGAGAGACACTGGCTCAGAAAATAAGGTAGAGAGTGACAGAAAGACAGGAGATGTTGACCTCACCCCCTTCATGTGCACTCACATAAACACACACACATACACACATGCATACACGCACATGTACACACATATGCAACACACGTGCACACACATGGACACTCATGCACACATGCACACACATGCACACGCATGCACACACTCATGCACACACATACACAAATGTATGAATATGCACACACACGTACACTCATACACACACATGCACGCACATGCACACACACATGCACACTCACTAATGGCATTAGCTGCTGTGAAGTGAGCTTCTTGGTTGGGTTCCATGCAGTCAGTGTTGTAAATATTTCCAGAACATTCAATCACCCCCAATTAAGCCCTGAGTCCACCTGTTGTCCATCTTCACCCTCTCTTCCTGGCCCTTGCCGAGCAAGAGTCCATGTTCCACTTCCAAGGAATCACCTGGTTGGGTGCTTGACCCGCAGACATGTGGACTGGGTGGCTTTGGTGCCGGGTGCACTGTTGTCAGGGGCCCACTCTGCACCGGTGAGGGCCACAACAGCCTCTCTTTTGCGATTGTGCCTGTGGATTTCCTCTCTTTCCCACAGCCATCTGCAGGAGACGTGGCTCTTTTCACCTTGGAGAGCTGTGAACAGCACTTCTGACATGTCTCCATGGGTAGCATGTCTCCATGGGAGCCGCCTCCTAGGAGGTGGGAGGTAGTGTTCTCTAAGAGGAGGAGGCAGAATGGTGCTTAAGGAGCTGCTCAGAGTAGCTCTGAATTACCGGCCTGTGCCTGGGCTGATCCTCCGGGTACCTGGGGAGTGTCCCCAGGGTCCTGGTCCCTCTCTTCTTACCAGGTCTGCTGCAGCTGCTGGCTCTCAGATGTCCCCAGCCCCCTCTCTGTGTCTGCTTTCCGTCTTATCTTGCCAGGGGTGACAGATCTTGGCCCCTGGCTTGGAGTCCCATGTTCCCTGAAGGTGAAGACTCTAAAACTTGTCCCTCCTGGATGAAGCCAGCCCAGCCCACCCTGCCACTCCCAGTACTCCGCCTCCCCCACAAGTCCTGGGTCCCAGACTCATCAAAGTTATTGCCATGTCCTCGGCCACCATGTCCTCCCATGCCTCCTGTCTCAGACTTCAGGGACCCCCATCAGACATCCCCTCCCATCCCCTCTCCAGAGCTGGAAACATCTTTCCCATCACTCCTTCTTTCCAGTGAAATGTGAAATTCACACAGCCTTCTACGGCCTTATTACTTTATGTCGGTTACTTGTTGACATGGTAGTATTTTAGATATTATAGACTAAAGAATATGTTACTAAAGCTAATTTCACCTGGATGTCAGTCAACAGTTATTAGAAACTCCAGGGAGCACAATTTACAATTTATGTGTATCAGAAGTATAGCCTTTGACCCTAGTACTCGGGAGACAGAGGCAGGTGGATCTCTATGAGTTCGAGGCCAGCCTGGTCTACAGAGCGTATTCTGTAGGAAGACCCCGTTTCAAACACACAAACAGTGTGGACGGAGGAACTGGGGCTATGGCTCTAGTAGAGATTTCCCTAGCATGCCCGAGGCCCTGAGTTCAGTTCTCCAGCCCAGGGTATAGAAGTGAGCTGGAGGCTACCCTGGGCCTCATGAGAGGGAGGGATACAGGGAAGGGGAAGTGTGTTCTTTATAAGATCACATGTGCCTGGACCACGGCACCAAGCCAGGGATGACTTACTAATATTTTTGAGAGCGTCTGCTGTCCCATATGGACGGTGCCGTGTGCTGGGAGATGGTATTATGGCTGATGCCTCCAAACTGTACGGATTGAAACTGGAAGACCCGGGCAAGCCCAAGACACCTCAGTTCCAGTTGCTGCGCTTGCTCTGTCTCATGCGCTCACATGCCTTCAGCATGAATTCACAGCAAGTACTGTCTTGGCTGATTGGGTCATCCCCTTGATGCCATGCAGGGAACATTAAATATTGACTCTCGCTACACTTCAAAATGGTTTGCCAAGGCCTTGGCGATGTGGCTCAGGTCCTAGAGGGCTTGCTTGGCATGCGTGAAGCCCCGGGTTCACATAGCACATAAACCCCAGCAACACACAAGCCAGGTGTGGCGGTGCATGCTTGTAGTCCCAGCACTTGAGCGGTGGAGGCAGGAGGATTATTCTTTTTTTTTTTGGTTTTTCGAGACAGGGTTTCTCTGTGGTTTTGGAGCCTGTCCTGGAACTAGCTCTTGTAGACCAGGAGGAGGATTATTCTTAATTACATAGAACATCCATGGCCAGCCTGCGATACATAAGACTCTGTCTCAAGTATGTTTTTAAGGGTGTGTATTATTCCAACTCAAGGATGTCCCAGGACGATCACAGTTTCCTGGGTCTTGGCATTTTCTTTTCAGTGCGGTTATTATTAGCTTTTATTACGAGGCAGGTGACTTCCTGTGGGCAGCTCTGTTCACTCCTCACTCCCTGGGATTGTTCTAGGGATCAGATTGCTGTTGGGAAGGGTGTGTACACCATCATCATTGGGTACAGATGTCACACAAGACAAATAAGCCCGAGCTTTCTAGAAACTGTGGTATAGCCTAATTCTACACTTTGCACTAGCCATAGTAAAGAAATGGCCCAGGATGCAGCAGGACTTTCTGTTGTAGCTTCTCAGGAGGCTGAGGCAGGAGGATTGCTTGAGTACACTTCAGGCTCAGCCTGGGGACCCAGCTCAGCCACAGAGCACCCAATAAAAGACGTAGCAACTACAGATTTGATACAGAGAGATGTTTTGAAAACAGTCCCAGATCGGAAGCACTCCTGGCTCTTCTCAAGTGTTTCTGTGAGGGCTTCTGGGCCATGAGGGCAGCTAAACCACCACAGAGTACAAACGTACGCACATACTCTCTGTGCCTGCTGAATCGTTATTTTCGTCCTGTTCCTCCCCAGGGGCGTTACTGGAGTTGGTGACGTGTGTGTGTGTGTGTGTGTGTGTGTGTGTGTGTGTGTGTGTGTGTGTAATTACAGGGATTCGAAGGCATCGCACCCCTGGGCTGGGAGTGTCGCTCAGTGGGTAGAATGTTCACCTAAGACTCCCAGAGCTCTGGGTTCTGCCCCCAGCTCCTAATAACTTGGGTGTGGTGGCGCACACTTATAATCCTTGTGCTCAGGAAGTGGAGGCAGGGGGACCAGGAATTCAAGGTCATCTTTTGCTATGTAGTAAATTTAAGGCTAGGCTACAGGAGATCCTATCTCCAAATAAGTGAGTAAATAAATAAATAAAAAGTGCTTCCCCCATAAGCATGGAGCTCCACACCTTCTAAGTATCACCTGTGCCCACATCAAGGAATAGAATATTCTTTGCCCCAAGGGCCCTCCTCACACTTCATCCATGTTATTCTGCCTCCTGGGGCAGCTACTGCCCTGCCGGCTAGCACAGCTAGCACTGTTTGTGGTCAAGCGTTTCCCCGAGTATGAGCCTTGCCCAGGTGAAATGGTGACACACATGTCTTTTCATGCCTGGCTCCCTTGGTTCTGTGTTACATATGGTGCCTGATTCCGTTCTTGTATGCGGTCCCATCAGTAGGCTGCATCGTCCTTTTGTACATTGGCTGTCCTGCCCTGGGTGGTTTCTGGTTTACAATGATCCCACAGCCCAGCCACAAGAACACAAGCGTGCTGTGTGCATTTTCCTTTCTGCTGCCTACCCTGCTCAGTTTGCTTGCTCTCTACACGGCTGTATTTTTCTCTAGAAAGGTAGCGATTGTCCTGGATATCAGTCTTTGCAATTGTCCATGACTACATGTGCAGTGTGGGGTTGCAGCCCTGCCTGCCTGTACTGCGTGGGACGGATGAGCGAATGCCTGGAGTAGTGCCTAGCCCAGGTTGGCAGCCTTCCCTAGTCTTCCCTGGTGAGCGGCAGCTGCTGCGGATGCTTCAGACTCAGAATGGTGGATTCTTGAATAAACCAAGGCTTGAGCCTGGGGTGGGGTGGGGGATGGAGGGTCCTTAGGGCTCAGGTACTCACAGCTTTAGAATGAGAGGTGAGGTGGGGGAGGGGAGGAGGAGATGAGGCGATGCAGGTGGGTACAGCAGGTCTCCAACCTGGCCACTGCACTGGCAAGTTTAGCCTGAACTGGCCATGGTCCCTAGGAGTATTGAAGGCCCTGAGCATCAAGGGTCTGGGGTGCGTGGACGGCCCATGTGAAGGGTGTGTTTTGGATTGTATTCTAGATCTCTCAATTCCTAGTGCTGTGGTCTGCAGCCTTGTGAGTGGCAGCTGGCCAGAGGAAAGCCAGAGATGACTGTATGGACTCCCTCTGGTCAGTCACCACTCTCTCTGGACCAGGGGCATTGTGTGTCCTGGAGACTCTCTCTTTCATCCAGGCCCACCTTCTCCCTTCTCTTTCCCCTCTCCCCACCTTGCCTTCTCCAAGCCAAGTCAAGCCGCACAGGCAGATATGGGACAGGATGGCAGGGGTGGGGTGGGGAGGGCAAACAAGCAGGTGCAAGTACTTTCGTGGGACAGCACCTGGGGGAGTGGCTAGTCCGGCCCACATCAGGGGCTGTCACTCATAAACAGCCACGCTCTTGCTAAGGGAGTTGACAGTGGCCACAGAGCTGCACAGCAGGCAGAGCGGGAGACTCTTCTGTCTCTCAGCCGTGGTTCAGTGTGGTCAAGGGGGCGTCCCTCACGGCAGTGGTGAGCGAGGAGGGGACCAAAGAACGCTGCAGCCTCCTCCGATCACCTCAAGTTCAGTGTCAAGGATCTGTCGCTATCTCTCATTTTCTTTTCTTTCTTCCTTCCCCCTTCCCCCTTCTCAGTCTCCTCGGACCAAATCGAACAACTGCACCGGAGGTTCAAGCAGCTGAGCGGGGACCAGCCCACCATCCGGTAAGATGCCCAGCCAGGCTGGGCTGGCAGTTATTTCCTGCCATTATCTCTTTCCCCAGGTCCGTGTGGCTCTGGGCAGGCTGACCCCGAGGCCTGTCCCAGTTTCTGAAGCAATCCTCACATATGAATTTCCCTGGGTTTTTCTAAGACAAGCTGTGAAGAGAGGAAGGGGCCCTTTCTGTTTCTGACAGAAACCTGTGGGGGAAGCCAGGGAGGGGAAGGAGACAGCATCAGCCACCTGACCCTGCTCAAGGGCTTTATGCAGTGTGCGACCTGGACTTGTCCTGAAGCCCCACCCTCACCGCGTGCACACACATTGAGCGCCTGCTGGATTCTTCCTGGTGCTGGAGCTGATGGAGCTGTGTGCCCAGGCGCTGGCATTGCCTTGATGAGCCTGTTTCTGGACTTCTCTTCCTCTCTGTCATTCCATTGGACAAGATGAGATGGGTGGGGGTGTTCACTTTCTGTTAGGGAAGGTGATGTTTTCCACGGTGGCTTCATTGCTTTGTGCTGGGGAGGAACCCTGCCCTACACATTGCTAGGCAGGGCCATCACCATGGCATACCGCCTCAGCCCTCTTTGCTCTTCCCTTTTCCCTGAAGTTGTATCTAAATTGACCAGGCTGGCCTTGGACTCCCTCTGTAGCCCAGGCTGGCCTTGGACTCCCTCTGTAGCCCAGGCTGGCCTTGGACTCCCTCTGTAGCCCAGGCTGGCCTGGGCTTGCTATCATTCCTGCCTGTGAAGAAGCTGAAATGACAGGTGGGAGCCACAAACTCTGCAAAGTGAGGAGTCTTCTGTCACAAACTCTCTAGTAGAGAGTAGGGTCCTAAAATATGCATGGGATCTCAAGGTAACGTCGTTGAAACACTGATGCAAGCCTCACACAGGCCCCAGGAAAGCTTCCTTCATAGATGGATTCATTTCGCCCTTGGAGGGAGCCGTGCGCACACCTACATTTTCTTGCCTGCTACACAAAGGCACATTACTAACCTAGTAGCATGGTGCTCAGAAGGTTCCCATGGTCTCAGGGGTTCTGCGGCCTCTGGTCTCAATTTAATTTGCACCACACTGTATCAAGATAGGTTGATCTGAGCAGAGAAGCCCAGAGAAAGAACCTGTGTACCCCGTGAAGTTTCCTGGCTCCTCACTGGCTCAGGTGCCTGAGCCTGAGCCATTGCCACGGCTAGGAGCCAGAAACAAGCTTTGCCTTGCCTAGAATGTAGGAGTCGGCTCTGGGGTCAGACACAGCCTTACCTGGGGAGAGGCTCTGGGGTCAGACACAGCCTTACCTGGGGAGAGGCTTTGGATCAAATTCCACCTCTTCAGACTCAGGGTCAGGAGAGAAACTTGGGAGACAAACCCAAGCTTTGGCTGTGTGCCTTTGGACCAGCTCTCCCTCCCTCCCTCCCTCCCTCCCTCCC
>NC_022010.1:8064522-8095410 GCF_000317375.1 Microtus ochrogaster
TCCTTCCCTCCCTCCCTCCTTCCCTCCTTCCCTCCTTCTCTTTTTCCCTCTCTCAGAGCCAGCCTTCTGCATAAAGCAGTCTGCTTCTTTAGCTTTGGTCTGAGCATTAAGCTTGCAGATGCACACATCTGGTTCCCAGACATCTGGCAAATGGGCCAGGTTGTTGCACCCCACCTGAGATGTGGGGCAGAGCCTGGCTGATCTACTTGGAGGGTGTAGGAGTCCTGAGTCCTTTGGGGGAGGGGGTGCCACAGAAATTCCATCTGCACGGATGTGAGTTTGGGATCCGGGGGTGGGGGTCAAGCTGTAAGGTGTTGAGGGACACCCATGCCATAGGCACGCAGGACCCTGGCTCTTAGCAGAGTTAATAGTCACCTTCCAATCCCATGTAGGTGCTCACACAGCCGGTGTCCAGGGACTGTCCAGGAAGCTATGGCATCTAAGCCAACCTAGTGTGTATCATGAGCTGCATGATCAGTCAGGTTCCTTGGGGCTGTAATGGGGAGAGCAGCCTCTGGCTTCTCTGGAGAGGTCATGCCTTGAGATGCTTCTTGCACGGTGTGTGCCTGACCAGGGCCTTAGCCCAAATGCCACAGCAAACTGCAGCCGCCCACCCACTTGGTGTCCCACGGCACACTCTTCACCCCTCCAGCTGTCCCTTAGTCACAGTGAATGGGGCCTGTCTTTTGCTGACCCCTCCTGCCTGACCCGAA
Organism: Microtus ochrogaster; assembly: GCF_000317375.1. NCBI lineage: Eukaryota > Metazoa > Chordata > Mammalia > Rodentia > Cricetidae > Microtus > Microtus ochrogaster. The sequence continues at coordinate 8,065,236 of NC_022010.1, forward strand.
GCTGCCCTGTGGTGTGTGTCTGTCTCTCTGTCTTGTTTCTGGCCCATCAGGAAGTGCACAGTTCTACCAAGAGTCTGGGATTGCTGTCCTGCCCTCTTGTGTCTCTGCTCATCCCACTCAGTGTCAACCCCAGCGTCCTCTCCCATCCTCGGTTTCTGCACAGCATTGCCTGGGAAGACATAGTCCTTTCCCTGAAGAGTCCCCATGAGGCCTCAGTTTCCCCAGGGTGGGCAAAGTGTACATTCTGTGTGTTTATTCTGAGCTCTGAGGCCTAGCAGAGTGACCTTGGCAGTTGAGCTGGGCCTCCGAGGCCAACGGAAACTAGCCCACAGCACTGGGCTTGCAGAAGAGGCCAGCCCCGCCCTCGGTGGTTTTCTTAGCTTCATGTGCCCTTTGTGGGCTGGATGCTTTTCCTACCCTCTTTGTGACTCTGGGGGTGGGGGAGGGGACGAGACTGGCACTGGGCAAGTGTGGGTGCCCATAGAGCTCTAATTCTCAGCAAAGCTTAAAAGTACAGCCGGGAGGAAGCGGGAGGGGAGCCCCCCGGGGCCGGAGCGCTTCTGCTGGCCCTCTGTGGCCCCATCCTCTTGTCAGTGAAAGTGGACCCATCATTGTCACTGCTTGTAAGTGTGAGGGTGACATGGGGAGGGCACTTCAGAACTTGGGGGAGATGATGTAAGATACCCTGGGGCTTCAAGCTGCCAGAGGACCCATGGAAGGTGGGTGTCTCTGCGGGTTTTCTGCGGCCATTCTCCTTGCTGGTCACCAGGGCGGCCATGCTGAACTGATGACGGCGAGTGGGTCAGTTCAGTCCCCACGGCAGTGACCTGAGAGCATCCAGGGCCCCAGGGTGGGGCAGAGCCCTTGCAGTTAGCTCAGTGAGGGCCTGCTGGGCATGAGGCAGAGACCCTGAAGCTGCTTGGCTTGTCCAAGCTTGAGCCCCAAGACTTGCCTTTTCCTTATCAGAGTGTGGGGTAGCAGAAGTCAGGGGTGTCTGGGTACCAGATGGCAGACCTGCTTCTTTTGAGTGAATGCTTCCGGACCAAGGCCAAGAGGCTGGACGGTAGCTGCTGCCCTTGTTCTCCATTTCTTTCCTCCCTCCCCCTCCCTTTTTGGGGGCCTCCAACAAGCGCCCTGTACTGAGCTACACCCTAGCTTTTATTCTCCCTTGAGACTGGGGGTGGTGGTTGCCAAGCTGTGTGGGCTGGCCTCAATCTCAATCCTCTTGCCTCAGCTTTCTGGGGTGACAGGTGCTGCCACTCCTGGCTAGGAAGCTGCTGCTTCTCTCTGCCGCCTTTGTCTCTGAAATGGGTTAAGTACCTGCCCTCCATGGTATTGTCGTAGGGAGTGGAACTTTCATCCTTGGGAGAGTTGCCCTGGTGGCTGTCACTAATATGATCATGGCTGCAGTGCCACGGTCCACATTGCTCCACTGTGTTCATGTGTGACACCCCCATCCCAGTGTCCTCAGCATTTCCACAATCCCCAGCTTACAGCTGCAACATCGGAGGCTGGGGTGGGGGTAGCATCCCCTCTCCCAAGATCTTAGGCTGCAGAGGGTGGAGCCTGGGTCAGCAGCCATATCTCTGTACTTTAGCCCATCACACTGGTGCAGAGAGAAGCGTTAAGTTTGCACCCATATCACAGATGAGCAGACTGATCCTCACAGAAGCAGTGCCTGAGGTGAGGTGTGGGTGGGATAGGAGTGTGGGTCTGGCAGGCACCTGTAGAGACGGAGAGCAAGGAGCACGGGCAGGACAGTACCAGGAGTGTGAGCGTGGCTTTGCTCTGCCTGGGTTCCAGTGTGACTCCCCACAGCTGGGTGAGCCTGGGCAGGGGACTGGCTCTCTCAGTGTCTCACCCGTTACTTCAGGGAGTCACAGGAGTCCCGGTTGGGTGTCCCCCAAGTGAGGTACACACCACAGGCCTCATAGCTCACACAGCCACTGTGACTGTCATCTGAGCGCTGGCCTGCAAGGTGGGGAGGGCTCTGATGATCTGATTGTCTCCATGGTGCCTCGGTCCAGGGTTCTGGTTTCTCTTGCTTCCCTCTGTGGTTGCATGGGGGTGGGGACAGAGCCCTTGTGTGTCTGGCCCTGAGGCTCCCTGTGTCCTCTCTGGGTTGTCCGCTGCAAGGGCAGCTAGCCGTTATCTTGTGTGGAAATTCCCTCTGTGGAAATGGACGGTGCTGCGGTTGTGTTGTTTTAACAAAAGCAGGGGAAAGTTTTCAGTGGTTTTGGGGGAGAACCTGTTCCCATGTACGATCCAGCCATTTAAGCTTTGCTTGCACTTTAAGCAGCCCAGAAACACACCCACCCCCATCACCCTGGAAACCAGACTCTGTGCTGGCTTCCCTCCTGAGCATGGTGTTCTTGAGGCTCAGTGGCAGTGTGTGTCCTTGCATCCTTCCCTTGTTTGGTTAGGTTCTCAGCAGGCAGTCTGTGCAGCCTTGAACTTGTGTTCTGCTGTCTCAGCCTCCTCGGCTAGGATCCCAGCATGCCACTACTTCTCAAGTGCCTGGGACTGCAGGTTGAACCCCGCACCCTTTCCTTTTGAAAAGTGTTCTGGTGTGTCTACACAACTTTGTGGAGACAGTTCTGTTCTTCCACATTTCTGTGGGTTCTGGGAATTGAACTCAGATCTCCGGGCTTGCACACATGCGCCTTTTCCTGCTCGGCCATCTCCCCGGCCCCTCCATCCCTTTGAACTTACCCTGCCCCAAATCTGTTTTTTTTTTTTTTTTTTTTTTTTTTGATTGTATAGTGGCACCCATCACTCCAGGACAGCTCTCCTGAGCTTGTCCTTCCAAACTGGGCTTTGGTAAATGTAAAAGGTGACTGTGCCCAGCAACCAGCTCCTGTTTGGCTACATGCCACCAGTCCAGCCACGAGGGAGGGGCAGGAAGCCACCCAGGGGTGGTGAGAACAGGAGTGATCCGGTCACCTGCTTCTGCTTGTGTCTGGAGCCTGAGGTCCCTGTCCTGTGAGGGGAAGCCAGGATGGGACAAGGAATTGTTTGTGGAACCTCCCAACTCAAACAGCCTCAGCTGCCAACCCCAGTCTATTCCAGGATCACAACCCCTACTAATGTCCTCAGGTGTGTGCGTGTGCGTGTGTGCGTGCTTTAATGAGCCGACCCTTCCCCATCCTGAGCATTCTTTCTTGTCCCCTAGAGTACTGGGCCGTGCCCTAGGTCCCTCTAAAGGTCACTGCCATGGAACAGGCGCAGGCAACCTCAGCGGAGGTTGCCCCCCCTTCCCCCGTGAGGCAGGACAGGCACTTGGGCCCTGCGCCTACACCCCGCCCAGGCCTGTAGCTGCCGGTGGATGGGTTTCGTGTCTTTATTGAAGTGAAGCCCACGCCTTGCAGCTCAGTTGTTAATATGCAGGGCAGTGTTGGTGTCTCTCCTGAGTTATGTATCCAGAATATTTGTCACCCAAGAGAAACCGGTCCCCTTAGGGGTCATTTGGCTCTCTCAGCCCTGGGCCACCCCTCTCCTGCTTTATGCCACACGGACTCAGCTGTTCTACACACATCATTTTATTGGAGTCATGACCTTTCTCTGCCAGTGTCTTTCCAGCAACATCAGTGTTAGGGTTCATCCTCCTGTGGTGGGGGTCAGTGCTCCAGTTCTTTTCTTGGCTGCACAATATTCCCGTGTGGACAACCTGCAGTCCAGGTGCCACCTTTTCTGGGAGCAGGCATTCGACTGGCCCTCTTTGATTTTCATGTGTTCCTGTGAAGATTGCCTGAGTGTGCTTGTTCCTCTTCGGCACATGCTAGGAGGTGCCAGGCTATGAAATCCTCAGACAGTCCCTTACCTTGAGGCCCTCTGGGCCAGTGTCTTACTGCTGGAGGCTCCCTGCCTGGACCCTGCAGATCCTATCTCTGCAGCCTGAGTGTGAGGGTCCCACCTACCTTTCAGGTTCTTCCAAGTGACAGGCTCCCTCAGTTTCCCCACCTCACCCAGTCTGTAGGCAGAAGGCCTGAGGAGAGGGTGGGGCTGTTGGGGATGAAGTGACACCACCCTGCCTGTGTCCCATGCCACTGATGACTCTGCTATTGTGACTTTTTCTCCCGCGTCCTGGAATACAGCAAGGAGAACTTCAACAATGTTCCTGACCTGGAGCTCAACCCAATCAGATCCAAAATCGTCCGTGCCTTCTTCGACAACAGGTGTGCTCCCTCCCCAGGCAGGCCAAGGTGGGCCACCTCTGTCCCACCCGCTAGCTCCCAAATAATGACACAGAGACCTCTTATTAATTATGAAAGCTCTGCCTATAGCCTAGGCTTGTCCCACCAGCTCTTGTAACTTAAACAAACCCATCCATTTTAACCTACGTTTTGCTGCGTGGCTCATTACCTCATCTCTTGGTACTGCCCACGCTGCTTCCTAGATGTCTCCTCCTCTCTCACCCCGGAAATCCTGCCTATTCCTCTTGCCTAGCTATTGGCCGTTCAGCTTTTCATTACACCAATCACAGCAGTGCACCTACACACAGTGTACAAATGTATCACAACCCAGGGTGACATTGGACAGCCCTCCTGACTCCACTTTTGGGTTAGTCATTGCCAGCAATGGCTGTGTAACAAATGCGTCCAAAGAGAGTAGGTACTTTGGGTTTTGTTTTTTTATGTTTGCATGTGTGCGAATGTTCATATATGTAGGTATACATATATGTATATGCATATATTCATGTATGCAGGTGCACATGTATGTATACATGTATGTTTGTGTACACCGGTGTACATGTATATATATGCAAACATGTTCATGTATGCAGGTATACATATATGTATATTTGCATGTTTGTGTACGCAGGTGTACGTGTATGTATATGTGTACATGTTTGTATGCAGGTGTACATGTATATATATGCGTACGTGTTTGTGTATGCAGGTGTACATGTATGTATATTTGGATGTTTGTATGCAGGTGTACGTGTGTGTATATGCGTACATGTTTGTGTATGCAGGTGTACCTGTATATGTATGCAGACATGTTCATGTATGCAGGTGTACATGTATGTGTATGTGCACGTGTTTATGTATGCAGGTATACATGTATGTTTATGTGTGTGTATGTGCGTGTGGAGGCCAGAAGACAACTTTAGCTGGTATTCTCAGGCACTGTCCTTGCTTTGAGACAGGGCTACTCACTGGGATCCTCCTGCCTCCACCTCCCCAGAAGTGGGGCTACAGGCACACACTACACTCAAACCTAGCCGTGTTTGCCTGACAGGCACTTCACATACTGAATAGGCTTTATACATTTTACCTATGACTCTGGGATGGAAGGAACCCAGGCTCTCCCCCGGGCATCTGCCTCCAGTCCCAAGCCCAGCATTGACTCCTCATGGCTTCTGGGTGCCAGGAGGCCCCAGTTGGATCCTCCTCCCACATGTGGCCAAGGCTAAGAGTAGGAGGTATACCTCACAGGCTCATGGCTGGACACGGCTCTGTCCCAGCTGGTGGATGATGAGGGTTCTGACCTCTCAACTGAGGGGTCTGTCATTTGATGGTGTTACTGGGAAGTAACTGAGCTAGGCTGGCAAGGGGGGCTGTGGCAGGCAGCTCAGGAGAAGATGCTTGGGAACATGTATGCAGAGGGCCATGTCATGAGCTTACGTGTGTGTGTTTGTGCATGTATGTGCACGTGTGTGTACACACCACAGAACTCTACATGTAGAGGTCAGGAAAGTTGACAGACGTCAGTTCTTTCACCACGTGGGTCCTGTGGCTTGGCTTCTGGTCAGCAGATTTGACTGCAGGCACCTTTACCCACCAAGTCATCTCAAGAGATATTTCCTATGTCCTGAGGTCCTCCCTCCCCTCTGCCCTCTTAGGAACCTGCGCAAGGGATCCAGTGGCCTGGCTGACGAGATCAACTTCGAGGACTTCCTGACCATCATGTCGTACTTCCGGCCCATTGACACCACCCTGGGCGAGGAGCAAGTGGAGCTGTCCCGGAAGGAGAAGCTGAAATGTGTGTGCTGGGTCCTCAGGAGCGCGAGGCTAGGCCGTGGGTGGGAAGGAGGGGGACAGCAGGGGACGTAGCCTGGGCCCTTACAGCCTCAGTCTCTAACAGCAGCATTGGTGTGGCCTCATAAAAGTTCAGCAGCTCCCGGCTTTGGGGGACAGGGAAGGTGGGGGCTGCGGGGTGATGTACTTTAAAGAGACATGAGGTTTTATTTGAGGCCTGGGCTTAGCTGTGTGACCCTGAACCCAGGCACGGGGTGCTGACTGCGAAATGAGTGGCTGTGGGGCTGAGGACTGTGCTGCAGACAGAGCCTCACATCTGGGGCTGGGAGCCCGAGTCTGGGGTCCCACACTGCTCCCCCATGGTGTGCTGTGAGCACAGTCTGACAGCCTTCTCCTGAGGCTCCTCCGGAGATCGCCATCCTGGCTGGACTGGGGAAGGACCTCAGGAGTCACTGTCTCCTTCCACCGCTGCCATCTTCCCCACGGTTCCTGAGGGCCCTCCCCACCTCCTCAGCTATGTTTAGCCTGGGTGTGCACGTGAGGGGGGGGGGGGTGGGAACTACCATGCTGGGTTCTCCTAGGTTCCTGTATCACTGCTCAGGAGATGCCCAGAGTCCACCCAGACTGCTCTGAGGGCTAGGGTGAGAGCCGTGAAACCAGAGGAAAACAGGTCTGAACTGGTTCAGGACCCCTGTCTTAACATGTCCTGGACTTGATAGCCCATCTGTGAAATGGACCGTGACAGCCCTGTTCTCACAGGGTCAGGGTAGGACACCGTGACCAGGAAATACTTGGATGGTTCTAGGCATCTGGTTCCTGGTAAATGCCAGAGCAGAGTGTGGGGGGGTGCTGGGGTGGGGGGATCACCCACTCAGCACCTCCTCTCCATGGGACTGCTGCCAAGGCTGAGAGAGGCAGCCAGGCCCTCCCTGCTAATCTTCTGCCACCCTCAGGATCCACCTAGGACTGGCCAGCAATCAGGATGTGGGCAGTGTGGCTCGGGACCTGGCATTTTAAGATAACACCCAGTTAGCTTTGTGCTCGTGAGGTGTCCAGTCCTGTCACATGTCTGAAATGTAGTGGTGGTGGCAGGCGATGCCTCCAACTCCCATTTTATAGGTGGGAAACTGAGGCTTAAGAGAAGTCACTGGCTCAAGGCCCCTAGGAAGAGAGCAGTTGGGCCCCTTGGGTGCCCTTCTGTCCTAAGGCTTTGTCATTCAGATCTTGCCACAGTGCCTCAGAGCAGGACCCAGGGAGAATGGGACAGGCTCCATGCCTGCCTTTGCCTAACTGGCTGCTACCTCCTCTGCTGCCCACAGTTCTGTTCCATATGTACGACTCGGACAGCGACGGCCGCATCACCCTGGAAGAGTATAGAAATGTAAAGTATGCTCCCTTGGCCCTGCCTGGGGCTCCTGGCGCCTCCCCCTCCTGGACCATCGGAATCCCAAGGTCACCAAGTGTCTGCCCACTGGCAGGTGGTGGAGGAACTTCTTTCTGGAAACCCTCACATTGAGAAGGAGTCAGCTCGATCCATTGCAGATGGAGCCATGATGGAGGCTGCCAGTGTGTGCGTGGGACAGATGGTGAGCACCCCTGGGGGTACAGGGAGGGAAGGACAGGGCGCAGGAGTCCACCAGCAGATCCCCCCTCGTGCCCAGTTCCACATCGCCTTTCCTGTGGTTGTTGAGGGTCTCAGTGGCAGGAGCCAGTTGTGTGCCCTGCTCGCTGTGCTAACCTGAGACTGGCAGGGAGCAGAGCTCGGAACCCACTGCAGGCTCTCTGTCCCCAGGAGACTGCTGTCCTGGAAAGCTGTGTGACTTGGAGAATCAGAACTCACAGTCTGGGTGGTGCCACCGTGGCCTCCCGTACCCCTCTGGGTAGCATGGAGCACGGTGTCCTGGGAGCATTGCCTCCTCAGTTAGAAAAGTGGGGTGTTCTCAGGCTTCAACACCGGTCTCAGCACCTGTCATCTGTGAAGACCACTGGTGTTGGGGGGCAGCTGAGGGACTGAGCGTGGGCTCTGCCAGATGTGCACACTGGTTCATGGTTTCTGCTTCATTCTATCACTAGGGAAACCGATGCTCAGCCCAAAAGATTCTGTGGCAAGTTTGACCTTTTCTTGGAGGGTGGGGTGCAGCCTAGCAGCCCAGCAGCCCAGCAGCCCCAGAACCGACTAGGGCGGGTAGATGTCACCTCTAGGGCCTGGGCTTCCAGCAAGCTCTGGCCTCCTTGTACCTGTGTTGACAACAGCCTCAGAGTGGAGGCGGCTCCATGCTGGCTCCCACCTTCCATGTCACTTGCCTGTCACTGAGGATCCTCACTCCCCAGAGGCAGGGCTGCCTTCCTGGCTTGTACTTATCTGTGCTTCTCTCAGGAGAGGCAATTGGCCCCAGTAAAACCTCTGCGCTCTGTGTATACCGCCTCAGGGAAGGGCCCCGACCCGATGGGGAGCAGAGCTCCTCCTTGTAACTGGGGCAGAGCCAAACACCCATTTGGTTTGATTACACTCTCCTGTAAATGACTCCCCGTCCCACGCCACTTTCAGCCGGCGACTTCTCTTAATTTGCTGTAGTGAAACTGTTGGCAGCTGGTGCCTGCCTCACAGGTGGGATCCCCAGGAGGGCGGGGACAGAGCCACCAGGGAGCCTGGCACATGTGCCTATGACGGAGCACACACTGTGTGCACCAGCCAGATCAGCACAGACCCAGCTGGGCTGAGCTGTGGGTCAGGGCGGCCGCTGGCTTCCGATGATGGTTAAGGCTTCTGACCACACCGCTCACCAGAGACCAGAGAGCCACCCACCATCCCTGCTTTGATGTCCTTCCAAAGCCACTGACTGACTTAGGGCGGTGACTCTTTAAGTACCATCTCCAGACCTTGTCTGTGCAGGGATCTTGGTGGGGAGGGAGAGGGAGGGGCTGCTAAGTTAGATTCCATCCTGGCTTCGCCAACTCCCAGCCTCCATCCTTGCCAGCCCCACACTCCTGCTGGATCCCCTACAGCGGGGCGGGTCTATAATTAGCTCCCTCACCCAGCCTGGGAGCCTGGTGCCCTGGAGAAGGAGTGGCCACTTCTCTTTCCCTGAGCATGAGGAACAGAGGAAAAGCCCCAGGGGACAGGGCAAGCCCAGGCCAGTGGAAAACTGGGGGAGGAGGGGTATGAAATGTTTGATAAAACAAACCATAAAAGAACATTGACCCTTGCTTCCAGGGGCGACCAGGAGAGGGTGGAAGGTCACTCTCTCTCCATGCCCACTCAGCACCCTGCCCTGTAGGGAACCACTTTTTCCCCTACAGTGCCAGCAGACATATCATGTGTGGGTCTTTGCTGTTGTGTTGGGTCACTTGTATTTTGGGGGCTCTGGGATTTGAACCAGCGCCCCCCACACTAAGCTCAGGCTGTACCACCATCTGCCTAGCCCGACTCCACGTGCAGTTTCACCAGGTGGCCTTGATTGGACAGCATTCTTCCCCTTGGCAGACATCTGTCCAAAGGGCAGAGGGGCCTTGGGAGCTGCAGGCACTCGCTCCTTGTAGGGTTACTATTTCTTCTTGGCTGAGTGGACATCTCAGCCTTTCTCTGCCGAGAAGAGCTAACCACTGGTAGCCACGAAGGGCCAAGCCCTGCTGAAGGACTCTGGGGCAATGTGGGGAAGCCTAAGGATCCAGTAGGAACCTGTGGGGCTCTACAGTGGTGTCCACTGTCACAAGGGGATGCTGGGTGTTTTGGAGACTGGTTTGGTAGTTTAGGGGGCAAGGGTCAATACTCTTTTAGGGTTTCTTTGTTTCAGAAAACAAGTCATTAAAAACCAGTTTTCCACTGGCCTGGGCAGAGCCCTGGTACCATCCCTTCTGTCCCTACAGAGGAGAGACATGGAGGGAGACTTGCTTTGTCAAGCATGCCAGGCCCCTGGCTGAAGCCACATTCTGTCCTCTGCATCCTGGTTATCACAGTGACTCGTTGGCATGAGGGTGGCCACAGAGGGCCTTCTATTCCCTTCTCCTTCCCCCAGTGGGCTGTGAGTTAGATTAGCCCAGAATAGTTCTGTTATCAGTACAGGGAGCCGAGACAGGACCCAGGCTGGCAGGGCGTGACTTGGTGGCTGGACATTTAGGGAGGGGGAAGGTGGACTGTATTGGGAAAGAGGGCCCATGCCTAGGAGTCCACTGTTTCCCCACCTGGCACTCCTGGGGGACCCTAGTGGGATGAAGTCTCTACCTCTTTTGGGGTTCCAGAAGACTGGCCTTGGCTGGGGACACATGACCCCCCTTTCTAACTTTACCTTTGTGCTCTGGGTGGTGACCTGTCTCAGCAGAACCTGGGCGAATCCCTGGCCACTCACCCCCTGTACAATTTTGTCCTCAGGAACCGGACCAGGTGTATGAGGGGATCACCTTCGAGGACTTTCTGAAGGTGGGTGCCAGGGGAAAAAGACAAGTGGGCCTGGGGATGGGGGTTCCAGGACATCATGAGGACCTTGTGAAGCGGTAGCTGTCGGCAGATCTCAGGTGCCCAACAGGGCTGTTCTCTAGGGAGGCCTTGGAAACCACGTTAACTGATTCGCTTGGCTTTGTGGAGGGGGGTGGTGTTGCTGTGTGGCCTGTGATCTCGGGTAGATCAGAGAAGTGAACTGCTCTCCCTCGGGACACTGGCACCCCTTCCCAGAACAGCAGGGAGGGATTCTGGAAGATTCTGGAAACTTCCTGCACCTGGATTAACACAGCATTCTGTAAGCAGACTGGTGCAGACAACATGTTGCTGAGTCCTGCCTCCCTAGTGCCTCCTGATGGGAGTTTTAATGGGCCACCCACTCGCCTATCCTCCCTTTTGGGGTGGCATCTGCACCCATCTTGTGGACAGCCTTCCCTGTCACAAACACACTCTGGGGCTGGGAGTTAAGATTGGCTGCTGTGATGACCACGTTATCTGGAAGCAGGAAGAAGAAAATGCTAAAGTCATCTCTCCAAGGCATTCAGGGCATGAAGGTGGGCCGGGAGGTCGGGATACAGGAGGACCTGTGAACCCAGCCAGCTCCACCAAGGCCCTGTGCATGGAAGGAACCTGGAGCCTCTAGGGTTCTGTTCGCAGAGTCAGGGTCGAGCACTGTCCTCTGCCTGCCCCTCTGAGGGAGGCCTGCTGCAGGCCTTCTGCCCCACAAGCAAGCAGCATAAGCCCCGTCTCTCAGGGAAGGAGACAGAGGTCAGCATCTACCTACACTCAAGACTGGACAGGGGTGTGGTGGGGGAGGCCAGGAGCTGCTAGAGGTGGATTTGTTCAGGCCTGCACCGGGATCTGTTCATCCGGGTACACGATGCAGAATTCCAGGGGCAGAAGGAATATCGAGGAAGAGGGTGCAGTTGTTTGGAGCATAGCTAGGCAGCACACCAGTGTGATCTTAGCTCCTGGGAGGCGGAGGCAGGGGCATCTGGAGCTCAAAGTCAGCCCGGGCTGGAGTAAGAGTCTCCGTGTGACAAGCCAACCCGTGCTTTCTCTGCGGCTCTTCAGAAGCTAGCTCCCCTTCTCTGTCCTTCTGTGTCCCTAGTGACTGTGCCCTCTCCTGGAACTTAGCTGAGTTCCTCATGGAGTCTGGGATCTTTCTCAGAGCACACCCCAAACTCCCAACAGTTGGGGTTGCTCAGTGTGGACTGGAACACTATTTCCATGTCCCCGCAGGACCAGTGCAGGGGACCGGGGATGCTGGGAAGCCTAGCTCCAAGGCTTACCTCACTCTGGGAAGTCCACAGGGGTATCGATGGATGCTGAGCGACAGCTGAGCATCACAGCGAGACATGTCACCAGCCTGTAGGGTTCTCCCATCCATGTTCTCATCCTGACTCCCCACTTGTGCCCCCCAATGCCAAGGAACCGGGAGAGGGTGACCTTGGAAGGAACAAGGCTTTGCCTTGTAGGCCAGTGGCCTTGGGACCTGAATGCCCAGGCCCTAACTGGCCAGGGTTGCCAGTCTACAGCAGAGTGACTCTGCAGAGTGCTCGACCTGAGCACAGATGTGAAGCGGGCAGACCCCTTCTCCCATGGAGGTTATGATGAAACTGGCGGCTTACTTAGTGAAGGCTGTCCAATGGAGCGTGCGGGGAGGCTGGCCCAGTCTGAGTCTGGAAAGTGGGGGGCATGGTGGGTAATCCTGGAATGGCACTGAGGAAAAGAAGATTCATAACTGGCATGAACTGAGCCCCTTGGGTGTGTGGTTGGATTCAGGACTTGATTCTAGCTCGCCATGGTGACCATCTCAGCAAGATGCTGAAGGTCTGAGCCAGAGTAACCAGAAGAGAGAGATGGAAGTTGTTCCTTGCTTAGCTCATAGTGTCAGAACCCATCCTGCTTCTCGTCGACAAAGTGACTCAGTCGGTGGCAAAGGAGGGTGGGAGAGCCGAGGATCAGACAGGTGTCAGGCAGTGGTGAGGATGCCTCCTGATGCCACTCCCTCCGTTCCAGATCTGGCAGGGGATCGACATCGAGACCAAGATGCACATTCGCTTCCTCAACATGGAGACCATCGCCCTCTGCCACTGACTATGCAAGGGAGGGGTGGTTGGAAGCTGGGTGTGGCTGCAGCCCTTGGCTCAGCCCTTTGCCTAAGCTGCTGTAACAGTCAGCGCCCCTTCACTTATCCTTCCCATGGGGTGTGGTGTCTGGGACTCTGCTGTTTTTATCTCCAATGTCAATAAAGGTTTCTTAATGAGCCTGGCATCCCCGTTCACCCCTCACGTGCCTTAAAGGAATCTGATCCCTCGTGACAAGAGACTGATTCTAAGGAGCAGGCAGAGATTGGTGAGGAAGGACCAATGGATGTTCTGTCTGCTGGTCCTTGTGTACCATCTGTTTCTTCTTGAAGGATCGGGTATCCACCTGCAGTCCCCCCCCCCCCCCGGGGAAGCCTGGAAAAGCCTGTCGGTGTGGGCAGGCTTCCAGAAGACCTGGAATGCAGGTAGTGGGGCTTTCTCAGCACCATCATGGTGGCTGCTGCCAGCTCCTGATGGAGAACAGCTGCGGCCAGGACTGCCACAGTTCCTCCTGACACCGTGGACCCAGCTGTGGGCCCAGGACACCCCGGTTCCCAGCACAGACGGAAGAGGAGACCCGAGGTGCCTACCACAGGTGAGGAGCTCACACAGTCCTGCTTGTCACCTCCCATTTCAGGACGGGCGGGTGAGGGCGGGGCCGGAAGAGCGGAAGCCTGTCCAGTGCTGAGACCACCTGTGACCGGGCTGTCCTCACACGGCTGGCTCGTGTTTGCTCTCCAGGTCTGTTTGTTTTAGGATGGTTTGTTCCCTCTGTTGACACTGGGAGGTGCCTTTCTAAACTCTGGGAGACTGGCACCAGCTGCTGTTGGCATGCTTGGTGAGGTTTCTTGTCCACAGCCCAACAGTGAGCATGCTTGGTCTCAGTTGTGTCGATCACGCCCTAAGGGCCACAGAGGGCATCTGTGGTAAATCTCCACTCTGTCCCCCACCGTTTCCTTTCACTTCCTTGTCACATGTAGGTGGACGTGGCTGTGTGTGTGTGTGTGTGCGTGAATGCATGTTGGCCAGAAGAGGGGCTCAGATCCTTTGGAGCTGGAGTTGGAGGTTCTGGGAGGGCACCTGGCTTAATATGTGTATGCCAAGATCCAAACTGTGGTTCTCATGACGGCACAAGTGTTCTTAACCGAGCCGTCTCACAAGACCCTGTTGTGATGTGTGAGCCTGGGCATATGTGTGGAGGTCAGAGGACTTTTGGGAGTCAGTTCTTGTCTTCTACCATGTTGAGGTGAGGTCTCTTCCAGTCTATATGCTGCAGGCCAGCTGAGTAACGGGTTTCTGGGCAGCTTTTCTGTCTCTGCCTCCCACTTCACATGAGGTCTGGGATTACAGGTGTCGGCCATCACATTCAACTTAAAAACAAAAACCAAAGTATGCCCACGTGAATTTGTACACACAAGTGTGGGTGCTCCAAACCAAGAGTGCGTGAGACAGACCTGGAGCTGGAGTTACAGGCAGCTGTGAGCTGCCTGATGTGGGTGTGGGAATTGAACTTCTTCTTTTTTTAAACATGGGTTCCTGGGATCGAACTCAAGCCATTAGGTTCTTGCAGCAAATGCTTTCACTTCCTGCTGGCCTGTTACATGCATTTTAGCTCCGTTGGTTTAGTAAAATAATGGTGTCCGACGTTACTAGTACAACTATCCTGCTGCTGCCCAGGGCACAGCGACTTATGCCTGAAGGAACCCCAGCAGTCTCCTCTCTGCCTGTGGGTGCTTATCATGCTGATGGCAGGCTATGTCTCCATGGTGATGTGCCAGCTTCAGTAGCTTCTATGGGTTCATGCTGCTGTTCCTAAGTAAGCTGTCTGAGGAGGTTCTAAGTGGTGGGCTAGTCTTCTCATCAACAGGTGTTCTCCTGTTTCACAGATACCAAGGGGGTCCCAAGCCACTGCTGAGGATGAGGTTCAAATTAGCTTTTCCTGTTTAAAAGCAGAAAGGTGCTGTGATCAGTTACAGGGGTGAGCAGGCTGCTCAGAGGAATGTGTTAGGATCGCTGTTGTGTGTGGGGAGAGGGGACTGGTTGGTTACTATGTCGCACCTCAGAGGAGAGGGGTGAGGAGCTGGGGGATCTGCAGGTGCTCTGAACTGCTTGGTAGGCAAGACTGGGCCTGTGACTGGCGCTGGGTCACAGGGCCACCTGTCACCACCACTCTTCTCTGGACTGGTGAGGACAGAGGTCTGAATGCAGGCCTCGCCTGGCCATAGCCTGACAAAGCAGCAGGCAGGAAGATAGAGGGGCTCCTGTCTCCCTGCTCAGAGCCAGGCAGACTGTCAGCTTCAGTGAGAACCCTACAAAGGTGCCCTCCCCACTCTATCCCCCAACTCGGGGGCTGCCCGCAGGCTCAGTGGGCAGCCATTACTTGGCATCTCAAGGGCCTGGGTTTCCTGAGACTCTCCCAATTTGTCTCAGCTGTGTCCTTCTCAACAACGGCAGTTCATGAATGTAGAATGTTTTCATAAATAATGGATCGCCGTCCCTCAGCCCACGCCGGGAGTTCTAGTCGGGAAGACGCTGCTGTGAGGGACGCGTATCAAACGTGCTTGTGCGTGCTGCCCGCCGTTGGCCTGCTAATGTCTTTGAAGCCCTGGGCACGGCTGAGACCAACTCACCGGGAAGCACGGTCCTCCGGGCACACAGGCGTGCTCATCTGCTCACAATCTCCAGGACCAGGCTCAGCTGGGCCCCGTTCCCGCTGCAGAACTCACCTGGGGCACTACCGCTCTGTTCCCAGCATGCTCTGCGCCAAGCCTGCTCTGCGATAGGTGGGCAGGACCATGAACTGGCATAAACCTGCTCCTACGGAAGTGCCCCGTTGGGGTTCTGCCCTTGGAGCAACAAGAGCTGAAGGTCACTGCCCTGGCACAGTCCTGCCAGTGGGCTGTGTGGTCTGCAGGTAAGGGAAGCGGGTGCATTGTTACCGGCAAGACTGCTGGGATATCTGGCCCCGGTGCAGCCAGGCCGCCCACTCCTGTGGGAACACGAGCCAGATGAGGTGCCCAACCAGCAGCGTGAAGCAGGTATGTACTGATATCTTTTGGGGGACAGGTGTCAAGCACACTAGTGATCATCAGAAACTCTGGCAACCAGCCAGGTGGAGGCGGAAGTCACATGTCTGAGGGTGCCGGTGAGCAGGGGCTGTGAGGCCCTTGGGCTGTGTGGAGCTCGATCCTCAGGTGGGCGGAGTTCTGGTGGGCTCTTTATGTTCTACAGCAGTCAGGTTAGATCTAGGCCTGTTATTGCCCTGTTATCAACTTTTGTTTCTAAAATCAGGGCTTCAGACTTAAAACCCTCCCGTCTCAGCCTCCTGGGAGTGGGACAAGTGGGGGTCACCGTGCGCCACTTATAAAAGGTTTTGTTGTTGTTTTGTTTTTTGTTTGGTGGTTTGTGAAACAAATGCTTATTCTGGTCCGTTTCCCAGTGTACTCCATAATGCAAACGTCATAGAAACAGCTTTATGGACAGCTGCAGCCTTGTGACATGTAAATCATGGGAAAGGGACAGAGACCAGAGCAGCCTGCAGCTCTGACCCCTTAGGGAAGCAGGTTCTTCAGCACTTGAACAAAACCACTGGGCTCTGGTTCACGTGCCTGTGTGCTGTGCTGATGGAGAGGGCAGACCCTTGGTCTGACTCTGGGTTCTGTCCCCACCTGCCTGCAGTTGACCAGGCTCAGTTTGGTTGAGCTGGAAGCGGCCCAAGGAGAGGCAGAAATGAAAACACCTGCCACAAAGGCTGTCCTTGCACGCCATGACCTTGAGGAGCTCCAGTTGGAACCAGGCCACCCTCCACGGCACCTTTGTCTCTGCCACAGCTGGATAAACGCCAGCAGGGCTTGGTGTAGGAACAGTCACAGGAGGGCAACCCAGTGACGACAAGCCAGCAAGGGGCAGGCTTGTCTTCCCAGGAAAATGGTGGCACTCTAAGGGCCCCTGCAGTGGGTAGCGAGGCTGAGGGGTGGGTATCCTGGGAAGAGCAGCTGTGACAGCAAGGCTCAGCTGGGCCCGGGCTCGAGTTCCTTTCCCTAGTGCAAAGCACAAGGCAGCATCAGAGGCTAAGCCCAGGCTGGTGCCCAGGGGGGAGTCTGCTACCACACACACAGGCAGTGGGGGCCAAGTCGCCGCAGGCCTGCCACAGTAGCCAGGTAACCATCTGGCCTGGATGTGTGGCTACAATGCCACGGTCCGTGCCATCTGCTGCTTCAAGCAAGAGCTCATGAGGAGCGGTGTCCCCGTCTGAGCCACTATCCTGGGGCAGTCATCAACTGAAAGCCCCTTCACTAGGGATGTGGTTCTCAACTCCAAGCAAACGGCCTGTGGTACGGCCACGTGCCACTTAACTAGTGGACTGGGGTATGCCACGCCCTCGTGGAAGGGCTGTGAGTTTACAGTGGGAACTCAGTGCTTTCCCCCTGGGGTTGCTGGCTTTCCAGTTCAGGAAGAATGGAAACCCCACTGCTGGGGAGGGTTGGTGAGTCTGTCGCTCAGCTGAAAGCCACACAGTCCCCGAGACATTTCATGGGAACTGCTGTCTGGACTTCTGTAGAAGCAGGGCTGCTCATGGCCTCCATGGTCAGCCAGCCAAAGACCTCTTGCTGTCGTGGTGCCCCACCCCCCAGCTGTGGGTGATAAACGGAAGACTTCACGACAGCCAGGGGTCAGCACCGAGCCCCCTCCAGGAGCAGCAAACGAGGCCATGACTGAGTCCAGAACCTTTAATAACAGCAGACATGGCATAAGGCAAACGGCAAGCTACAGGGGCATGTCCTGGTGTCTCCTGGCTTCTGAGCAGATGCTCGGCAGCAACCCCAGAAGCCGGTGGGGAGATCTCTGATAGGTCTGCTGGAGGGGGAGTCTCCCAGGAGGCTAGCTGACAGTAGGGACCACCCAGAGCTGCTGTGAGGAGCCATGTCCCCAAGCGCCCTGCATGAAGCCACCCCAGCTGCTGGCAGTGCGTGTGCCGTCTTCACTCCAGTCACCTCTGCAGCCGCTCTCCAAGCGCTTCCTGGTTCTTCCTGGTCGTGCGGTGCTGACTGACAGTTTCTCCAGTATTCGGGCTGTAGAGAAGGCCTAGCAAGACCGGGCCAGCAGGGGGCGCCAGCCCAGCAAGAGAGAGAGCTGCTGCCTGCTGGCCCTCTGATGTGTGGGAGGGGGGCTGCAAGAAGGCCACGCTCAGCTTCAGCTAGACAGTGGATGTCTGAGGCCTGATTGTCTTGAGCTGGGAAATCTTCATGCCACAAAAGCACATACTGGTTTGAGGTGTGTCTCAGTGGGAGCACTTGCCTTCCAGGCATCTGAGGCCCCAGGTTTCATCCCCAGCACTGGGAAACAAGACCAAGTCCCTATAGGCCCGGGAACCACGAGTACCTCAGGGCTGGTCTCAGTATTATTCTGGCTAGAGGTGGGTCAGCCCCCCCCCCCGCCCTGAAAATGTACGCCCTTTTTTCAACTATCTTGGTCTCCAGAGCACAAAGCTTCCCCCGCCCCAATGGCTTTTGCTGTCTGCAGACCCAGCGTGGCATGTCCTGACCACCTGCCTACCACGCTGCTTTT
The DNA here is from genome assembly GCF_000317375.1 of Microtus ochrogaster. Classification (NCBI taxonomy): domain Eukaryota; kingdom Metazoa; phylum Chordata; class Mammalia; order Rodentia; family Cricetidae; genus Microtus; species Microtus ochrogaster. The sequence goes on from NC_022010.1 coordinate 8,083,310, forward strand.
GGCTACCCGCTGGGACGGGACTCTGCCTGGTCTCTGCACACAAGTGCTTTCCCTGACTGGCTCTCCTGGCCACTGTGGATCTGCCTGAACATTCTGCAGGCAGAGTGCTGAGGGAAGAGGTACCGCCAGCCAGGCTCGGGAACCATCCCCAGGGAGTGAGGGAGTGGCCCTTTCCTCCCTGGGGAAGGATGGATGTCTCCTTAGCAGCAGGTACTGAGGAGAGCAGCAGGTGAAATGAGCAGTCCTCACAGGTAAGGTCTGTAATGACGAGCTGTGAGAACCACAGAGGAGGGCTGGACTAGGTGGGGTCGGGAGACCACTCTGAGAGCTTGCCTACACTGAGGCTCTGGGTCCCACCCCCAGCACGGCACACAGACCAGCAAGGTGAGGCCCTAGAGTGTGGAGAAGCTCCCGTCACAGGCTGAGGTGTGTCCCCAGGTGAAGGAGAGCAGCAGATGTGGTGTGGGTGGTTCAGAAGCAGCACGGCTCTGTGGCCATGGCTGCCTGGGAGAGCACCGCCCCAACTCCCACTGTGTGCGGAGCTTCTTCAGTTCTAGCGTCTGTAAACTGCCCTCCCACTTCTCCAGGAGGTGCTGGCCTAAACACTGTCATAGGGGAAAGACAGCGCTAGGTCATAGCTGTACCCAGCCATGGTGTCACAAGGAGAGCGGCAGACAGGAAGAGAGCTCTGAAAGGCCAGCTGGTCCACTGCAAACTCATAGGCATGGATCAAGCCACGATGCCTAGGGGAAGCAGATATGAACACCAGTCAGCAAGGCTGCTGTGGCACAGGCATGCAGTCGAGGCTAGCCCTCCGTTGTGACAGTATGTACGTAGAGCCCACACTATCAGATATGCAGACGCCACGACTGAGGTGAGCAGGGAGCCCCAAGAGACAATGTTTAAGAAGCGGCATCGCCTCTCTGTCAAGCTGATTGCAGTCCTGCTCTGCCCCAGATGCAGGAGCAGCTGCAGAATGTTCCAGACAAACACTCAGTGCATGCTTCTGGTTGACAGCAGTCACTGTGTACCCTGCCTTGAGAGGAGTATGTGACTGGAAATGGGGAGGGGGCGGAGGCGGGGGGGGGTGCCAATACAACCACACTGAGCCATTTCTCAGGATGTGCCCAAACCCGCACTGACCTCCTGTGACAGGCGAAGTTGTCCATGTCGGAGTTGCGCACCACCTTCTCATAGGGCACGTTGGCGGTGATCAGGCTGTGGCTATTGAAGGAGACATGGCGGACAGGGTGCCTGGAGCCACGGGGAAGAAGACTGTAAGGCTGGGGCAGCCTGCCCTGGCTGTGCACCCTGGAACTCTCTAAGCAAACTTTCCATTATGACGAAGCAGACACGAACCGAGCCTTTGTCTGCCTCCATTTTGCATACACCTGCACCCTTTCCACATTTCAACCAATGCTTCAACAAGTTGGTGTGTTTGAGCCAAACCTGCTACATGGCAGATGTTGATGTAGCCAACAGAAGTGATGGCTACAACTGATAGTCACACTGTGATCCAGGAGACAACAGTGTGCAGTCTCCTGGAAATGGGTGCTTGTCCTCAGAGGTTCCTCTGCAGAAAGGAGTCCCATGCCACCCCAGCTGGGGCTGACTGAGGCCACCGGGGAGCAGGCCTTCTGGCTGGAGGATAACAGGAGAGCGATAAAGGAAGGGCTCGGCGAGGGAAGGCAGGCTGAAGGTGGGTGGTCAGACAAGCAGCCGGACTAGAGCTGGGTGCTGACCAGGACTCCTACAAGAGAAAGCCTCACTTCCCTGGGCCTCCCTCGAGTGCTGGAAAGATATGCTGGGTGTGGGCATCCTGAAAGGGCCACTGCAAAAGCCCAGAAAGGACAGTGCTGTCTTGGAGGTGCAGAGAACCAGCTCTCTACTGGTTTTCCTGAAATTGGGGAAACGCTGGATTCTAGTGTGGGAGTTTGCGCTGCCCTTTGGCGCCACCCGGTGGCACTATGGTGCATCACCATGGACATTAGGGAAGGGTGGGTTAAGAGCAGTGTGGTACTAGAGAATTCACCAACCTGTAAATCAAAAAAAAAAAAAAAAAAAGAAGGCAAAGGTAGAGCTGCCTTGACTTTGCGTCTGGTGGGAGAGATGCACGTTATGCTCTCCGCTGTGCACTTCCACAGTGCCACACTCTCTTTACCGAGGTGCTGACGCTCAGCCAGACAGGACTCTGGGGCCCGTAAGCGGTGGGAGATCCAGGTTGCTTCTAAATTCAGAACTGAGGCAGGCCCAAAGGAGCAACTTTACCAGGAGGCACCAGTCAGAGTCTCCTCTGCTCAAGGCTACATGAGCTGTCTTAGCTGGCATTACTTAAATTGCACACTATGTGCCCATCTTCATAGTGAGAGAAGGGGCAACACATACACCTGGACACACAGTCTGGCACACGGGGACACATGACAACCCATCTGCCTTCACACTGGAAATTCTCCTCTCCTAGTAACTAAATGAAGGAATCTACAGTAACCACACAGCTGTGGAAAGTTCACTCTAAGAAACTAGGATGCTCAGCAAGTCCGCGTGTTACTCAGGGCGAAGTAATGAGGAAGAGAGAGGAGCTGAAGTCTCAGGACTGGGCTTTCTAGGTCTCCTCTCCTGCAAAGGTGCTTTCAGGAAGGCGGCAGTGTGGGCACAGGTGGCCTGGGGACGCGCACACACCGCAGGCCAGCTTACCTGGAGTGAACCTCCCACAGCTTCTGGTTCATGCGGTAATCCCACACGGACACCAGTCCCTCCTCGCCCCCGCTGACAATCTTCCAGTCATCCATCTGGACTGCGGACACCCCCAGCTGATGGGCAGACAGTGACAGGGCGATTTTATCGCTGCGGAGGTCATGGAGCCTGACTCTGAAAGATGCAAGAAGAGCACCAGCAGGAGAGGGTTAGTGAGGAAGCCTGCAGCTCTGCCTGCTTCAGCCGTGTGGTCCCTCAGCAGTCTATGGGACTCCCCTGCGGGGCTGACCAGGCAGAGATAAAGTGTATATCATCTACGAGATGCACACTCGCCGCTTCCAGTGGCCTGGGGTCATTTTAACTCACTGACTCCCCAGGCCTGCAGGCATCACGGAAAACTTGTCTTTTGCTCAAAGTGAGCATCTGCCTGTCGTCGCATGGACCCTGGGTCCAACCTGATGCACGTGCCGAGGATGAAGGTGGCTACTGCAGTTCTGTGCCAGAAAAGTTGACTTCGGGACAAATTTTATCAAAGCCATGGGAACCTAACTTCCTTTTTACAGACAGCATGTTTTATGGATTTCAAAATCTGCTTCCCAGGTCTCTATAATCTCCCCAGCTTTTCTGTTTGAGTTCATTTTTTTTTAAATCTGCAAAATTGAAAATTGAGATGAATAAGTGACTTTCTAGAACAGATTAAGTGATCAAGAGCAACGGACAAGGGCTGGCCAGGTGTGTAAGGGGCAGCTGCCCACAAGGGCTCTGAAATCCAGAAGCCAGGGGAGGAGGCCGTCAGCGCAACTAACATCAGACAGACAACAGGGCCACAGGAAGCCCCTGGAGACTAGCTGAGCTACCACGTACTGCACACAGAAGAAACCCGCAGTCAGCTCCACGAGGTGTAATCATACCAACTCAGGACTTCCGGCATGCATCTGCTTCCAGACAGCCAGGCTCGACAGCACTGCTCCTGCACCTTGCTAAAAATGGTGAATGCATCTAAGATCAGGAATGACACCAGAGAAACAGCAACTTATCCATATTAATATGCCCAACTCAACATTAAAGATTAGGTTTGTATGTGTGTACCACATGTGTGCAGTGCCTGCAGAACAGAGGAGGCCATGAGATCCTCTGGGACTGGTGTAACAGTTGCTACTTGTCACATGGGTGCCGGGAACTAGACTGGGTCCTCTGCAAGAGCAGTCTGTGCTGTTCACTGCTGAGCCGCCTCTCCAGCCCCAACAGCTAATTTTGTATAGACAACTGCTAATTGTAAGAAACATAGTCAAGGAGCTGGTGGAGAGGACCTGAGTCTGTTGTCTGCCCGACGTGGGTGCTAGGAACCAAACACCTGTGACTCCTGCTGCTGGGGCCCCAGTGCCCTCTTCTGACCTCTGTGGGCACCGTATGATCTTAAATGGACTTCAGTTTATGAAAACATTTAATGTCAGTATGCTATGTTTTCTCAACTCAGAGCTGAGTTACATATGATACCAGCTACCTGAGAGGCTGAGGCAGGAGGATTACAAGTTTCAGGCCACCCTCAAGTGATATTCTGTGTGGAATATAAATGTGCCTGGAATGTGGCTTGGTGGGTGAGCTCTCGCCTGGCCAGCGGAGGAAGGACTGCTAGAGTCTGAGGCTGGTCTGCGCTGTGCAGCAAGACCTTGTTTCAAAAAAATAAAAGATGAGTGGGAGGGGCTTCTTAAAACCCACAAGCCACGGGCTGGAGAGATGGCTCAGCAGTTAAGGGCATTGCCTGCTCTTCCAAAGGTCCTGAGTTCAATTCCCAGCAACCACATGGTGGCTCACAACCATCTGTAATGAGATCTGGTGCCCTCTTCTGGCATACAGACAGAATATTGTATACATAATAAATAAATAAATATTAAAAAAAAACACAAGCCACTCTAAAAAGATTATACAAGATCTTCAGATGATGAACAGGAGTATACAGCCGAGGCTCCTTCCTCACTGGTTCCTCCAAGTTCACAGTGAGAGGAAAGGAAAGGCAAGGAGCACCTCTTGAGCATACTGTGTCCAAGTCTACCAGTCTTAAGAAGTAAAAACGGATGCTACCCCTATATCACCTCTCTTCAGCAAAAACAGAGCCTGTTACACGCCTCATACCCTGGGCCTGATGGTGAGACCCACGGCTGGTGTACACACAAACTCCTCTGCAGGGACTGAGCTCGAGTCCCCCAGTGTGAGGGCTAGGCTGGACTGGCTTAGAAGGCATTCCCACTTGGGTGTTTCCAGAGTGGACACATTCGGCTGCCATGGCTTTCCACCTTGATAGAACATAGCTTCAAACCCTGAACTCAAACTCTTAAGCTGTTTCTGTCACAAAAATGAGAAAACACGATGAATAGAGTAAGGACACTCAGGCTCCTGTGGGCTCGCCCTGTGTGCTCATCAACACAGCCCAGGGACAGGCTTTGGTTTCAGACAGCTTGGGCAGCCTCCCCCCACACCACACAATGTGGTAAAAACAACAAAACTAACACCCTTTACTGCTCTGCTGGGCTCAGGAACTGCCTCTCCACTGCGTGAGAGCGGCAGAGCGTTTAGAGCGGAGCAGCTGAGGGGGTGAGGATGCTGCCCTCAGTCCACACTGCAGCAGTGAGGAGCCACGCAACACCTTGACTCTTGCTTCAAAACAAGCATGCATCTTCCAGAATGAAGACACAGACCCTGAACACGAACTTCACGAGAAGGCAAGGAGCACAGCGCGACCAGCAGTGAGCGACAAGGAGCGTAGGTGCATCACACCTAAGGAAGGTCCTGGAGAAAAATGGGCTGATAATGCCCAGGGGTTAGTGCTAGTCAACACTTTCACAATAAAAACTACATTCTGGAAACTGTCATCTTAACAATGGGAGCATACAAAGAAGTTTTAAGCAGCCTGGGGGAGAAGGAATTACCTATTAAGAATTGATCATTAGACTTCCAGGGAGATTAGAGGCAGCATTAGAGATGCCATGAATTTGAACGACTGGATGGGGATGCCGTAAGTAACCGCATCACATCAGGCAGCCACAGTGGAGCAATGGCAGACATTCAGAGCTCTACCTGTCAGCAGGTGATATGTCTACACCACCTGCAGAAGGGTCAGGGGGACAAGGACTGCTCAGCTAAGGCAGAGGTCACGGGCTAGTCCTCCTGAAGTGTGAGCAGGTGTGTGTGGTGACAGGCAGCTATCACGGAGCTGCGTGCTGAGGCCCCTATCGCACTTGCTTTTAGGTGCGGAGCATGCTTCCTATCAACGCAGTTCAGAAGTTAAATGCTAACAGCAGCTCCTTGGGAAGAGAGGTGGGGTTTTTGCTTTATTCTAGATGTGACTATGCTGTTTAAAAGTCAGGCCTCAGAGGGTGTTGGCTCCACCCTGGTGCGCACAAATGCGCATACCTCGTTTGTTTCAGACAGTTTATCTTTTTCATAGCTAGTGATAAGTAGGTATATATAACATGGAACCACAGACGTTAGGCATCATGGTACAATCCAGAATCCTAGTACCAGGAAGGTAAAGGCACAAGGACCAAGAGTTCTAGGTCATTCTTGACTACATGGCTGTAACAAAGCAAGTTCAAGAAAACCTGTTGTAAAAAACATACTACCACCGTTGACAAAGAAACAACCAACAATCACAGTCTTGGGATGCAGAATCAAGACCACAAGGCAAGATGGCAGTGCAGGCTATGTCTACAAGTGCTACTCACTCCCTGTCTCCAGCGAGGGGCTCTAAGTGCACACAGCTGCTTGTCCTCAGGCCTCCGGAGGCCAAGAGACCCAAGGCTGTGGGGCACCCAGGAGGGAGCCTAGGGCTGGAGCCCAGCATGGGCTTTTGAAAAGATGGGGGTGGAGTGTAAGCTGGCTATCAAGAGCCCCTCAGTGAGTGTTTACCGTGTGGCTGTAACACACGGATGCGGGTAAACACATTTGGACCCTTAGTTCAGAGTTTGCCGTCTGATTCTCTACTGTGTTTAGAGAGCGGCATGATGTGTCAGATGAAGACAGCAGCAGAGACATCAGCAGCTCAGGTTCACTAGGGAAACAGAAACCACCCTGTGAAAGACCAGTCTTCTGACATCTTAGAGAGACATCTGGCTTCTTGTCTCAGATAGAACTGAGTCCTGTCCACCCAAGCCATCAAATTCACATTAGGAAGCAGGTATCAGCCCAGAGCATCTGACAAAGTGTAGTACCAGCCCTAAAGGCAGCATGCCCTGGCAGAGCCAGCAGCCTCAGCACTCAAACTGCAGATTCCACGCTGGGAAACAGGTAGCCCAGCAAATGGGTGGAGACGTGCCAGGCTGACCGATTCCAGGGACAAGAAAGGGCCAATGGTAGATCCTGCGAATCCTCATCTAGTGAGTATCACCAACCTTGCTTGCTGAAAAAAAATAATTGGTCTGAAAGCTCTAATTGTCTTATGTTTAATATTCATGGATGGGCTTGGAGGCCAGGCCCCCCCCCCCCCAGCATTCACTAATGAAAACCGCACCATAGGAGGCAGCTTTAGCTGGCCAATTAAAACAAAAGACAGCAGAACCTTCCAAAGACTCCAGCAGAGGAGCATCCATCAGATGGGCAGGAAAACGCGCTGGAACGGAGAGGGAGGCACGCTCTGGTTGGTCCTGTGTGAAGGGCTTTGAATAACTCATTATAACACTTGCAGATGGAGTGAGCGTAATGTTCGCGCCCTGCACGCGCCCTGGCAGCAGGCACCACACACAAGCACACCACAACTTTCTATGTGCTGGGCAGGAAGGAAGTGAGAAGACTCTAATTGGGGGGTCACACCTTGGGGTGTGTTTCCTACTGGTTTGGACTCCACAGTCCCGGATGATAACAAGGAGACTGTGCTGGCAAAGCTGGCAGTGCCCAGACTCTGGGTTGGCTGTTCTTCAGGAAGAACGCAACTTTGGCTACAGTCAGATCCAGAAAATAAAGGTAAATGCATGGAAATCATTAACACACAAGTATTTTAAAATTATGACTAAATTAATTGGGAAAACTGGTATTTTCAAAAGATTAGTGCACACTTCCGCCTGACCTCACTGTCCCCGAGCTGGGGAGGAAGGCTGCTCATAGGTGTATATGCAGAATCCACGCCTCACTCACAGCACCGAAGCCAGCCTTCTGAGATGTACATCTTAACAGCAACGGGAAACACATTTTTAGATGCATGGTATATCCAGCTTTGTCCAGCTGGGCTAAGCTTATAACATGTTCTGTGCCAAACCAGCATTGCGGTGTGAGGTTTCCACATGAAATACGAGCAGCTGTCCCTTTGGGGTGATCCCCGAAGCTCTTAGCATCTGATTCCTCAAGGAATCTTCTAAACCCTAAGCTCTGTGGCTCACAAAAGGCCAGCCTGGGACAGCACTGATGGCCAAAGCAAAAGCTGAAGTACGGACACTTCTAGCTAACATTTCCACTTTCACTCTGCAGTGAGAATTCGCAGGCTGGCCCAGCAGAACACTCAGGGCAAGCCTGGTGACCCGAGTGTCATCCTTAGAACCTTGGTAAGAGTGGTCAGAGAGAACCCATGCCACAGCTGTCTGTGTGTCTGTGTGCACAAGAGTGCAGGTGCCTACAGAGCCCGGAAGAAGGCATCCGGTCCCCTCAGCAGGAGCTCCAGGCAGTTGTGAGCCACCTGCTGTGGGTGCTGGGAGTCAAGCTCAGTTTCTCCGCATGGGCAGTGCATGCTCTTAAGTAGAATCATCTTTCTGCCCACTCACTACACAGCCCGAGCTGTGCTGAGACCTGTGGCTAACCGCCCAGGCAGCACACCACCACACACAACTCCGACACAGAGGTCCTCCCTTCATGTATGGAGACTGTCTGCAAACCTGGCATTTGGAAGGATGTTCACTCTACCTAGTACACCCTAACCAAAAGATGCAGGGAAGTCTAGCCGGAGGCCAGTGGAACATAAACAGGGAGGAATCGGAACTGGAAACACACTCAATTTTTATGGTCAATTAATTTTTAAGAATGGAAAGAACAATCTTGACAACAAACAGAGCTGAGACAACTGAGCATAAAGCCACAACCCTACCTCACACTACACCCCAAATTACCTCACGGGTCATGCATTTCAAATATAAGACATTAAATTATAAAACGCAAGAAAACAGACTAATAACCTTAGAGTAGGAATTTTTTTTACAAATAAGTAATAACACAAGCAATAAAAGAAAAACTAGATAAATCACACTCCATCAACATTTAAAGCCCATATTTTAAAGACCATTTTCAACAAGTAAACAGCTTACACAAGAAGAAGAATTACTTGCAAATGACAGATCTGACAAGGGACTTACAGATGGAAAACTTGAAAAACCCATTAAAACACAACAATAAAAGTCTCAATTAAAAACAGGATTTGAGTGTGAGTGTGGTAGCTCATGCCTGTAATCCCAGAACTCAGCAGCAGATACAGGACTGCCCTAAGTTCTACAAAGCAAGTGCTAGGCCAGTTTGCTACACAGTGAAACCATATCTCAATTTGCACTCTGACTCAAAAACAGGATTTCGATAGTCATCTCTCCACAGAAGATGTGCAGATGAACCATAAGACAGGAAAACGGGTCCTTAGGCACCAGCATGATGCAAATCAAAGTACGAGGAGACACCTCACAGACGAGGTTGACTGCCACACAGATTGAGGATAATACATGGGCCGAGGAGACAGAGAAACTGGAAGATTCCCCAAGGCCAGGACAGGCAGGATGAACAGCCAAACAAGAAGAGTGTGGCAGTTACCACTGAAGCCAGCAACTCAATCCCGAGGTGTCTATACCCAAGAAAACTGAAGATACACAAAAATCTACACAGGAATTATAATGGTCAAAACTATTAAGAGATTAATTAATTAGGCCACCCAGATGTCCACTAGTTTAACAAGATGGACAGAATGAGGTCTGCCAGTGATAAATATTAGTTGGTCATTAAAAAGAAGTGACTAATGTCTGGATACAAGTTACCACTGGGCTTACCTTGAAAACACTGGACCAGGAATACGTCATAAAAGGCCATGTCAACCATTTTATGTACGTCCACAGGTAAACGCACACCAAAGGAAAGTCACATAATGGTTGCTCAGAGTGGAGGGTGTGGGGGAGACAGCAGTGACAGCTCCCAGTGCAGGGCTTCTCTCTGGGGTATCACCCTGGAATTGACTGCATTTAAGCTGGTGGGTCACATGGCACATGAGTTCTGCCTCAAGGAAGTGGTTCTGAAAATGGACTTGTGCTGGGGAGGCAGCTTTGTGGGTAAAATGCTTGGCAGACAAAAATAAAGACTTGAGTTTGGCTCCTCAAGACCCAGCTAAAGATGGACACAGCAGCATGTCTGTAATCTGGCTCTCCTATGGTGAGATGAGAGGTAGGGACAGGAGAATCACCAGATGCTGGTGATTGAACACATAGCCAACATGGAGGAGGTGAAGCTGAAGACAGTGTTGTCCTCTGAGCTTCATTCACACTTGTGCTGTACCAACACCCACCCCCCACATGGATGTACACGCACAGACATGCACAGACACACACACGCACACGGATGTACACGCACAGACGCACACACACACACAATAAGTAAGCTGTATATCTGGGGAGAGTGGCTGAGAGCTCGTGGTCAAGGAATATGCCTTAGCACCCTGACAGTTGCAGTCTCGTCCCAGCACTGACTCTGATCCTGACTCTCCCTCCCTCCCTCTCTCCCCTCCAGACCCTGGGTTTCACCATCCAAGGCACAAAGGGAGGGAATCTCACTGCTCCAAGTTTTCCTCCACTCACTGACAGGAACGCGGAGGCTCTGGGTTCAGTTTGCTGCTCTTGGCAGTCTGCTGACGGACTGCAGCAGAGCACCTGGGGAAGTGGCTCTGCCAGGCTTCCTTTCCCACTGCTCCAGTGCTTTCTGTGGTCCTGCCCTGAAGAGGGGTTCCCAATACAACTGTAGGGTGGGGCAGGAATGAGTTTAAAAGGAAAGAGCAGACTAGGACTTAGCTTTGAGGACAGTGTGTCCATGGAGCTACTCCTAGCCACTGGGCACAGCTGCCCTGGCCTGCACATGGAAGAAAACTTACCCATAAGGACTTTCAAACATTTTAATTCTTCCACAGAATTAAAATTATTATTTACATAGCTGGACTCTTAGATGAGGCAGGGAATCTTGGCTTTTCCTCAGAAGGCTAACTGTAAGCCCTCACTGCAGACACAAGTCCAGGTCCGTAAACTGGGTTTATTCTAAGCGGAGTGGGGGGTGGAGCTCTAATGCTGAGGAAGATTGATGTTGTATGGAGAACCCTGGGACCTCCCTGCTTTATTTTAAAAACTTAATTCCGCTACATCCTAATAAAATGGGTTTCTAAAAATCAAATTTGGGCTCCATGCTGACCAGAGGGCATCTAGTTATGATGTGTGATGAGGTGGGTACACTCCAGAGGGAAACGTCAGCATTACTGAGAATGCCTACGTGTTCTGGAGGACAGTTTGCGGCGAGAGACAGCTAACAGTGGCTGTGACATTCTGGAGTTATCTGGGCTAAGGTCTTCACACATGAGGGGCTCCTCTGCTCTGGAGCAGGGCCCTGGGTTCCTGCCAGCAACAAGAAGCTCATATTGTACACACATCCTGGGCAGAGTCCACTGCCCAGGCCTGATACCTGGAAGTTCCCAAGAGCCCCTAACATTTGCTCCACTAGAAAACAGAGGAGACTGTCTGCTCAGTTCACAGGATGTGGTTTGTTCCCCTGGCCACACACAGGGGTTACTTGCAAAGCCTAGGCAGCGGTTGTGTTGGTGTGTGTGTGTGTGCAAGGGCATGCATGTGTGTAGTGTATGCATGTATGCAACTGTGAACAAGGGCATGTGGAAGTCAGAGTTAATGCCAGCTGTCCTCAATTGCCCTCTACTTTATCTTCTGAGAAAGGCTGAACCCAGAGCTCTCTCATTTGCTGGCCACTGAATTCTGAGGATAGTCATGCCTGTTTCCCTTCCCTGCAGGGTTACAGATGAGTGTGACAATTGCTTTTGTGGTTGTTATTGTTTTTAGAAAGGGTCTCAGCATGTAGTTTTTGCTGGCCTAGACCTCACTACATAGACTAGGTTTGAACTCACAGAGATTCCCTTGCCTCTGCTTCCCAAGTGCTCACATGGGTTCTGGGATCCAAATTTAGGTCATGTTTGCCCCGCAGTCATTTACTGACTGAGCTACCTCTCTAGCCACTGAAGCCTTAGCACAGCAAACTCAGACATCCATCTACAAGCCCCACATTCTGAGTCACCGGAGGAGTCCCTGTGAGAGAGGGACCGAGCCTTCTCCCCACAAAGCACGTTCAGGCTCTTTGCTCTAGGTGGGGTGGGCTGGGGTGGGGCTCGGGATACAAACACTATGTGA